>NC_054375.1:121761906-122079112 GCF_017654675.1 Xenopus laevis | reverse complement strand
CGACGTGGCACCCATGCTGATTCCCATGTTATAGCAACTCAGAAAGAACCTTCTAAGCAATATCAGTGATCAAAATCAAGATTTAAAAAAATGAATTCTTGTTTTATCAATCTAAGCACATGGCCAGGTAGTTGTCTTTATTAAAAAACTAAACAAAAAATATGCTGTTACTCTTACAGCTCTATAAAGGCTGCAAGCACCTCCGTGGCAATCTGTGGGTTCTTGCTAATAACAGAGGGGCTGCTGTAAGTTGCCATAGACTATAGTCACTATTTATTGGGCTGGGGGGCGGCTATTTGGGCATCTGTGTGATTGAAAAGTCAGGGCCTATTTTGAATCTCAGTCCAGACCTGGCTACAAGCAGCCTTTCTCTGCAACTTAAATACAGAACACCTTTACTAGAGCAAGCAATACCAAATAGGGTCAAGTTGTGAGACCTAGTTGCTCCATACCTTTCCCACATCACCATATTTCCTTAGCTGTTGATCCGGTGCCCTTGCAGTAACACACCAAGCATACAGTACCTATTCAGACGTAGATAAAGTGCCTCTCAGCCTTAACTGTGCTGAATGCATTGTGAACACAGAAGTGGTTAGTGTAGTTCCTGTAACAGCCTGTTTGGGCAACTAGCCTTACCTCTTTGATTAACGATCCAATGTAGAGAGATGTGAGGGGAGTCTGTTCAGCTGGTTTAATGACTAAAGTGTTGCCACAGCACAGAGCAGGGCCCATCTTCCAGATAAGCATGAGCAGAGGAAAGTTCCACTGGAACAAAAGTGACATTCTTAGCTACTCCAATACATAAATAAATCTTGGTTTAGTAAAATAACCAAAGTATCACATTTTCATTTCAACCAAAAATTGCTACAAACCTACAATTTACCGAGTGCTAAGTATAATAGCTTAACCCACAGCCCATAAAATCCTGATCTAACACTGTAAATTTCCATTCAGTTAAAAAGTTATTTTTAGTGTTGTTTCCTTGGTTTCAACCAGACTAACCAGGCTACGATTCCAGTCAGGATCCAATGTCATTTCTCAACCATTAATGGCTTTGTGGTCCCATATTTTTTGCTTGTCTGCTTGATGCTGCAAGGGCCAGCAATATATATAATTTAATAGCAATGGAATGGCTACTGCTGTAAATTTTAAAGGTGTGTGTGTGTGTGTTTAGGCGAAATAAAGAAAAACTTTTTATTTAACTCAACGTTTCGTTTTCGAGTATACAAACATGCCAGTAAATTTTAAAAGATATACTGTATATATATGGATATATATATATATATATATATATATATATATATATATATATATATATATATATATATGGATATATATATATATATATATATATATATGGATTTGCTGCATCCTTAATATATATATATATATATATATATATATATATATATATATATATATATATATATATATATATATATATATATATATATATAGTGAAAAAGGATTGCGGCACTCACAGGGTTTTAGTGAAAAAACAAAAAATGTTTTATTATTAAGCCTCAACGTTTTGATCCCCCACAGGGATCTTCTCCTGACGAAGATCCCTGTGGGGGATCGAAACGTTGAGGCTTAATAATAAAACATTTTTTGTTTTTTCACTAAAACCCTGTGAGTGCCGCAATCCTTTTTCACTGCTTATTTCCCATGCTGGCACCCAGGTATTCATTTTGTCTACGGAGTGCACAATTCCTTTGGTTATATATATATATATATATATATATATATATATATATATATATATATATATATATATATATATATATATATATATATATATATATATATATATATATATATACATACAGTATATATATATTAGGGATTCAGGGATCCAGGATTCGGTTCCGGATTCGGCCAGGATCCTGCCTTTTTTTAGCGGGATTCAGATTCGGCAGAATTCTTCTGCCCGGCTAAACCGATTCCGAATCCTAACTTGCATATGCAAATTAGGGGCAGAAGGGGAAATCGCTTGACTCTTTGTCACAAAACAAGGAAGCAAAAAAATATTTCCCCTTCCCACCCCAAATGAGGATTCAGATTCGGTTCGATATTCGCCCGAATCTTTCGCGAATGATTCGGTGGTTCGGCCGAATCGAAAATAGAGGATTCAGTGCATCCCTAATATATATATATATATATATATATATATATATATATATATATATATATATAAAAATACACAGTGATATCATTACACATGGCTTGTTACTGCTAATACTTACAGGTGTAATTGCCCCACATACTCCAATGGGTTCATGCACAGTGAAGCACAGGAAGCTGTCGTCTGAAACAGAATGAAAAAGGAATGACAGTTACCATGTAAATAAAATGTACCAAGCGATACAAATGTCAAAGTTAAATTACATGTGTTACACAGTATCTGTTGACTTGGTTATAAGGATCCTTTAACCAAAAAGATATACAGGTATGGGATCTGTTATCCAGAAATCCATTACTCAGAAAGCTCTGAATTATGGAAAGGCCATCTCCCATAGACTCTATTTTATCCAAATAATGCAAATTTTAAAAATTGATTTCCTTTTTCTCTGTAATAATAAAACAGTACCTTGTACATGGTCCGAACTAAGATATAATTAATCCTTATTGGAAGCAAAAGCAGCCCAATGGGTTCATTTAATATTCAAATAATTTTCTAGTAGACATTTGGTGGGACATTCACTAAGATTCATTGTTGCACCAGCGTCCACTTTGCCGCACTTCGCCAGGCGTATGTTCGCCAGCGCTACGCAAATTCACTAAAATCCGAAATTGCGCTCAGGGGAAGTGTAAGGTTGCGAAGTTGCACTAGCGTTAATTCTCCAAGCAAAGCAAAGTTACGCTAGCGATGGTTAATTTGCATACAGCGCCAAATTCAAGTTACAATGGAGATATATGTAGCAGAACTACACAAGCCTGGGAAACCTTCAAAACAGCAAATAAAATCTTTATTTTGCCCTACACATGTGCCCACTGTATAGTTAAGGTGCCATGAGTTAGGAAATGTAGGGGGGAAGGAGGGGAGCCCCAAAAAAAATTTCAATCTTTTTCAGCCTATCACCCATAAAAAATGAAAAAACGCCAGCGTTTTTTGGGACTTGGAAAAGTTTTTAACTTTTTTTGAAGCAATCCCTATCTACTCTATTGCACTTCGCCTGGTCTGAGGTGGCGAAGGAAGTCTGGCGTAAAAGGTAGCGTTCAGAATAATTTGCGCGTCAGTGAATTTGCATAGTTACGTCCATTGCGCAAATTCGCCAGGCGCAAGGGTGTGAAGTAACACTAGCGAATTTACACCAGCGTCCGTTAGTGAATCGGTGAATTAACGAAAATGCGATACGCTGGCGAATTCACGCTAGCGTTAGGCGCTTCGTCGTTTAGTGAATTTGCCCCTTAGGGTGTGAAGATCCAAATTACAGAAAGATCCATTATCCGGAAAACCCAAGGTCCCAAGCATTCTGGATAAAAATATACATTTATCCCTGGGCAATGCAGCCCTCTAGTAATTCATCTGCTGCTGCTGTCCTAGCAAAGAGAGGGTTTCAATTAAGCATGTCTCATACTACTCATATGTGTACATCATATCTATTTTGGAGGATTGTATATATCTCCTTTGGAGGTGAATAATATCCCTACTAAACCTGTTTTGTGGGCTACATACAGTATTTCATGGACTTAACATTTTGTAGCTTAGCCCTCACTATACTAGTTCCACTCACAGAATTATAACCCTGTTGGATCTTTCATAATCATGCAGAATTTCTGATCTTGCACAGATAACATAAGTCTGTATGAAAGCTGTACTATAAAACATTACAATCTTGATGTGATTCGACATAAAGCATGTAGCTACAAAGTTGCCAGTTCAAGCTTCACGTTCCAGTAAATCGTTTTTAAAGCAAGCAGAAAAATAATTATAATTCTCAGAAAGTATATTTTTTATATTTTTTATTTTTTATTAGTTATTCAGCTTAACACAGAGTTTTGGGGTAGATTCCAGTACTGTTTAGATAAGCTCTCCCTAGTTCCTGAACCCCAATTAGGTAAGACCTGAGAAGTTAAATGAGACAGGCAGAAACTGTGTTTAGTGGGCCTGGAACAATGTTTATAAAAAGTGACCAACCGGTAACTGAAGGCTCCTTTCCCAGAGGCTACTATTGCCTTCTTCCTACTATCCCACAGCCCCTCCCCAGAGACTATTATCCTCACTGCTATTGTAGGCACCGTCTCTCCCTATCCCTCTCTTATACAGCATTATTGCACTATGTGAGAAATGCTTACAGTTTTGTGTTGACTGAGGCATCCATTAAACCAACACATATGAAGAAAATTAATGTTCTTAACCTTTGGGAACATGGTCCTAATCTCTACCTACAACACATGCTATCCCACAGCCACAGTCTCTTCCCAGAGACTATTATCCCACTGCTACTATAGGCACAATCTCTCCCTACTATACCTGCTAACCGACAGCCACAGTCCCTTCCCAGAGATTATTATCCCCACTGCTACTATAGGCACCATCTCTCCCTACTATACCTGCTATCCTACAGTAACAGTCCCTTCCCAGAGTCTGTTATGCCCACTGTTACTGTAGGCACCATCTCTCCCTACTATACCTGCTATCCCACAGCCACAGTCCCTTCCCAGAGTCTGTTATCCCCACTGCTACTATAGGGATTTTTATTAAAATAAATTCTTACAATAAAGAAACAAACCAGCAGCCTTTTTGATAGTAAAGTAGACATTGAGCACCCTCATATAAAGAGCACGCCGGGAGGTTTTACCAAGATCCTCTATTCCGATATCCCATCTCCTCAAATGCTTCAGCGCAAGGACAAAGTATGATGGAAGATGACTATGTTGTACCCGCACCTGTTTCACCCTATTGCCCAGTAATCATTTACCTACAAAAGGGAATACCCAGGCCCTGACACTGCTTTCCAGAACATCAGTTCTTTGACCCAGATGCCCAAAGTTAACCTTTAGGAAGATGGTCCACTGCTACTATAGGCACCTTCTCACTGATCATCTAACTATTTATTGAAAGACAGATGTGCCCTTACCTACAGGAATTGTCTTGCCCTGTATTTTGTCAGTCCAGCCAGCAAAGTAACGCAAGGTCCGTATGCAACCCTCCAAGTCTATAAGAAAGGCATGCAGGAAGGGTTTCCCAGTGTCCATTGATTCCAGAGTCTGTAACAATAAAATGGGACAATGAGAAGGTGGGCACAGACATCATTACAAATACATGACTGCAGAAACTGAATTAGGCATAGGCATAGGCATTTGCAGGGCTTCCTCTTGAAAAAGTGTTTATCTTGAAACACCGGGGAACCCTTCTTTCCTCTTCACAAATTTTTATCCTCAAAAACCCTTCTTTTCTAAGACAAGCATACCTTATTCGGCTAATGTTTGAAAATCTCAATTTGTTCTATTGAGTTTTGGGTATAGGTAAACTTTTAATGCAATGTATTCTATAAAAGGATTTTGTGTCACTGCAGATTTTCTGCAAGAGACAGGCACTCAGAAAATTGTTATGTATACTGTTGGGATTTGGTGTGCTTTCTATAATATCACATGAATATGACTTTACAATGCTGTACGGCTCTTGAAATGTAACTGTCCATTCTTTTGGAGTGAATGTCATTTGTCATCCATTAGAAATTCACCAGCAGGAAAGCTTAAGCAGATAGAGTGCTAGTTCTAACAGACTGGGTTGGGGATAAAAATAATCATATGGCACAATGAACCGATTCCACCCCCCCCCCCCCAAGGAAGTAGATTATCTTGGTTTCTTTTTAGCTTACACGGAGATCATGTTCCAAAGCTAAATAAGACCTATTTAATGATTTCTAAGTAAGCCAGCTTGGTGCATCTAACTGTAGAAACCCAAGAGGAAAATGAGTAATTGCAGAGGCCAGTAAGTGTCCCTTACAGCCAACAGAACTCTATCCCTTTCCAGGAGGTCTCCCAGTTTGTGCAGCAGTCTCCCTCGGCCATTGGCATCCAACCGTCTCCACGCAGAGCCCCTCTGAAATGCAGCACGAGCAGCTTCAACAGCCTTGTCAACATCTGCCTGTGAGACACAGATAACTCCAGTTTACAATACTGTTGCCTATATTAATATCCATGTGTCAGGTAAAAGACTTATTGTTATTTACTTTCTATAATTGACAACATACTGGCCAATGAGACTTCTCTATCATTTTATACTTGGCCTTAAAGGAACAGTAACACCAAAAAATGTAAGTGTTTTAAAGTAATGAAAATATAATGTACTGTTGCCCTGCACTGGTAAAACTGATCTGTTTTCTTCAGAAACACTACTATAGTTCATATAAACAAGCTGCTGAGTAGCAATGGCGGAAATTGAAAAACGGTTATATGGCACAGGATAAATAATGGATAACAGATAGCATTATGTTCTACAGAGCTTATCTGCTATCTGCTGTGTAACCTGAGCCTTTTCTCCTTTGAATGGCTGCCCCCATGGCTACACAGCAGCTTATTTATATAAACAATAGTAGTGTTTCTGAAGCAAACACAGCAGTTTTACTAGTGCAGGGCAACATTGTATTATATTTTTATTACTTTAAAACAATTTAATTTTTTGATGTTACTGGTCTTTTAAGGTGGCCATAGACGCACAGATAATATCTTACGAAACTAATTTTTCTACGATATTCAGTGCGTGTATGGTGGGAAAAGAGCCAAGCGATGTCGGCAGAACACTTGGGGGCATATTTATCAAGGGTCGAATTTCGAATTTGAAAAACGTCGAAATTCGAATTCGAAGACCAACCAAAATGAACTCGAAGGTTTTTTTGGCCGAATAGGTCCGTATTTTTTTTTTTTAAAGATGTTTATTTCTGGTTTTAAAACACACAACAAAACAGACACATACAAGGCTGTGCACCGAGACATCATTACATGTACAGATCAGTATCAAAGCATATGTAAATCAGGCAAAAAGAAACCTATCCACTATTGTGGTGATTCCGGGAGTGAGATACCGGGATTGGCATCAACCCAGGAAGCCCAAATTTTATCAAACTTTGTGGGTGAACCTCTGGCAATGTAGGTCAATTTAATAAGTGGTAGTGTGTTATTTATCAATTCCCGCCACTGTTTAATATTGGGAGGGTATGGAGAATAGGTCCGTATTTGGCCGTATTCGAATTGTACGAATCGAAGGAATAGTGTATTCGCTCGAATTAGATTCAACATTTTTCCCAACAAAAAAAAAAACACTTTGATTTTTCAAAGTCTACCAATTGACTCCAAATAGGTTCTAGGAGATCCCCCATAGGCTAAAACAGCCTATTCTTTCCACCTTTCAAATGGGGGGTCACTGACCCCATCTAAAAACAAATCCTCTGTAAGGCTTCACATTTATTGTTATTTCTACTTTTTACTTACTTTCTATTCAGGTCCTCTCCTATTCATATTCCAGTCTCTTATTCAAATCAATGCATGACTAAGGTCATTTGGACCCTAGCAGATTGCTGAAATTGCAAACTAGAGAGCTGCTGAATAAAAAACCAAATGACTCAAAAAAACTAAAATCTAAAAAAAATAATAATAAAATAATAAAAAATTAAAACCAATTGCAAATAGTCTCAGAATATCACTCACTACCTCATACAAAAAAAAATTAAATGTGGACAGCTTTAAGTCTGGCTCAAGTTCTACTCTTTACAAACAGAAAATAAAAATAAGAAAACAATAATATTGCAGAACTGACCCACTTTTGAGCCAAAGCCACTCACAGGTTTTCACATGTTGATTTTAAATAGTAAATCAATGCTTTGGCATGTTCATTGCAACCACAAAGCACTCACCTTATCTGCTTCTTCCACTTCACACATCTTCTTTCCCGTTGCTGGGTTAAATACGGCAAAAGTGCGGCCACTTATTGACTTATGCCACTCATTGTTGATGAATATCTGGAAGGTGTTATAAAGGAGATATAAATTAGCAATATATCTTTTATTCCCAATGAATGGGATGTTTCTTTTTAAAGAAATATATGAAGACTTTGGTTGTGTGGCACAGCCATCTTCATACATATACATACCTGACAACATTTGAAAAATAGAAAGAGGGACAAAAAGATCTGCAACATTTTTTAACCATGTCCATTTTATGGCCACACCCCCTGAAAACATGGCAGGTTATGGAAAGTCTGAACACATTTCTGGGGGTTTTATGTGTTACTACAGTTTTGCTAATGAAGGTGAAGGCTTATATTACATAGTTAAATAGTCACAAATGTATCCAAGTGCAGGTACTGAGTATTCAGGGCTCTCTGCCAAAAAGCCTCTTGTTTAATTAAGTTTTAGAAACTTTGTATCTTTTTTCTGGCATCAGTGCAAGAGATCAAAGAGAAACTCATGACATTTCAGTAAGAAACCAGGAGGTATGCATGTAGCAAACCTCTACATTTCCAAACTCCTGTGAATTCTAAATACTCATGCCCAGTGCACTGATGTTAGCATGTATTCATACTGTTGGATTTCCAGATCTTCAGATCCATATTCATATGAAATTCAGTGCAATTTCTATTGCAATTTGTTGAGGGGATTTGCCCATAGGTTGGGGTGGTTGCGAGAGATAAAAGTGCTAAAAAGCTTTAAAAATTTCAAATCAACCTTAAAAGAAAACAAAGACAACTTTGAGGACAGTCCTCAATCTATACACCCCTTGGCTGAGGTTAGGGCTGTGGTAGACTCTACATTGTCCAGAACTGCCCCTTCCACTTCCATTCTCTGACAACAGCCTGACTGAAACCAGGGAGAAGAGGGTTTCCTGTATCTTAAAAATCAAACAAGGCCCTGCTTTTTACAAGGAACAGAAACAAACATAAAAACAATTTCCCTTTGAGTTTCACAGTAAAGGGCATAAAAAAGAAATACAAAACTAGACATAGTAACACAACTATGGTGCATACTTTCTAAGTGTCCTTATAGAACCTATGTGTACCCCAAACTTTAAGGGGCAGATTCATTAAGGGTCGAATTTCGAAGTTAAAAATACTTCGAAATTCGACCCTCGAATTGAAATCCTTCGACTTCGAATATCGAAGTCGAAGGATTTAGCGCTAAACGTTCGTTCGATCGATCGAAGGAATCGAACGATTCGAAGGATTTTAATCCAACGATCGAAGGAAAATCCTTCGATCAAAAAAAGGTTAGCAAACCTATGGGGACCTTCCCCATAGGCTAACATTGACTTCGGTAGGTTTTATCTGCCGAAGTAGGGGGTCGAAGTTTTTTTTAAAGGGAAAGTACTTCGACTATCGAATGGTCGAATAGTCGAACGATTTTTCGTTCGATTCGTTCGATTTCGTTCGTATTCGAACTAATTTAACCAATTCGATGGTCGAAGTACCCAAAAAATACTTCGAAATTCGAATTTTTTTCATTCGAATCCTTCACTCGAGCTTAGTGAATCGGCCCCCAAAAGTAAGGTGTCATTGCAAAATATTTTAAGACCCCTCAAGTCCTTAGGTCATATTTACTCTAAGATTTTTCTGTGCAGCATAATAACTGTAGTCCTGTATGGTTGGGTGTACTATTGTAGGCATGCATCAGGCCATACTCTAACCTCCTTTGTTTTGCCATGTTTTAGGTAAGTAAATTCAGTACCCCCCCCCCCTGTTTGTCAAGGGTGCACCTGTTGAGCTTGGGATCTTGCTTTTGATTCCACTATTTCCTAATAATACCTGGGTGCTAAAATCTTCAGATGCCCATTTCAAAGGTTGGGGAACTGTTAACTGAAATTCATTGCTTAGTAAATAAAACAGATACAATTGAAACACCCAGTACTAAGAGAATTACAATGCACAAATAAATTACAATGGGACCATATAACTTCTCTTCTGAAGTCAGTGGTTAATGATGATGCCTTTCAGGGCTGGTATCTTGGCTTCCAATCTAACCAGATCATTATCTGTAAGGAGCTGGTGCTTACATGGGTTTCTGTTGGGTACTTTAGCTTCCTCTAACATTCCAAAAATAATCTGGCAGGTTAAATGGCTCATGATAAAACTGACAGTAATGTGTGTGAACGTGATGGGGACTTTTCATTGTGGCAGGGACTGATATGAATGATGTATCATCTCTGTTAAGCACTGTGGAATATGAATATGTGGAACATATTTGCTTGTCACACCTCAATTCCACATTCCTTAGTTCTTATCCACCTGCCACAGCCAAAGCTGCTTTAGGGCCCATCTGTGGGATGCAGTGACTTGCATACATGGGAGTGTTTATTATTACTGCTGAGCACCACAGTCATTGCCCTTTGTTCCATATGCATTAAGGGTTTCCTTGCAAACTTCCTTGCTTTAGCTTCCACCTTACTAGTTCACAGACAGAAACCCATGATCATTACAAATTTCTTGGCCCAATGTTTTCACCAATCACAGCAAAATATACCCACAGCAAACTGCTCCTGGGCATTAGCCACTCCCAGGCCTTTCATAAGTGCATATCTTGCTTTATGGTCTTTCTGATGTCTTTGTTCAAGGAATGATTTCATAACAACATTTAAAAGACAATTTGTTCTTACTGACATCTGGACCCGCTTAAGTCCCCACACATTATTTATGTACACAATAAGAATCCATAGAAGGTAATACAATGAGCAGAACACAAAGAAAAGAAAGGCATATTGGATTAATCAGGTATATAAAGAGACATACTTTTGTCTAGAGTAGAATGTATTGTTACGTCTTTTTAAGGGCTGCTGCATACTTGCATGTAATGTCTTATACAGCTTTATTGCACTACATGAGAAATGCATACAGTTTTGTGTTGACTGAGGCATACATTAAGCCAACACATATGAAGAAAATTAATGTTCTTAACCTTTGGGAACTTCTACAACACCTGCTATCCCACAGCCACAGTCACTTTCCAGAGACTATTATCCCCACTACTTCTATAGGCATCATCTCTCCCTACTATACCTGCTATCCCAAAGCCACGGTTCCTTCCCAGAGACTATTATTTGACTGTTACTATAGGCACTATTTCTCCCTACTATACCTGCTATCCCACAGCCACAGTCCCTTCCCAGAGACTATTATCCCCCAGAGACTATTATCTCCACTGCTACTATAGGCACTATTTCTTCCTAGTAAGGGCTAGTCCACACGAGGCGATGCGCTTTTCAACAGTCGCCTGAAAAAGCCTGGCGAGGCATTTTCAGGCGACTGTTGAAAAGTGCATCTCCTCGTGTGGTTAGCACAGGCGTTTTTACATAGGCGCCCATACAAAACTGTCGCCTGCGCCGGTCGCGGCGACTGTCGCGGCGCTTTGTCGCCGCGACCGCAAACGCGTCGCTATCTCCCCGTGTGGAATAGCCCTTAACCTGCTATCCCACAGCCACAGTCCCTTCCCAGAGACTATTATCCCACTGCTACTATAGGCACCATCTCTCCCTACAATACCTGCTATCCCACAACCACCGACAATTTGCTCTTACTGATATCTGGACCAACTTAAGTCCCTGAGCATTATTTATGAACACAATAACAATCCATACAAGGTAATACAATGAGCAGAATACAAAGAAATTGTATCTTCCATAAATTGCTACAAAAAATATAATTTCACTCTACCATGAAATTAACCTCTTGCAGTTAAAAAATTATAGAAAGTCTGGGCACATTTCCTACTACTCTGAGCAGAATACTCCCAGGTCATTAAATCCCAACATTCATTTATTAATATACACAACATGTAGAAAATGCAAATAAGACTGAACAGCTGGAAAGCAATCAGACCCTTGGCTCACAGTGCCGGCCATAAATCAAAAATTAAGCTGTAAATTCTGTTAGTTTTAGAAATAAAGAGGTTAAATAAATTATCCATAAATCCTGTTTTGTAAAAACAAGATACATTCCTTGTAAGTTACCGCCCTATACTGATGCTGCTGCATTACTTCCAGACAATAACTATGGATTCAAATTCTAGAAATAGGTGCAGATCGCTTCCAACCCAGGAGCAATGAATGCCAGTCATGCCCACCTGTCATCCCTTTGAGATTTTTCAGGGATAACCTATATTTATACATCCTGCAGGGAACGAGTCAAGAACTGTTCTTTATAGGTTAGGTGCAATAGATCATATGAACCATAATAAATACATTTCTAAATATGCATTATATGTAAGGGCATTTCTCATTTATACACTGGAGCATCATTAATTATGCCACGCAAACTGTGCACTGCTCAGGGATGTGTCTGTCACTGTAGTGATGGGTGAATCCGACCCTTAACTCTTTGCCAAAAATTCTCAAAACGAGGAAAATATACCAAATGCATTTTTTACCCATTGGCGTCTTTTTCGCTGCGAAACCTGGAAAAAGTTATCCAAGTTAACAGAAAACATAGCAAAAGGCAAGCAGTATGATCAGCACAAGCCCTATTCATTCAGCTTATGTTAAAAATAGGTGTATATTGTCCCTTTAAGGTTCTCCAAATTACAGGAGAAAAAACTCAAATCGCTCGAATTATTCGTCATGCAGGCTATTTACATCTTTAAATGGTTCGATGGACCTCTGCCATTGACTCCTACATGACCTTGACTGGTTTTAGATGGTGTATTTTAGGATTCCAGCTATTTCCAGGGTCGGGTATAATAAAATCTCGAAAAATGCAATTTTATTACAAAAAAAAAATCGAAAATGTGAGTTTTGACTCAAAGATTCGAATTGTTGTGGAAAGCACAACTTGAACCTTAATAAATAACTCCTTAAGTGTGTGTGGATAAGAGAGAGTTTTAAGCAACATGGTAAGCTAATGTTAATGGCACAGCAAAATGTGGGCTATTTTTTGTACATTTCATCATTTATTTTACATAAAATCAGGGGTGTCCAAACTACGGGCCACGGGCCAAATGCGGGCCGCGATCCATTTTTAATTGGCCCGCAGCAAATTCCAAAAGTATACCAGAATATGGCCCGCACACAGGGTCGGACTGGCCTGCCGGGACACCGGGTAATAAACTGGTGGGCCCCGGCATTGGTGGGCCCTTGGCCCTCTAATTACATTGGTGGCGCAGTGCATCCTGTGCCAGAGTCAGCCTCTACATCCTGCGTGAGCACCAGTGGGTACCTGTGATGGGGGACCTGGTCACATGGCAGTTGGCTGTAACTTGCGGCATGCGCTGCGTCTGCATGTAGGGTTTGATTGCCCAGCACCCGTGACTCCTCTTCCTCTTCTTTGCTTGCATGCACGCGCACGCTCAGCACAGCGCAGCAGGGAGCAGCGATGGCTCTGAGACGGCAGCTTTTAAATATGATCAACATTTTGTTGCTTCCTGGCAGCCATCTTCCAAGTGCTGCCTGGACAGGAGGGATGTAGGGCTTGTGCTTTTTCTATTATTTTTATAATATAAATACAACAAATTCCATGTCTCACAAGAGACAAATTATTCACCCTACATGTTAAATTGTTATCATTCCTAAATTCAAGCCGCTTCCATGCCATGTTTTTAAATATATTGCACAGGGGGGTATTTCTCTCCTGAGATATGTCAAAAAGTCAGTTGGTCCAAAGTGTCAGGCTCTGAAAGCTAATATTTAGTAGTGGTCTTGTCCACTGATCAGACAGTTTTTTGGAATGTGGTCACCTCTTACTGTAAACTTACATTATATATTCAGACATATCTTACACCTACGTGGGCAATCTTTGGAGATACAGCGAAAGTGTCAAAGGTAGATAAGAAATTAGCAAACATTATGGCGGCGGTTGGTAGGAAAGCTATATTACAGTGCTGGATATCAAATCTACCTCCCACACTGGAAATTATGTTTACAAGACTCGATTATGCTTTCCGTATGGATTGGCTGGAAGCCACTCTTAGTAGAGAACGCAGAGTTACATCCCTTTTTGCTACTTGGGGAAAATACATACAAACACTATCCCTTGTTAGACAACGAGAAATTGTGTGTTTTTCGATTTACTTGGTACATGGCTGAAGTGAACTAGCAGGGAGAAACCCTTTAGGGGGAACCTCAGCACACGAGAATACTCATTAATGCCCTGATATTCTTCTATATGAAACAACTTTTGGAGGAATGGTGTGGGGCTCCAGGATGGGAGGGGAGAGAAAGTGTTCATGGTCCAATATTTAAAGTAATGTTTAATCCACACTTCTGATCACTGGATGGTCGAGGAATATATGGACCCATTGTAACTCATATTTGTGGTTTTATATTTAATTGTATTGGCATGTTTCATTCTGTCTGTTAACGTGTTTCTGTTTGCTGCAAATAATAAAGACATTTTATAAATAAATATTTTTACCCAATAGGCTGTTTTTGCTTCCACTAAGGATTAATTATATCATAGTTGGGATCAAGTACAAGGTACTGTTTTATTATTACAGAGAAAAAGGAAATCATTTTTAAAAATTTGGACAATTTGGATAAATTGGAGTCTATGGGAGATGGCCATTCCGTAATTTGGAGCTTTCTGGATAACGGATCCTATACCTGTACTAAAGAAGAAAATGAAACCATTTTCACTTTCTGACTTTCTGTAAATTCCTAATTCTTCCAAGCAGAAGAGACAGTCCACAGATATTCCACAGATATTAAGCTGCTCCTTGTCTTTGTGTATTAAGCTGCTCCTTGTCTTTTGCTCAAATGTTTTTCTTAGTCAGTACTCACCTGTGTGAAGTGCTGTATTAATCATAGCAAATTATGAAGTCCTAAAATATATGGGGCATTTGCATATGACAGATATGGAGACTGAGTATTCAGATTTTTCGTGGAAAGACAAGCAGCTCTGGATCAGCAAAAATATGGTAGATCTGTATAATTAGGTGTTATAGGGCTACATAAATAGTTATTATAGGGCTGCATTGTGTTGTACCTGATACACTGCAGAGAATTCATTATTTCTGCAGAACATCTATCTTTGCACCTGAACCTGAGCATCACCTTTTTTCAATTCCAATTTTTTCCGAGAGCTTTTTTTAAGGGGAAGTATAATAGGGGGAGTATTATTAACAACACCTAGAAACAGCAGGTTAAAAGGCAAGTCTGTATGGAATGCTTAGCATCTAGAGTTTTCTAGAGTTTTTCTGTAATTTATCCTTTAATTAAACAAAACTTTAAATGTTCAAATGACAGGATTTTTAGCAAGCAATCCCTCATTGCTTTTTTAATCATCTGCTAAAAATGAAGAATTGCTTGTGTAAATAGTTGTCTATCGGATATGGCAATTGGTTTCCGTATAATACCTTCCATACCTGTACCAAGCACTGTTTTGTACTAGGCAATTCGAAAGTTGGAAGCATTTAAGGAATATAATCCAGATTATTTTCAGGCCTCACAAGCAGTGATTCTGTATGCGTTTGCCATGCACTAGTAATTAATCTCAATTACAAAATCTTCAGAATTCAGATAGTTGGCTATATGAGTTTATATACTTTTCTCAGTTCATTCATATGTTACTGAATATATACTTCAATCTAAATCACCGGTGTCCAAACTTTTTGCAATGAGGGCCAGATTTGGTGAGGTGAAAATTAAGCGCTTCACTTAATAAACATATCATGCAACCTTTTACTATGTACCATAGTCACATTCTTTCTGTGCTCTTGCAACACTTAGCTAGAGCTGCCCAACTTTGTTAATGTATGGCTGCTTTTCCTCTACGCCATATATTATGCAGCTTCATCAAGAATATATATATATATATATCTGTCCCTGGTACTGCTCCCCAGCATCCAGATGCCCCTGTGTAAAGTAAACAAGTGTGTTGCTTTCAGAAACACTGAAGGCAGCATTGGGAATCATTCGGCTCATTGAAGTTGGGCACTTAAGGACACCGGCTATCTCAAAGGCATACATTATACTTGCCAGATCTTTCAAATGAGAAAATCCAACTATGTTCACCAAGTAGTGTTTGAGATGACTTGTTCTTTTTAGGGAAATTAGTCACAGCATGGCAGGTTTTTTCCCTTCTGGCAAGTTACCCATTTGATATTATCCTATTATTGTCACTAATTACCGTACATACCAAACTGTAATTTACTGCTATGTAGTACCCTATACTGTGTCTAAAAATATGGGTTAATTATCACGTAATGGCCATGTCTCTCTGAGCTCAGTACTTAGTCAGTGCATGGACTGTGCTCATATCTATTCATATGATCAAAAACAGTGCTGTATAGAATATAGAGGGGGAGAATATAAAAAAAGTGGAACTGAGATCAATTCTTTTTTTGCCTTTTTCAAAAGAGATGTTGACACACGGTATGAATAAAGATATGTTTAGTAAGGAATGTGGCTATACATGCTTTACTAAATATATCTTTTGTTTTTTCAAAATAAAATATCCCATTGTTGCATATATATGTGTGTGTGAGTAGCACACGTCTAACATATCAATCTATTTATCTATCTCTATATAAACATTTATTGTAAGATCACCTCCTTATGCTCTACAGTTAAAATATTTGTCAGTGTAGGTCCTCCATGATAGCCACTAGTCATTCTATCTGTCTATCTATCTATCTGTCTATCTATCATCTATCTATCCTTCTAATCCATCCATCTAATAATCTATCTATCAATCTCTCTCTCTAATCTATCTATCTATCTATCTATCCTATACTATCTATATATTCTATCTATCTATCTATCTATCTATCTATCCTATACTATCTATGTATTCCTATCTATCTATCTATCTATCTATCTATCTATCTATCTATCTATCTATCCTATACTATCCATGTATTCTATCTATCTATCTATCTATCTATATATCTATCTATCTATTATCTGTCTGTCTATCTATCTATCTATCATCTATCTGTCTATCTATCTATCTATCTATCTATCTATCTATCTATCTATCTATCCTATCCATGTATTCTATCTATCTATCTATCTATCCTATACTATCTATGTATTCCTATCTATCTATCTATCTATCTATCTATCTATCTATCTATCTATCTATCATCAATCTATCTATCCTATACTATCCAAGTATTCTATCTATCTCTCTATCTATCTATCTATCTATCTATCTATCTATCTATCTATCTATCTATCTATCTATTATCTGTCTGTCTATCTATATATCATATATCTATCATCTATGAATCAATCTATCCATGTATTCTATCTATCTATCTATCTATCTATCTATCTATCTATCTATCTATCTATCTATCTATCCTATACTATACTATCCAAGTATTCTATCTATCTATCTATCTATCTATCTATCTATCTATCTATCTATCCTATACTATCCATGTATTCTGTCTGTCTGTCTATCTATCTATCTATCTATCTATCTATCATCTATGAATCTATCTATCTATCTATCTATCTATACAGTGCTACGCAATATGTTGGCGCTATATAAATACCTGTTAATAAAATAATAAAATCCTATACTATCCATGTATTCTATCTATCTATCTATCTATCTATCTATCTATCTATCTATCTATGAATCTATCTATCATCTATGAATCTATCTATATATCCTATACTATCCATGTATTCTGTCTATCTATCTATCTATCTATCTATCTATCTATCTATCTATGTATGAAACACATGAATAGTGAAATCGCTGCGCTGTGCAGTTACAATACCTGTCGGTGCTGAATGTCCAGGTTAGTAGCAGGTTTAGGGAGCATTGGGGGCTTCTTATCCGGCTGCCCGTTCTCTATAGCCCCGTTAGTGGTTGTCATGTTGATAGAGGCGCTGTTGTTCTAATTCAGTGCTGTCCCTGCGCAATAGAAGCGCTACTCTGCCTCCAGCAAATCTCTCGCCTTGTTCGGGGGTTTCCCTGACTGGACTGACAGCGCTGCGCTTCTGCCTTTTAATAAGTCACATGAGTGTCAGTGTTGGCGGGGAGGCGCTGATTGGCTGCTCAGGGGGATCCCCCCACACGCTCACTTACACTCACACACACCCACTCTCTCTCTCTCACATGTAGGGTGAAATCATCTACGTTTCGTAGGGTGCGACCTCCTAAAAATGAGAACATTCTAAATGGCCCCTCTAGTCTAAGTTGTGTGCACGCGCACAAAGGTTTTTAGAGCAACAGCAGCAGCAGCAGCAGCAGGTTAGCAGCACACAGAGCGCGCACTGAGATAAGTTAAACAAAAACCGCTACAAGTTTGCTGTGAAACCCAGCGTTCTGGCTACTTGACGGATGGATGGTCAGCCACCACCTTGCCAGCATGCCCATTGGTGATGTAATCTGCCAATTAACCAGGGCTAGCGCAGCACATCCAATTGAGAACTTTGTGGGCGGTGCATCAGGGTGGGCGGGAGTCAGGCTGCAAATTCGCTTCAGATGCACAAGTCTGTCAGAGAATAATACCGAGCCCTCGATGCAAACAAGTATTACTCACAGGATCCTACTCTTCCAGTTTGTCACCAACAAGAGCTACGTATGCTTGTTGTAGTACATTTGCACCCTGTCAGTTTTATTACATTTCATAATCATAAGCACACAACTCGTCCCTGGTCTCTAAAGTCAAAGTGGCATAACAAAAACCCCAATTACAGTCGTGTGTCTTCCTGAGACAAGGTCCAAAACTGTATTGCAATAAGGGCAGATAATCACCTGTTTGCCTATAATACATGTTCACATTAAGTTCACTTCATTTCCTCTTATTATACATTTAATACCAATTTGAAATCCCTACAAGAGCAGCCAATCAGTGGCGTAACTACCAGGGGTGCAAAGGGTGCAATCGTACCCGGGGCCGCACCCCCTTGGGGCCCACTGGAGCCATGATAACAGTTATTGTGGGAGGCTGGGCAGGGGAGATTTTGCAGCATGCATGCCAACAGCACAATTCATAGGGGGTAGGGCCTGATGGGGTCCCGGGTGCCCATCCTGTACCAGGGCCCGCTGTCCTCCCAGCAAATTATTTTTCAGGCCCCCAAAATGTAGAGAGGTTGACCTGTTTTACCAATATAATAAAATGCCTCCCTGTTCCAAACTCTGACTTACAATATCACATATTGATTTACAGCTGTGCCCACGCAATAGTCACGTTTGTGATCATTATTTGTAATAAAGGCAGAACAAGCAAAGACAAACTAATAATTGCCATATGCTATACAACTGTATTTATTAATAAACAGCAAATATGTGCTTGGTTTAAAGATATTTATTTATTTGTCTATATATATTTTTGCTGTTAGAAGGAATGATAGTTTAGTCACTGATTTCATATAGCACGTGTGGTCAGGGTTCTTTGTTTAATACTTGATCACACAAGTTTTACGCCATGTTGCACACACATTTAAATGCTGGGCTGAAAAGTTGCACACAATAATTTTATTGCGCACACAGCCAGTGAAAAATTAGAGGGGACATTGTTTATGAGATTCCCCCCAATAATCTCCTAAACAGCTGACAGCCACAAATGCGCCACAGACACTGGAAATGTGGATATTTGATGGGGTTAAAGAGGGTGTAAACATTTTTTTCTAATAAAAAAAATATTTAACTCTAAGCAACTAAATCAGATTTTAACATGGAAATTCGGCTCTACTAGTGCAGTGAGCGCAATAGCCCCCCCCCCCAGACCCGCTCAGATGGTAAAAGTTGAAAGTGTTGAGCAGCCCCTGAAACACTGCTGCTTATTCTAGAGACTATTATCCCCACCCCACTGTTACTATAGACAACATTTCTCCCTACTTTACCTGCTCTCCCACAGCCACAGTCCCTTTCCAGAGACTATTATCCACACTACTACTATAGGCATCATCTCTCCCTACTATACCTGCTAACACACATCCACAGACCACAATCCCTTCCCAGAGGCTATTATCCCCACTGCTACTATAGGCATCATCCCTCCATACTATACCTGCTATCCCACAGCCACAGTCTCTTCCCAGAGACTATTATCCCACTGTTACTGTAGGCACCATTTCTCCCTACTATACCTGCTATCCCACAGCCACAGTCTCTTCCCAGAGACTATTATCCCACTGTTACTGTAGGCAACATCTCTCCCTACTATACCTGCTATCCCACAGTCACACTCCCTTCCCAGAGACTATTATCCCACTGCTACTATAGGCACCATCTCTCCCTACTATACCTGCGATCCCACAGCCACAGTCCCTTCCCAGAGACTATTATCCCCACTGTTACTATAGGCACCATCTCTTCCTACTATACCTGCTATCCCAAAGCCACATTCCCTTCTTATTGACTATTATCCCCACTGCTACTATAGGCACCATCTCTTCCTACTATACCTGCTATCCCAAAGCTACATTCCCTTCCAACAGACTATTAGCCCACTGTTACTGTAGGCACCATCTCTACCTACTAAACCTGATATCCCACAGCCACAGTCTCTCCCCAGAGACTGTTATCCCACTGCTACTATAGGCACCATTTCCAGGTTGAAAAAATGGAAATTCGGCTCTTAGTTACCAGGAACAGCATTTTTGCAACCAGAGGGGCACTGCTGCCTGAGGCAAGCTTCTCAACTCGCCTCATTGGCGGAGCTCCCCTGCAATCTAGGAGTGAATGTGATAAATTATTACATTTTCTTTTACTCTTTCTACCTACAGCCAGTGGCGTAACTACCGGGGGAGCAGGGGGTGCGATTGGGCCAGGGCTCGCACCCCCTCAGGGCCCCCCGGCAGCTTGCGCGCCACTGACTCCGGCAGCAGAAAATGGCATACGGAGGGGGGCGGGGGCCTTTAGTTACGTTACTGCCTACAGCTGCTGCTCTGTGGGACCGCACTATGTACTATGCCCAGAGCAATGGACCTTGCTTGTACGCTGCTAAAGACAGCTGTACATATTGTCTTCATAGCGTTTCTATAACCAGAAACCAGAAAGGACTGCCTCTTGCCAGAGAACTTGTCTGTGCCAGCAGGCAGAGGATTAACAGGCACTCATTTCTAATTCTGTGATGATCACACCAAGGAAATGGTTTGTGCAATGAGCTAACTGAGATTTAAATGTCTCACTCTGGAGTTTCAGGGGTCTCTTTTGGCAACAGAATAGCCTAAAGCCTCCAGGTTTGTTGGAAGCTCATTGAGAAATAGTATCTGATGACATAAAATAGTGAGCAAAAAAAAGCTGGAAGGGAAGTGATCCTTTTCCTTTATATCCATTCCAAAATACACCTGCCTGTAGATTCCAGCTGTTTCCTCCTGAAATTCAGTAGCATCTGTTATGGCTAATTCTGTCTCACTTTCCCATAGCAGAATCTGCAGAACTAGCTTCAAGCTGTTACATTCATGGATGTGTTACATAAGAGACGTCTAAGAAATGGCAAAGGATATATTTACAGGAGCATTAATATGGAAAGGTATGTGTGTCTGAAAGCATTTATAATGTTATTTAAACAGTTTTGTGGGGTTTTTTTGTTTAGTAGCTAATATTGCACAGAGAATCTTTATTGCCTGTAGCTGGGACAGTAGACCAAAGGCTTCATTATCATAAATTTATATGCAATTATATGGAAACTTAAATTGTGAATAATTTAAGGAAATAATTGAGAGCATAATATACACTAAGTTGTAAAATATTAGTAACTGAGGAGTTCCATGACTATTTAAAAGCCACAGTCTTTTAGATTGGCTTCTAGTATCATTTGCAATCCACAGGTAGAAAGGGCACCGTAAAAATACCTTGGAGAACCACATCTGGCTAGAATATTCATGGATTTTGTGTACATTCCAGCATAATTCCACATGTTATTTTCTTTCCTAGTAGATAATTAAAGGTTGTCATTATATTCTATAGGAACATAAAAGTTTTCCATCATGAGACTACTATCCTGTGACCATATTTTGAGTAGGTATATTACAAGAAACTTTTACCTGGAAGATGCAGTATTACTATCATCTAAGGATGCATCAAATCCACTATTTCATAAAAGATTTGGCTGAATCCTGAACCAATATGCAAATCAGGGCAAGGAAGATTTAAAGAGAACTGCATAAAAATGTTTAACTTACTTGTTTGTGTGATGAAAAGTTATATGATTATATGGATTTGGTTAGACCAGGCACTTGGATTCAGTGACCCATGCTGAAAAAGGCCCCTAACCCCCTGAACAAAATCTTGGCCTAATTATGAACTGAATCCTGGATTGGGTTCATTCATATTTTCTTTTGCTGAGACATTTCTTATAACTAGAAACCATCTCTAGTGTTAGAGATATACAGTATTGCTATTGTCCATGGGAAATGCCTTCTCTGAAATAAAGCTACTAATGTAGACTAAGCCCACAGTAAGGCTTAACTTCCTGCTCCTCTATAATGGAAATAAAAAAAACTAAAAATGTATAATGACTGAGAAATATATATTTGCATCTCTTTTTCAGGGGGAAAAACTGCTGTTAAAGTTCTGTATGTCTCAAGTGTCACAGCATTCTGCTGAAAGAGAGGAGAACAATGGCATCATGTGATTAATCATGCAAAACTAACGATGTTCTCATCTAATGTTGACATATAACTCAATTTTTACATAGAAACTTTTCTTGCCAGTGCTATGCAAAGTTAATCCTAACATATTGGGCTGAACACGCACGCTAATGCAAGCCATAAACATCAAGTGAGAAAGCAAAAGGATATGGTAACATAACCCTCTTCTAAGTTAATTGTCCACATTGTGTATTGCATTGGGTTCTTCATTATAACAATGATCAGTACTTCTGTATACTTTATACTTGAAAGTGTGCTCCCTAGCAGATTACACATACGTTTAAGATATTGGTTGTAAAACTTTTTCAGCTGGATGCCCTCCCTCCAAGCAGGGCCGCATTTACACAACGGGCACCCTTAGTCCAGCTGACGTTCCTCACCTCCATCCCCTCTCTTTTATTAGTGCAAATTTTCATCATCGAGACCGGAGCAATGGGGATTGGCGAACGGGAAAATTTTAAATCTATTGTATCTCCTGCACATCCCCAGTGTTTCTGAACCAATGTGGGTGTAGTTGGGCAGCATACCGCCCCCTAAAATGCTGCTGCCCTAGGCCTGGGCCTTGGTGGCCTTTCCACTGCCTCCAAGGTCCAACCTTTAAAGTCTAAGGTGCCATCCTTGCAGGTCCAATGATTGGTAAGGGTCGTCCTTAGCATATGAATTAAGAACATGTATAGGAAAACATTGGTGTATCAGTTATTCGGTTGTAGTTTAAAGCATATCTAGGGCAGCAGATATATATTCAGCCCAAATTTCACCATACCAGACCCATTCACCCATTCATAAATTTCCATTCACTCTGACTTCACCCTAACTGGACTTCAGCCTGAGTGCCCCCTTCCAAGCCCCATTAAGGTTGGTTCAGCCCTGCAGTTCAGTAACCACTGCTTTAAGCTTCAAAATCCAGGGGGACTCATTAACAACTGCTAATGGAACATTTTATTTGGTATTTAGTCTAAATGTTCTGCCATCATGAAGCATGTTGCAATATTCCCCGGATTCATAAAGGGCTGGTTCACCTTTAAGTTACATTTTAATATGCTATAGAGTGGCTAACTCTAAACAACATTTCAATTATTCTTCATGTTTTCTTTTTTATATTCTCTGAATTGTTTTGTTATCGCTACTTTTCAGTATTACTTTTCACTATACTTTTCAGTTAAGATCCTACCCTATTTATATTCAAGTCTCTTATTCAAATCAATGCATGGTTGTTAAGGTACAGTAATTTGAACCCCAGCAACCAGATTGCTTAAAATTAAAACAAACCCAGTAGGATTGTTTTATTACCAATATGGATTCAAGTCGCTTAATTGGATACTTTTTTTATTATAACAGAGATAAATGGACTCAATGGGAGATGGTCTTCCCATAATTTAATATCTTTCTCTACCAGATGTTGTGATCTGCAACTGGCTAAGGATTATGTGAGAAGTGCATTAACAACTGATTTCTTCTTTGGGTTTGAAATGAGGACTCTTATCAAAACAACTAAATCATAGAACTGAATAAAAATGCCTTGCATTCATGCAAAATAATAAAAAAAATCAAGGAGAGGTAACCCACAGCATCATCTTTGAAGGTAACTGCAGTTCCTGTATAATAGGGGACTGAAGGAAGAGCAAAGTTTAGATATCTCATGTTGTCAGAGGTCAGTTAGTACCATGTCCCATTACAACCTCTGATGAAGTGACCCATGCAGTCACGAAACGCGTAAAGCCATGCACTTCCCTGCCCAGCTCATCCACTTTTTGCAACACTCAATGTTTTTAAAGCATATTCAATAAATATGGATTTTTTACTGGCAGGATTACCCTGCATTTATGATCCAGCTACGCGTCAAATGCGCCTTCCCTATTTCGGATGCTTTGTAGCTGGTCCTGACTGGCAATCTGTGGGTTCTGGCAAATGCCAGAGGGACTGCTATAAGGTCCCATTGAAAGTCAGTATTTAGTGGGCTGGTGGGACTGTTTAGGCCTCTATCTGGGCTGTGTGGGCCTCTGTGTACCTGAAATGCCAAGGCCTATTTTAATTCTCAGTCCTGACCTGCTTTGTAGTCCACGTGACCAGAGTGGAATTTGTTTGCTGGATCAATCTCACTGTGTCCTTCTCGTTGGTTTTCGGATCCGTATGCGTTCATTGCCCATTACAATAGACTAGGCTTGTGTTTGTGCTTGGGTAATTCTAGGGTCTTAGGACGGAACAGTGCATAGTCTTTAAACTGGAGGGTCCTCATGTCAAAACAGAGATGCCCATAATTTACAGACATGAGGCCTACTTTAAGTGGAATTATCATGTCCAGTTCTGCCAGCATGAATGCCACTAAAAAAAACATGACACTGTATGTAAATATATTGTATTTTTAATACTGTTGCCTGTTCAATCTACTTTTTTAAATAATTTGAATAGTGGGGAGCCTTTAGATGGGTGATCTCATATATCTGTTTGTGAACAGCGACTGCTGTTTTGGTGTGCTGTTCACAAGCTCAAGATCTGCTGGTAGATCACAGTGTGCTTATTGTCCACCACTCATTGTAGGTCTTGGGCATTCTTGGGTTAAAGTAATAGCAAAATATAGCAAGCCCGCCATCAGCAGATAGGGAGGTCTTAGAACTGGATTGACTTGTGTTTATGAGACTTGTCTCATATTGAAGAATGTTTCACGACCAGTATATACTTTACATTTGAAGAAGCCTCCCAACAGAGTGTTGGGAGTGTTATTCATTACATAGGAATGGCATGTATAAAGCAAATGGACATACTAAATAATTTTGAAAGTGTTTTGAACACTCAGTCCAGTGGATTCTTCATCTAAAGTGAAGAAGTCCTCTTTTAGGTTGAACTTTAGAATCCTGCTAAAGGATCATCTACCGTAATCAGAAAAAAGGGGGACAGAAATATAGTATGTGCAGTGCTAGGTTTTACTCTCATCGCAAGTTTTAACCTTGTTTAGGACAGCTAGGGATTTATTTGTCCTTTTGAACATCCCACATTGGCTTTTTGGGATCTACTTTGGCTGGTGGCATTGTGCCAGAGATACCAGTTATTAACACAGAGACCTCAGAACTGCTTAGAACACTGTTGGTCATACTCTCTGTACTTGGTTTACTTAGACTAAATGTAAAATGTAAAACATTTTTTTGCTCACATAAAAATTTTTTGCTCGCTGTCTAGAACACTATGTAGTGTATATTATGAAAACTTATTGGCAGTTTAATGTATTTGGTTGTTAGTACACTGTGTAATTTCCCTCTTAAATTGCCTTTGAGGCTTGAGGTTGCCTGTGATCTCATTGCGTGCCAGTCCAGCCAGTAGTAAATGTCACCCTGTGTAGGTTTCCCTTTATTCAAGGCTGCTTTGATCATGTTTATCCTGCATTATTTAAAAAGGAATGTACATTACATTGCAAAAGAACATGGGTGGGGATATGAAAGGCAGTGTAGTAGGTGGTTATTATGGAATTCTTAGGTTCAGTGACCCTTTTATCTGGCAGATGGTAATTTTGCTCTCTGACTAGATAAACCTACTGCATTGGTTGAACTACTATACTAACTATATTTTACAGAAGGTTAGAAATGTGACTAAGAACAGGTCCTGACAGATCTGTGGACCCATTAAAATCAAAATCCCACATGAATATTAAGAAATATGGATGGATAGATTGGAATGGATTGGTTGGTGATTGCATTTAAATCTGGAATTAGGATCACTGAAATCACAAGTAATACTATTGACTGGAGCAGTATGTTGGACCCTTGAAAGAATCCTCCATTTTTTTTAGAAATTAGAATCAAATAATTCCAGAAGTAAGCATGCTCCTTCCTCATATCCGCTATGAGGTTGCTTCCTGGTGATTTTAAATCCCGATGCTTGATTTTGGGAGAAGGTAGATCTGGGGAAGTCTAATTAGGTTTAACACTTGCAAACAAGAGCTTTTGTTTCTAGTTAAATAAGCATTTCTCAGACCAGGACTGGTCCTCAAACACTGTTGTCATTGTTTCCCCTCCATTGCCCCTTGTCATTTCTCCTTGTCAGAGTTTAATTAGGACAACGGGTTTTCACAGGCTCATTTGTCACTTCAGCAGCTTTCTAACACTTCCTAACGAGGGGAAATTTAGAGAACCGTGTGGGTTTGACGGAGGGGGTAGAGGAGCAGAAAAGGCTTGGATAGAAGAGGGCAGAGGGCGATACTTAACAAGTAGTTTTGGGTCAGTTATCAAAGTCTCACAGGTGCGTAACTGCTGCATAACTCATAGATAACACGAATACCCCTCATAAGTAATTGCTTTTATAAGTAGAAACCCATGGCAAGAATTCTCAAAACTAGAACAAATTGTATGTATGTATAACTGTCTCTTTTGACTCCAAATACTATAGAAAATAAACAAAGCCCATGTGCAGCCCATGGTATCTATCCTCATTGGCCAACTGTAAACAAGATGAAGCTGCTGTGTCTGCAGTTATTATTTATTATTATTATTAACATGTATTTATATAGCGCCAACATATTGCGTAGCACTGTAAAGTAAATGTGATTATACAACTACATCACATGAATTACATACATAGAATATATGGAGTAACAAACATCACAATCAATACAGGTACAAAAAGGTGAGGAAGGCCCTATGCATAGGCATACAGTCTAAAGGGAAGGGAGTAATACGCAAGGTGTGGGAGTGGGCAAGATCGAATTGAGTGGGTGAGAAATGTGGTATTGCGTTTGGTAGTTAAGCAGAGTGAGGGTAGGCTTCTCGAAAGAAGTGCGTTTTCAGAGATTTCTTGAAAGTAGAAAGGTTGGGAGAAAGTCGGACAGACCGTGGGAGAGCGTTCCAGAGGAGGGGTGCAGCCCTTGCAAAGTCTTGAATGCGAGCATGTGAGGAGGTAATGAGAGAAGAGTTGAGTAGCAGGTCAGTAGAGGAGCGTAGTAAGCGAGTGGGTGAGTATATAGAGATGAGTTCAGAGATGTAGGGTGGGGCAGAGTTATGAAGTGCTTTGAAAGTCAGTGTCATTAATTTGAATTTGATTCTGAAAGGTAACGGAAGCCAGTGCAGGGATTGACAGAATGGCGAGGCAGAGGAGGAGCGGTTGCTGAGGTGTATGAGCCTCGCAGCAGTGTTCATTATGGACTGGAGAGGTGACAGTCTCTGGAGGGGGAGGCCAATTAAAAGAGAGTTACAGTAGTCTAGACGCGATATGATGAGAGAGTGAATAAGAATTTTGGCAGCGTCTTGGGTGATAAATGATAGTTGTGTGTATTGTAACATTGCGAGCTCATAAAGGATCTATACATACAAATTCATCTCAGAGTAATGGCATGTAAACACTAACACATTATTTTTTGCAAGGATCCTTTATTTCTGTTTGAATACAAACTAAAGGAAACTGGCCATAGATGGTACAATTACAATCTTTCCTGCCACCATTGGTTGCAGGAATGATTGTCAGATATACAGATATACAGATAGAAACAATAGAAATCTACCTGTATCTGACAATTCCAAGTCTTCACAGAAATAGGTTTGTCTCCCGTCATACACACACCGAGTATCGTATGAAACTTTGTTGCGTGTTATCAGTGAGTCTATGGCCACCTTTAATGTCTGGGTATAAAGCCTGCTTTTTTAAAATTTAATAGAGAACCCATCAAGGGTTTCAACTGCCATATGGCACAGAAGGTCTCATCTAAAACCTGGATTATTATACACAATTTAATCAGGAGCCAATTCATCTGACTATGATTTTGGAGTGTGAGCATTATCTCTATCCCCCCTGATTAAAATGAAATTTAGGACTTCAGCACTTCACTACAGGAATGGGATCTTTTATCTGGAAACCCATTTTTCAGAAAGCTCTGAATTACAAGGAAGGCCATCTCTTATAGATTACATTGTAATCGAATAATAACATTTTTCTTTAAAAAAACCCATTATTCTCTGTAATAGCAAAACAGTGCCTTGTACTTGATCCCAACTAAGATATTGATAATCCTTACTGGAGTGAACATGATCTTATTGGGTTTAATTATTGTTTAAATTATTTTTTAGCTGATTTAAAGTAAGGAGACCCAAATTACAGAAAATCCCAGGTCCAGAACATTGTGGATAACAGGTTCCATACCAGGAGTCCATCTCCCATAGATTGCATTTTATCAAAATAATCCAAATTTCTCTGTAAAAAATAAAACTGTACCTTGTACTTGATCCAAACTAAGATATAATTAATCCTTATTGGAAGCAAAACCAGCCTATTGGGTTTATATAAATGTTAAATTATTTTCTAGTAGACTTGAGATATGAAGATTCAAATTACAGAAAGATCCATTATCCAGAAAACCCCAGGTCCCAAGCATTAGGGATAATAGTTCCAATTCCTGTATCTCCTTGTTTTGCAGTAAAGCAATAGGCAAAATATAATATATATACCCAATAAGTAAGATTTTTGGAATCATTTTTATTTCTGGCAAAAATATGTATTTAAGCAATAAGAATCCTCTGTTTCTAAAATAATTACAAAAATATTTTTAAAAAGTATTTCAATTTATTTTGTAACTATTCCATTTTTTGTAACTATTTTTAGAGGCTCTGGTAAACCATCCACAAATAAAAAGAAGGGGGAAAAAAAGAATTTCTCTTAATTCACGGAATAATGGAGCGTTTTATTGTGCTGTTAACCCAAAACAATATGTGGCCGTGCCTTGTCTCTCCCAATTAGAGAGAGGAGGATGCATATTTTTGTTTATATTGGTTCAATTTCAAATATTTACTAATTGCTTCACACATTGTAATTATCACCAGCCTGACACTTCCCTAAATGAGTGCTCATTGGCCCACCTACTGGCAGAGGCCACTCCTGGGGGCAGCACACTGATCATGCAAGATGTGCCCGGACATCATTACACAACATTCACCAGTTCACTAAGCACATTTATAATAGCTGTGAGAACAAATGTTGGAAATCAGTAGGTCCTTTATATGGTAATAGATATGTGCTCTATATACTGGAGCTAGAGATTTAATTAGAAAGGGGAAATATTCCCTTATAAATAAGGTTTACATTTGATTACACTGCTTGTTTTTAGGGTAGAGCAGAGACTATACTTGCCCCACATGTTTACAGAGCCCCTTGGGGTGAAAATGTAGATAAAAACAGAAATGACCTATATTTGATAACAATCAGTGAAACAATCTTCTACTGAGGCAAGCAGTATGGCATTTTCTGTAGTGCAGGTAAATACACATATGGAGAGAATGAATGAATAAAGGATAGAGTTTTAGAAAAACATTTGCTCTGGTTTCTGACACTTTTGGGTCTCTTTTGTTAGCGCAGAGGTACTGGTCTCTGAGGACATGCAGTGGAAGGAAGCAGTGGGAGCACTGATTTTGGCTGTAGTTCAGCCATGTTCTCCCATGCGTGTAGCAGCTGCTATACCCTCAGAAACGCAGCCGTAGCCAGGGCTCACGCAGGTGTTTGGGTCCAGAACAAAAGACCTTTTCACTGTCTTGGGTGGATACAGAAGCCGTGCTGCTTGAATGGTTGTTCCCAGCTGGTTGTATTGCTGCATATATACAGTCAGGCCTCTTATATCAGCAGAGCCAAGAGTAATTCGACTAAAATACTCCCAGTCATGAAACCAAAATGAATTAGAGAATATTAACCCCTCTGTTGCCTGAAGGTTGGCTTAATCATTTGCAGTTGCTTTGGGACTTGGTATACTATAGCCAGAAATACATCATACTTATTACCATTATTTAAAAGGATCTTACCTTTGGATTAGTAGTACCTATTACCTTCAGATAAGTAGTACCTATTAAACAAAAAGGGGCTCTGGAAACTGCAGTTCACTAGGGAGCCACAGATTTTATTTATATGAACTGAAACAAAATGCAATATGTTGCTTTTATATGTACAAAATAGGTATTCTTGCTTTCTATGACCTTGTTTACATGAGTTTGCATATATAATTGCACAGGAGGTAATGGTAGCTAAATTGGAGTATGTCCGAAAAAGAAAAAAAAAACATCGTTTAGGCCCCATCTCTCCCTACTATACCTACTCCCTAGAATAGTTGCTATCCCCTAGTCACAGTCCCTTTCCAGAGGCTAGTATGCCCACTGCTAATTTAGGAACCATTTCTCCCTATTATACCTGCTATCCCACAGCCACAGTCCCTTCCCATAGTCTATTATCCCCACTGTTACTATAGGCACAATCTCTCCATAGTATACCTGCTATCCCACAACCACAGTCCCTTCCCAGAGGCTATTATCCCCACTGCAACTATAGGCACCATCTCTCCCTACTATACCTGCTATACCACAGTCACAGTCCCTTCCCAGAGACTATTATCCCACCGTTACTATAGGCACCATCTCTTCCTACTATACCTGTTATCCCACAGCCACACTCCCTTCCCAGAGACTTTTATCCCATCAATGTAAAGATAAGAGCACAATTTTATCAGATTGTGCTAAAATTGTCTGTTTCAAACAAAGAAAGCTGCCCGTGTATGGCCACCTTTACTGTATGTTGTTTAACTGAGATTTCCAGTAGCCTTCCCACCACTAATTGATGCTGTGCAGAAACCCCAATATTTGGTTTGGGGCACTATTTTTTTTAAACCCTACCCCAACATATAATTCTGGCTAAAACTAAGTTGTATTCACATCTTTTGTTAATTTATCTTGTTTTCCTTTGGATAAAAAGCACTTTATATATTGAACAAAAAGGAAAAGTGTCACAGAAGATTATTTTCTTTTTATTAAAGGTGTGGTTTACCTTTAAAATAACTTTTAGTATGTTATAGACCAATATATATGGCCAATTCTAAAGGTGGCCATAGACACAAAGATCCACTCATTTGGCGACATCGCCAAACGAGCCGATCTTTCCTGGTTTTGACCCTTGCCTGCCTGACGACTCTAGCTATCTGCCTGCCTCGACCCGGCCTGTCTGACCACGAATCTGTCTTACGTTATTGTACCACGACCTTTGGCCTAACTGACTTTAACAACAGTCGTGCCCCTTTGCTTGCCAGAACTCCTCGCCTTGCTCCTCTCGAAAAGCTGAGGGCTCCTCCCGAAGCCAAAGGCGGTTACACTACTGGTGAAGCCGAGACCAGGGAGCTTGGCATTAGTTCTGGTTTAGGGTGCCAACCGTGACACTGACGAATAATGAAATGTTAAATATGTTAATAATTTTGTTTTACTCCTACAGAGGTACCCCAGGGTGTCAAGTAAGCGATTATAATCACTGTTGGGCACCTAACATTTGGCACACCTACAGACAGACTTAGTCCATCTATATAACATTTTTAAATTTGTGTTGCAGTGAAGGCAAAACACATTTATAGAACTTAGGGGCTCCTTGTATAAATTACTTATTTTTTCCTGAAGGTTAAAGGGGAAGGATAGGTCATTTTTTAAATCTATCTTTAAATGTTGCTTGCGTGCCGAGTGCGCGTCACGTCCCTGTCTGAAGTGCGCATGCGCTAAATCAAGTCCTTTGCCATTGCTGACCGTAATATCGCCGTTCGCGTTGGGGAAGAAAAGGATATTGTATGCATGGGCAGGGCTTACCAAATTTTTACTGCGCATGTGCAAGCCCTATTACAACAGATTTGGATAGCGAGAGGGATGGATTTGCTTTTATATCTACCTTACAAAGATTTTTACTACGATCTTGGATTACAGAAAGAGTGGAAAACGTATAGAGCAAGGAATCCTGTATGTATCTCTCCATTTTGTGGGCAATCTATACAATTTTATTTGTATTTTACCTTTCCTTCTCCTTTAAACACATTCAGAAAGACAACCAAGCAGAGAAGGATCTATCTGTATGCAGCAATTTCTAATCAGCTATGTGGTGTGTGTCTTTAATGTGTGTCTGGGATGTGGTAACATAAATGTTATGAATTCTGGGCTAAAACTCAAAAAAGTGAATTATTTGAATACGTCTGTTCATAGTTTGTTACCTTTTCCAGACATCCATGTAACTACAATTTCATTTCTCGTTCCTCTTTCGGGAACAGCAGTGATCAAACGATAAGTAGTAACCCTGGGTGTAGGCTTGCCACCTCACCCCTATAAAATACAGTAACTTGTATCATGCTTTACTGCTGGTGAGTAATCCGCTCTGATGCATAACATATGGCTACAGAGAGATCCATGCTGTCTCAATCCCTGCATCGTGTGTATTTTAATGTCAACTTGGAGATAATTATTCTGTTCAGTATCTTTGAAAGACACTATTTTATTGGTAATCTTAAAGGCCATGTTCTAGCAATCATCAGAGTTAAATGGGTGGTTTACCTTTAAGTTAACTTTTAGTACATTATAGAATGCCTGTCCTTAGCAATGTTGCTATTGGTCTTCATTATTTTTTTTTTTTTTTATTTGTCACTGACCCCACCAGCCAAAAACTATTGCTCCAATAGGCTACAGTTTTAATGTTACTGTTATTTTTATTACTTATCTTTCTATTCAATCGCTCGCCTATTGATATTCCAGTCTCTTATTCAAACCACTGCCTAGTTTCCAGGGCAATTAAGACCCTAGCAACAAAAAGCTAAATAACTGAAAAAACACTAAAAAAGAACAATTGCTGTTTGTCTCTAAATATCAATGTCTATATCATGCTAAAAGTTAAAGGGGAACTATCGCGAAATTGAAAATGTAATATAAGATTCATCATACTTAAATAAGAAACTGTCTAAATATAATCAATTAAATATTCTGCATTGTTTCTGAAATAATCACGTTTATCTTCACTATCCCTCTCTCAGCATCTGTTTTCCTTCATTCTGTCTTCATGCAGGAGTTGGTTGTCAGATAATCACTGACAGTTAGAACCAATATACCTTAAAGGGGGGCTTCCTTTTCTAGCAGATGAATTTGAGCTCACTCAAATAACTGATTCTAGTACAAACAAAATCTAACAAAATAACTGCCTTTTGCACAAATTCTGCATGTAGAGAGACACAATGTCTGGTGATTTTCATAGTGAGCTCTAATTCATCTTCTAGGCAAAAGGAGCCCCCCCTATAAGATATATTCGATCTAAAGGTGGCCATACACGGAGAGATCCACTCGTTTGGTGTTGTCGCCAAATGAGCGGATCTCTCTCCGATATGCCCACCTTGAGGTGGGCAATATCGGGTTGATCCGATTGTGGGCCCTAGGGCCCATAGATCGGATCCTAACGAATGGGAATGGGGGTCGGATTGCGGGACAGACGGGATTTTTTGTCCCATCCGATCGAGATCTGCCCGACTTTCGGCCAGATCTCGATCGGTGAAGCCCGTCGGGGGCCCCATACACGGGCCAATAAGCTGCCTACTTGGTCTGTCGGCAGCTTTTATCGGCCCGTGTATGGCCACCTTTACTGTCAATGAATATCTGACACCTAACTCCTGCATGAAGAGAGAATGAAGAGAAACAGATGCTGGGAGAGGGATAGTAAAGATAAAGTGAATATTTCTGAAACAGTGCAGAATTTTTAATTCATTGTATTTAGAAGTTTCTTAGTTCAGTATAATGATCATTATTGTGATAGTTCCCCTTGAAGTTGAATTACCTGTTTAAGGATTATAACCTATACACACATCAATGCGAGAATTTTCTCACAATTAATGAGATGATCAAGCATGCAAGAAAAGCAGACTCAGGCCCAGAGAGAACCATGTACCAAAAAATGTAGGCCCAGGGGGGCTGTAAATCCTGCATGCCATGGAAGGGGGCCAAGAGAGGTCAGGTTACACCCCTTGTCACTGAAAACTCATATTTTGTATAACACTCACCATGATGGTAAAGAGTTTAGAGAAGAGGTAATTTGTGTAGTGATGAGTAGAATGACAGAATGTATGGAACAACTATGGGATTACTTCAGGTTGCAAGAACAAAAGTGGGACAGAGTGGAACATTTAACTTTAATGGTTTATGATAATAACAGCTAGCATTGACAGAGTAAGTTTCAAGAACAACAAGAATTGGACCACATTATTCATGATGGACTTAAATTTCTGATATTCTCTGTAGAGTAAATTCAATTAAAAAGCAGTTACAGTTGCCAAGGCTTCATATCCAATGACAAATAATACTAGGAATTTAAGTCACATCATTAGGGAGGAATGGGCATATTTCTTTAGTGGAGCATATTTGAGTAATCAGCATAGTGAAGTCAGCAGAGGAGGTCTGGGTACCAGAGTAAATACAGAACCAGAGCATCAGTGCATCTGTCTATATTCCTAAAAAAAATGGAGACTGGGGCAGTGGGATTGGCAGACTTCATCTCACGCAATTTCAAATCCTCATGCTCCTTGTCTGCAATAATAATCTAATAAATCTTCATTGATTATGAGCTGGTGGAAATAAAAGTAAGCACAGTTAAAAGCGTATATAATGGCAAGCACCCAGGCATGAGTTCTCAAGAATTTTTAATGATGTTGGCTGGATTGAGCACCGTTTTATGTACTGAATCGTTTCATTCAGCTACTATTATTTACAGTTTCTGGGAAATATGTCTGGCAGTACAATCTTAAAGGGCCAGTAACACTGGGAAATGAAAGTGACAAAAATGCAGCACTTTCAAAATGAGACTTGTTTTAAAAAACCTGATGTTTTATTAAAAAACATCTATAGATTTTTTTAGTGGGGATTTTGGGAACAGTTCACGAATATGGATTGTCAGAGGCTCCGATGAACAGCAAACTAGGCGGGGCTCTGCTTAAACAAAGTGGTGTAGCTACAGGTCACCAGAGTAAAATCATTTTTAGGGTTCCCAATACTTTATGAAGATGGCCTGTCTCTTTTTAATGGTTGATGGCTGTTTCCTCATCAGACTAGTGAGTGGAATGGAAGCATTGGGCATCATGGCCAATAATATTTCTGGAAATCCCAGGTAGAAGAGTGATAGATAGCTGAACGTCGGTCCAGATATGGTTTGGTATATTTCAACCATACTGTACTTTTTTAGCATGTATGGCATTTCCAAGTTTCAAATTATAATAGTCAGATGGTTGCCAGTCCATCCCTGCTGAAAATCTTATCAGCCATGCCTCATTTTAGCATGTGACCATCCTAGTGAAGGTCAGCCTGTCCTACTGCGAGCAGCCGTATAATAAATATTACTTGATTTCAGTTTGGATACTGATTGCCATAACTGCCCTACACTACAAGGAACTGTGAAATCTTTGTGAAATCTCAGGCCTCTGTGGTAGTGAAGGGGTTGGTATGGTGTCATACCTGCAAATGACAAGGAGCTTGAGCTTTGATGTGAGAGAGGATACTTTACTCTCGATTCCCACAATATTGTCTGGGATATGCTGTGATTCACTGAATGAGAGATTCCTTTGTCTGCTCAGATCAGAGCAATTTGCAAACTCAGAGAGAAGCTGACTTAATAAAGAGCCCATGGATGAGCCGTCTGTCAGCAGCGCAGGCAGAAACTCAAGTGCCGTGATTATCATTAACCACTTACCTGCTTGGCAGTCTCCAGCACTTCTCCAAGCTTGATACCACCAAGTTCTTAATCACTGGAGATTAATCTGTCTGGTATGGGTCTTTCCATTTTTATAACTTAGTTTTTCCTTTAATGAAACGTAATGAATTACTGTATGTCTGACAAGCACTGGGTTAAGTTATTGACTCAGGCTACATTTAGTTTAATAGTTTTCATGTATGATCAGGAAGAAAAGACCAATCCTGACTTTGGCATTACAAAAGTGTATCCATTATGTCGAGAGGTGGCACAAAAGCCAATATCCCGTGTGAAATAATGGCATTTTTATACCATATGAAATAAATGGAATAAAGTGGGGAAAAATTCCAAACTGGATCACTATCTCACAGATACAGGCACATACCCGTGGAGCAATAAAGCTCAGAAATAATTAGTCCTTTTCATGGTGCTTCCGAACCAGTTCAGTGGTTGTAATTACAAACAGATTTTGTTACAGCTACTGTACAAATTACTGCGGCTGCTACATCTGAAGGATCATGCTACCTTGATATGTATACCCTCTGTCTCAAATGCCACCATTTTCTCATAAACGGTGAGCTCCAGTAAACAGGAAATAAGTTCTGTGGGTTTCACCATTTATATGTCATGTTTTGTCTTTTTTGTCCTTGAGCATAGTGAGATCTGTGCTGCAACATTGTATTAAATGTCACCCATGCCTATAAAGATGAAACATTTCTACAAAAATAACTTGGAAACATAAAAAAAACTAGAGATGGGACCTATTTTCTCAGCTTATGTTCCTAGATAAATAGGAGTTTATGTTCCTAGATAATTAAACAATGAGTTTACCTGGGAGGTCCTGGGGAGCTGGTACTTAGGGTTGAATTTTGAATTGAAAAAACGTCAAAATACGAATTCAAAAAGACCAACCAAAATGAAGTCTAAGTTTTTTTTGGTTGAATAGGTCCATTTTCGATTGAATAGCTCTGTATTCGACCAAATTTGAACCACTTGAATCGAAGGAATAACACATTCGATCGAATTCAAAGTTCTTCCCAAAAAAAACTATTGACTCCAAATAGGTTCTAGAAGGTCCCCCATAGGCTAAAACAGCAATTTCGATATTCGAATTTTTGAATTTTTTTCAAATTCGAATTCCCTAGTACACAAAAAATAGCTCGAAATTCAAATTTTTTTCATTCGAAAATTCATCTCAACCTTTGATAAATCTGCCCCTAACTGTGTGTTTATGGCACTCTACAACACTGCACTTGGCACTGATTTTCAATCCGGCACATAGCGCATAATCGTCGGATTAACCAGCAAATCACTAACCCTTAGGGCTCCAGCATGTCGGCCCAATGCATTGGAAAAAAGCCCATAGTGGTATTATCTTGTCATTTCTTTTTAAATGTTTCAACATCATCTTTACTGTATTATCAGTGTGTAATATGACTGCCAATTTCTACTGAAATTTGGGATTTTTTTGGATCATTGCTGCATATTTGGCTATATAAACATTAACCGTATCCACTAGCCAATGCAAGTCAATGTGCTAATGACAAATTCCATTTGTCTCTAGCAAAGGGTGCTAAAATACGCATCTTCCTGTAACACAGGATATTCATTGGGCTGATCTGTCATTTCTGATAAAAGAAGGGTTATAGTTGAAGCAGACCTAGCAATTTGTCAGGGACTGCTATGGAAATATTCTTTGGGGAAGATATATCAAAGCGTGAAATAAGACCTCACCACAGAAAAACTCACCCACTTTTTATTCATTCCTATGGGATTTTTAGAAGTGTATTCATCAGTTTGTGAACTCTAACTTTCACCCATTGATGAATACCTTCTAAAAATCCCATAGGAATGAATAGAAAGTGGGTGAGTTTTACAGTGGCGAGCTCTAATCTCACAATTTGATACATGTGTCAATGGGTGAAAGTAATAATTCACTATTTGATAAATATGCTTCTAAAATTCTCACATTTTGAAAAATCTGCCCCTGATAGCTGCTATGTTGGTAAGTAACATATACATCAGCTATCAGGAGACAGTGTTTCCAATGTAGTGAGACCTATGCCTGTAGATTTGTGTTCATCTGTATTTAATTGTAATGCAGTCTCCCAGGGTCATATTAATAAAGGTCCCATCATCAGACATTTAATTTTCTATAACTTTTTATAGAAGCATCAGCTTCATTTTTTTTTATTTTTTTTTTACTTTAATTTTCTAAAAAATGTTCCTGATGAATCTTTCTAATAAAAGTCTAGTATATTTAGTGGAAGGGTGGTAGACATGGGATTACACTTGCTTTAGAAAGCATATACTATTTATTTGTTATCTGCATTATTATATTGAAGTTCTTCTGCTAAAGGATACTACTATCACACATTTTTGGGGGCTATGAGGGCCCGCCAGTGAGATATTTGCACTGGGTCAACTGATGGCACACTTAGGTAAATAAAATGCATGCTTCCATAATATATTTACACCTGCTAATCACATCTTAAAGGGATACTGTCATGGGAAAAAAAAAAAATCTGAAATGAATCAGTTAATAGTGCTGCTCCAGCAGAATTCTGCACTGAAATCCATTTCTCAAAAGAGCAAACAGATTTTTTTTATATTCAATTTTGAAATCTGACATGGGGCTAGACATTTTGTCAATTTCCCAGCTGCCCCAAGTCATGTGACTTGTGCTCTGATAAACTTCAATCACTCTTTACTGCTGTACTGCAAGTTGGAGTGATCTCACCCCTCCCTTTCCTCCACCAGCAGCCAAACAAAAGAACAATGGGAAGGTAACCAGATAGCAGCTCCCTAACACAAGATAACAGCTGCCTGGTAGATCTAAGAACAGCACTCAATAGTAAAAACCCATGTCCCACTGAGACACATTCAGTTACATTGAGAAGGAAAAACAGCAGCCTGCCAGAAAGCATTTCTCTCCGAACGTGCAGGCACAAGTCACATGACCAGGGGCAGCTGGGAAATTGACAAAATGTCTAGCCCCATGTCAGATTTCAAAATTGAATATAAAAAAAAAGCTGTTTGCTCTTTTGAGAAATGGATTTCAGTGCAGAAGTCTGCTGGTGTAACACTATTAACTGATGCGTTTTGAAAAAAACATGTTTTCTGATGACAGGATCCCTTTAAACAATACAGTGTTGTTGGGGTTTTGATTTCATTCATTCATTTTCCTTACTTTCCTCACAGCAAGGAAACCCATAACTTCATTTGCTGTATCTTTGCTTGCACACTACAAGCTCAAAGTATGGTAAATCTACTTGTGACAAAATTCTTCAACTTTAAAAAAAAAACCTTCTTGCAGGAATCACCATCTCAATGCCCTCCCTATATATTTGATGGGTGGCAATCATATTTAGGCTCATAATGTGGCAAACAAGATATAGACCCCACTCAATACTAAATTTTATTTCTCAATTTTATTCTTGCTGCATAACAACATACAACTACTCTGTATCCCATCTATTGATAACATAACCCAGAAGTAAGTGCCTACAAGGATAGGCCAGGGTGCCTATATATAGTTGCCAGAAGAAATCACACTCACAGGACTTATAATGGAAAAATGAAAATAGTTTAATATAAACCCCTTAGAGGCGCATCTAACGTTTCGTCAGCCTTTCTCAAAAGGCTTCTATCAATGAGATTGACACCCAGGCAAAATTTACAGCGATATCGTGAGTGCTGGTAGCCACTCTACTACACTATATATATATATCTATATCCATCCAAAGAAGATCAGCACTCTCAGGGCTTAAAAATATGAAAAAGGTTTTATTGAAAATAACACAGCATAGGACCAACGTTTCGGCCCTGTCCAGGGCCTTTCTCAAAGTTGACAGGGCCGACACGTTAGTCCTATGCTGTGTTATTTTCAATAAAACCTTTTTCATATTTTTAAGCCATGAGAGTGCGGATCTTCTTTGGATGGATGTAGATATTATATTGATCGTGCACCAAGGCAAACTAACACTTTATTCGAGAGTGCTGGCTCTTTGCTGGTTTTATACATATATATATAGATATATATATATAGAGAAAGGTCCCAGTGTGGACCGAAACATTGGATATGCATGTGTGAATAAAATTCAGCACTTTTTTCACATAAAACTTGGAGTGCGGGTCCTTTTACTACTGTGTACAAGAATACTTTGACCAACGCACCCACCTCGTTTGAAATCCGGTAAGAGTGCGCTCACTCAACAGACTGTATATATTGATATATATATAGATAGATAGATAGATAGATATATATAGATATATATATATACACACACAGAGAGGCTGGGGTTTTAATATAATATAGAACACAGTACAGATCAGAGTAAAACGGAAGAGTATTTGCATGATAGTTTAAGGTTAAAGCGAGCAATAAACATTAATTGTGTAGGCAAGAAAAGAATAAGAAAGCAGGTATAGACCACATAGGAACAAAGGCATGGCAGAACCAGGACTACGGTACAAGAATCTCAGCTCAACAAAAAAATGAGACCCATAAAAAATTGGGGTATATATAACCAGCCTCTTCAGGGAGATGCCAGCAACTGATTCTTCTGTTCTCCATGACTATTACTATTGTATATTGTATGTCATAATGTGCAACTATATAGACTTTTTCGGCTACCTCGCAACAGAAATATGACCATACTTTATCTTGATTTGTTTATGGAAACAATCTTTGTTTTTCAGTTTTATCTGGTTCACACACATCACAAAGCAAAGATTAATTATAACTTTACAAGTCCCAAAGGAGGTGAATGAAATAAAGTTACAATAAAGAGAACTGGCCCAGAAATCATGGCTTTAACAAGTCAAGTATTGGCATAGGAGTAAGGAATAGGGGCAGTGGGAGAAAGTAATGATGATGAAGACATTTTAGAAACAAATAGCTAAACTCAAGAACCATATAAAATAATCAGGGTTAATCCAAGCCTGACATTCAGGCCAAGTATTTTGGATGGATTACAAAACCAACAATTTTTCCTCTAGTGCGTACATTTCTACTGCTTTACCCTATAAATATTAAGTTTATTATGTCAAATTTATTTTATTCTCAGTTTTTTATTTTGTGCTAGTGCATACATTAGCATTACACTACAACTTGAATTCTTCAAAGTGATCATTTTTTCTGAGCAACATAAAGGGCATCATTCTACAGGTAATAAGAATAATGTAGTTTATTTGCACTATTCATATGGGGGAAACTATTCTCCAGGGTGATATACAGTAGCACACAACACAACAGAAGAAAGGGGTGAGGAATCTATAGCTGGAACAATCTTGAGGGCTGTCTGAGAATGAGTAGTACAGGTATGGGATCCATTATCCGGAAACCTGTTAGCTACAAATTACAGAAAGCTACAAATTACAGAAAGGCCAGCTCCCATAGACTCCATTTTATCAAAATAATTTCTTATTTGAATGGGTTTATTTAATGCTTACATGATTTTCTAGTAGTCGTATGGTAAGGAGATCCAAATTACAGAAAGGTCCATTATCCGGAAAACTCCAGGTACCAAGTATTCTCGATAACTTGTCCTATACCTGTATACTGCATTTGCTGGTGGAAAGTGGCCACTGGAGAACTTGCACCCATCTAAAGAAAGTAAGAAGATTTAACAAGGTTGTGCTGACTATTTCTGTTTGCATACTATACCTGTATATAGAAATGGTTATACATCATCATTTCTTGAGGTTGTGCACTACAGTTCCTTTAACCATTCATAATACGTTGGAATACACAGGAATGGGATCTATTATCCAAAATGCTTGGGGCCTGGGGTTTTCAGGATAAGGGATCTTTGCATAATTTGGATCTTCATACTTAAACCTACTAAAAAAAATAATTTAAACATTAAATGAACCCAATAGGATTGTTCTATAGGATTCATTCTTAGTAGGGATCAAGAACAAAACTGAAATTGTTTTAAAAATGTTGAATTATTTGATTAAAATGGAATTTATGGAATTACGGTTTCCAGATAACAGATCCAAAACCTTTGTTGTGAATTATTTCAGCAACCTGTGGGCAAGGCATGCATATGCTCTAATGACAAATTCCAAGGGAAGAAAACCTTTATTTTACCTTCTAAGAACACGCAGAAATAATATATTTGTTAAAACATATACACCTTTCCATATAAAAAATATTAAACTATTACTTAAATCTTACGGCATTCTTTTCTTAAAAGTGTTAAAGTAGCTGTGTTTGCACAGTCTCACACCCCTCTAGTTTTGGTGTGGAGATATTAGCACATAAATACTATGCAATAAACATTCCTAAAGTATCTCTTATCATCTGGCTAATGGCCTGATTGTGTGGCCAGCCTGTGTTGCTCATATGGAGGAATGCAGGACAACAGCAGATCATCCCACAGCTCACTCCCTACACGTAACACATTGGAAAATGATGGGCGAGAAAACATTAGCAGCCGTTACCTACACAGGAAAAAAAAAAGAGAGTCAGGGGGAGTCTAGTGTAGGGAATTGTGTAACACCCTTTTACTGGCATTTCGTGCCTGAGCTATGAGATACACAACAGAACCCCACATGGGTCATAGCTGGAACATGGCAGGAGCTGAGGCTAATGAATCCCCCCAGAGCTGTGTGATTTCAATCAGATTGAGTCATTGTGGGAAGAGTTGGGGAAACAGATCAGGATGCATTAAGACTGCTCAGAGCCAGGACACATCTTGGCACAATCCTATGGATTGTTTTGCACAGCGAGAGATGGATTGAGCCTGAAGAGCAGGAAACTGTAATGCCCCCCTCCTCTAGGATAATGGCCTGGAATTTCATCCAGTGGAGGACAAACAATTACAAATAAGAGACTGTGCCAGAAAGGTGTCAGAAGCCTCCCAGGCTGCACCTCTTCTCATTTGCAGCTGTTAGGGGGTAATTCATATACCTATAGCATAACTGTTGCTCTCTTCTTTACTAACAGTACTGCTGACATGTTTTATGGACTGATTAAAAGAAAAACAGCTATATCCCTAATAACCACCAGCTTCTTAATCATCCACCCCCCCATCCACACATATCCCTCCATGTCAGCATGTAACAATGTGAAATTGGCCCTTCTTACGTCTTTCTTTCCTCCTGTAGTGTAGGATGAACTAAATTGTGATCATGGGACCCACAAAGGCCACAGGGCCTGCTTATTGGTACCCCCTGTAGAACCTTTACTGGCTCTACATCCACCAACTCAAGTTGTCAAATGGCTGGAGTTTGGAATAAGAATATCTGATTCCTCAGTAACAAATAGTATCTTTCACAGAACCATTCCTTCATAAATACTTTGAACACATTTATTAAAATGTTGAATGTCTCCTTTTGCTTGATATCAACCAAAAAAATAATTTTCTTCCTCTGGCCTCTTGCTCTTTATTATTTTAGATGGGAAAAAATATTCCCCTGCCATCTGTCTTTGAACAGTAACATCAAAAAAATTAAAGTGTTTTTAAAGTAATAAAAATATAATGTAGTGTTGCCCTGCACTGGTAAAACTGATGTGTTTGCTTCAGAAACACTACTATTTTTTATATAAAAAAGGTGCTGTGTAGAAATGGGGGCAGCTATTCAAAGGAGAAAAGGCTCAGGTTACACATTAGATAGCAGATAAGCTCTGTAGAACATAATGGTGTTATCTGTTATTCACTATTTAACCTGTTCCGAATAGCCTTTTTCCAATTTCCGCCATTGCTACACAGCAGCTTGTTTATATGAACTATAGTAGTGTTTCTGAAGCAAACACATCAGTTTTACCAGTGCAGGGCAACACTACATGATATTTTCATTACTTTAAAACACTTTCATTTTTTGGTGTAACTGTTCCTTTAATATCCTCTTACATGTTTGTAAAGAGTAATTATGTTCCTTCACACGTGCGTTTCCTCCAGAAAAAACAGCTCTGATCTTACCAGTCTTTCCTCATTATTTAATTGTTCCTATTACTAGTTTAGTTTATGCACTTTTTCCAGTTATGGGACCCATAACTGCACTGCATACTGACTGACACTGCCTAGATGTGCACAGTCTCTTGTCCACAAAAACTCCCTAAATCCTCTTCAATTATGGATACCCCCAACCAGGGCCTGAATTAGAGCTAGGCAGCATAAGCATGTGCCTAGAGTGTAAAGCAAGAGGGGGGCGCCAGGCACGCATCTTCTTTGCCTCCTACCCCTAGTCTGATACGTCTGGTGTTCTGGCCAGCGCTCACTTCCTTGTTGTCCCTATTCTCAGGCGTGCCCTTTCCACGCATGCACGGTTTTCCGTGCATGAATTTTCATCATGTGAGTCGTTTTGCACGCGCACGATTTTGTGCACGTGCGTGGCTATCGGGCACTGCCCCCAACACACTACCATTTAGTCTATAACTTGCATTTATGTTATTTTTGTCAAAGTGCACAAGCTTGCATTTATCAACAACAAACCTCATTTTCCAGTTTTGCTGCCCAGTTTTCCACTTTAGTTAAATCTTCTGCAGAGCAGCAGCATCCTGTATATAACTTATAGCTTTGCACAATTTTGTTTCATCAGCAGAAACAGAGACAGAACTTACATTTAAAATTCATCACATCTCATGAAGAATAGGAAACTTTTGATGAATTGCTGTGGTTTTAGTAATTAAAATGCTGCTGAATATGGGATGAACTGAGTTGACCCACCCATGTTGTTTCTTTATTAAAACTCTGCACTAACAAAATTCTGGGTCCAACTCACTGATTAAATCAAGGACAGAACCCAAACTGAGCACTTACTAGCTGAGTGTGAGCTGCAGTGCCTGTGAGGAGTAATCTAACTGCTCAACATTTATGTATGCATTTGCCATTCTGCACAATGTTAGGCATTCCACAACACAGATATGTAGCTGTTAAATGATTTCATTCTCTTCTATAGAGGTTTTTTCAACATTCATTGTTTTTGTTGGCTCTTGTGGTTATAGACCCCTAGGGTTAAATCAGCTGACACCCCCACTGCTGTACAGTAGAGCACATAAAACTGCACTGCATGGCAAATTAACTTTCTTAAAGGGACTGTTCGCCTTTGAGTTAACTTTTAGTATGATGTAGAAAGTGTTTATCTGAGACAATTTGCAATTGGTTTTCGTTTTTTACTATTTGTGGGTTTTTTTTTTTGTTTTATTCAGAAGCATTCCAGTTTGCTGGAATATGAATAGGAGAGGTCCTGAATAGAAAGATGAGTAATAAAAATTAGCAATAGTGTTTTATTTGTTGCCTAGATAGGGTCAGTGACCCACCCCATTTGAAAGAAGGAAAGAGTCAAAAGAAAACAGCAGATAATTCAAAAACTATAAAAAAAAATATAATGAAGACCAATTGAAAAGTTGTTTAGAATTGGCCATTCTATAGCATGCTAAAAATTAACTCAAAGGTGAACCACTCCTTTAACTCAGGACGTAAGAAAGAATTGCTCTTGAGAGAACTGTAAGGATAACACACTGGAATTTTTCATCGGTTGCTACTTTATAAAACATAGGATCACAAACTGTGCAGCTCGCTCGCTAACAAATGCCAATACAGTGGAAAGGGGGCCCAATCAGAATAAAAAAAATGGAAACCATAAGGTAAACGCTTATTAACTGTTGTCCATGGTGTCTCTGTAGCTGTGACATTGCTATGGCCTAAGGGAGACATTAACAGTATCTTTGAAAAGACCATTACACAGGGGTATAACTAATGCATGTAATTCACATTAAGGCATGTAATTCACATTAATGCAATCACACAATCACAATGACATGTACTTAGATTACTACTGACTACAATAAGGCCCAGATTTGTGGCAAGGCCATAAAGGCTTAGGCCTAAAGCAGCAGGATTTTAGGGGCAGCATGCCATACAGCAGCATCCACATTGGTTTAAAGCACTGGGGAAACGAAGGAGATTTGATATTTTTTAAATTTCCCGGATACTAATATTCAGTGCTCCGACAAAGGAAATGTGTGCATGCCCACTTGCCAAGGGGAGGGGGGTGGGAGCGACAGCCCGATATGTTCTGATTAAGTTTTAGCCCTTCTTTTACATAACAACTTTCAGCAGATCCTATTCTTTCATGCTCACCTCCCACTCCACATTATTCCTTCACTTGTATTCATTTACATTATACAGTACATTTTTTTTGGAAATCTCTTTCATCCTTTGTCCTATAACAAAGCTCAGCATCAGCCTCAGTTATTTCATTGGCAGTCACGTGCTTAGCTAGGACCATGTCTCCTATATCTCGCATATTCTGCCCAGTACCGTCATTTGTATGATTATCCTGAATATTGGTTGGGATATCATGGTGTATCATTATCCCATCTTCCATTCAAATACAGTGTGTTGCAGAGAAGTGTCCGTTTAGTATTTTTTTCCTTGAGGGACAGTTTGGTTCTTGATTCTGTTCTGGCTTCCTTGATGCTTTCATTCTTCTGACTTGACTTGCCTTGTTGTCGACTTCTGTACTATCCTTGGGACGCCATTGTTGTGTTTGACTTGCCTCATCCAAACAAATTCAACTTGTTGCAGGTCTAAGCTACACATTTTTTTTGCCGCTTGAAGCGCTTCCTTGTCCTCTCCAGGTTTGTCAAGTCTAGCTTTCTTCTCGTTCTGCTCTATTGTATTCCCTGTCTGTCTGACCTTTTCTTGTTCCTCTGTCCTCTGTTTCCCTTTACTACTCCTTCTTGCTAGTTCTATAATAACCTAAGCCTAATCCATAGATGTACCATTTCTGTCTTGTTAAAAAATGAAAATTAGTTTCTCTGTCGTCTAAAGGGGGACACAGGGACTCTTGGGGTTTAAGCTCCACCCTCCAGGAGGCAGGACACTATTAATAAAATTAAAATTAAGGGGGCGTGCCCATATAGTGGCTTAACCCCACATGCTGTAGCATTCCTTCAGTTTTTAAAGTGTCCTGCTTCAAGGAGGATGGATACCAGCTTCAAGACAGAAGCATATCTATGGGGTGTCACCAGGGCAGGACTGCCTGTCCCTTGAGTGTACCCCCCCCTCGAGGGATCTCTCACCGGGGTCATATTCTAGCCCTCTAGGCTATAACCGACCTGCACAGAAAAATCCCTGCAACCCACTGGGGCCAGCAGATGTTCTGACCGGTGAAGAGCCAGCAGTGAGTATGATATAATATTCTACTCGTGTTCTGGCGTGCTCTCCCCCCCCCCTCACCCCAGCCCAGACCTAGCTGCACTAAGCGATGTATTCGCTGCTCCCTCCGACGGTCTCCCACACAGGCAGGCTGTTGGTGAAGTCGCGCGCCTTTCTCCTGCGCGCAGTGGAACGCATCGCGCTGATGCGTTCCAGGCGCCATTTTGTTTTTTCGGCGCGAAGCGTAGAGGAGGCTTCAGAAGGCGCGGAACTTCCTCCCGCCACTTCCCGCAGTCACAGTAAGCTGCCGCTTACTGTATCCTCCTCTTCTGCTTCCACTCTGCCAGCAGCCCTCCTCCTCCTGACCCGGAGCCACGGGAGCCACTTGCTCTTGGGGATTAGGCTTCTACCTTCAGGCAGCAGTCTTGGGTTACCTCTAGGCACCCTTTTACCAAGCACATTCCTGACGGCCATTACTTCAGCAGGTACCTCAGCCACTGTTCACATGGCAGAAGGTAAGTCAGGGGGACTTTTCCCCAGGGCTGGGGGGAGAGCACCAGCAGCACAGGTGACTTACTTTACCTGCAAAAACTGCCACCTAAAAATCCCTGGGGGCCAGGCTGACCCGCTCTGCAGATCTTGTTCAAAGGGGCAGGGTCCAGCGCCCACCCAGGGGTCCATCCCAACGGTCCCTGAATCTGGGGAAACCGCACAGGATTTGGATGCAATGGATGGGGTAGCGGGCACTTCCTCAGAACCCCCTGCCCCCCTATGGGCCATTCAACTTTCCCAATCCCTGGCATCCCTGCAGGGCCTTCCTTCCATTGCCACCAATTTGGGCAAAGCCCTAGCCAAACTAGGTCACAAAGCCAGTGGAAAGCGTAAAAGGCTTCCCAGCTCCAGGGGTGACACCGACACCCATACCCCCTCTGACGTCTCGTCAGCTGGAGAGGATTTTTCTCATTCAGAGGGGGAACTCCCACCTTCTGATGCTTCCTCAGAAGCAGAGGAGGATAATGCGGAAGATTCCAAAAGCAAGGAACTCCCTCACGACGTAGAGGGCATTATCAAGGGGGTGATGGACGTGCTAAAAATCACACAGACACCTGAACAACAGGCTTCATCTTCTAACCTGTTTAAAAGAAAACACAAAGCTTCTGCATGTTTTCCTTCGCATGACCAACTCCTTAACATAATACAAGAGGAATGGAATTCGCCGGAGCGCAAGTTCCAAGCTACTCGGAAATTTTCGAAATCCTATCCATTCCCCAAGGACTTGGTAGAGAAATGGTCACTGCCTCCAACTGTGGACGCACCAGTTTCGAGATTATCTAAATCCACAGCGTTACCAGTCACGGACGCCGCAGCCTTCAAGGACCCATCTGACAGACGTCTGGAAGGTTTCCTCAGGGCAGTCTACTCATCCGCTGGCTCAACCCTTCGTCCAGCTCTCGCCTCAGCCTGGGTAGCGAGAGCCATTCAGGCATGGGCAGAATCCCTCGTTGCTGATATTCAAGATGGCATCCCCAGAGCTGACATCCTGCCTTCCGCACAGTCCCTCGCGGAGGCAGCAGCTTACTTGTGCGACGCTTCCCTGGATACAGCACAGATTACTGCCCGCACATCAGCGCTCTCCGTCGCAGCACGCAGAACGCTCTGGCTGAAGAACTGGTCTGCGGATGTCAGTTCCAAGAAGTCCCTTACCTCACTACCCTTCAAGGGACAGCGACTTTTTGGTGAGGAGCTCGAAAAGATAATCTCACAGGCCACGGGAGGGAAGAGCACCTTCCTCCCCCAAAGCAAGTCAAGACCCACGACTTCCTCCAGGCGCGGTCGGTCCTTTCGCGGCCACACTGGACGTTTTTCCAGACGGCACAGTCCTCCCCAACGTTCTCAGTTTCGCTCTAAACCAAACGACAAGGGACGGCCATCGTGGAAGAACAACAAATTCCACAACAAGTCTCCAGCCGACAAGGCCACTTCAGGATGACGGGTCACCCCCTCCGGGGTCACTGCAACCGCTCGGGGGACGATTGCTGAGATTCCGGGAGGTGTGGATACGATACTCGTCAGACGCTTGGGTAACCGAAATCGTTTCCGAGGGCTACCACCTGGACTTCGCTTCTCTTCCTCCCCGAAAATTTCTCATGTCCAGAGTCCCCTCAAACCCAGCCAAGGGCCGAGCCTTCTTGGACTGCATTACGAGCATGGAACAGAATGGAGTGATCATTCCAGTTCCCCCGTCAGAAACATTTTGCGGATTTTACTCCAATCTGTTCCTGGTTCCAAAGAAGGACGGGTCCTTCCGACCAGTATTGGACCTGAAATTCCTCAACAAACACATACGGTCAGTCCGGTTCAAAATGGAAACTCTCAGGTCAGTCATCCGAGGAATGGAACCAGGTCAACTGATGATGTCCCTCGACATCAAGGACGCGTATCTCCACGTTCCAATCTGGCCTCCTCACCATCGTTTTCTCAGATTCGCATTCCGAAATCTCCATTACCAATTTGTGGCACTCCCATTCGGCCTCTCCTCTGCCCCCAGAGTGTTCACCAAACTCATGTCAGTGACGGCAGCAACCCTACGACTCCACGGAATATCGATCACACCTTACCTGGACGACCTTCTCCTGAAGGCTCCAACACTAGAGAAGAGCAGAAGGGACATGCAACAAGCGATATCGCTGCTTCAGAGCTTCGGGTGGACCATCAACTGGAACAAATCCAGCATGACACCCAGTCACCAAATGCTATTCCTGGGTCTCCAATTCGATACACTGACTCAACGTGTCTCGCTGCCCCTGGACAAGCAGAGGAAGATCAGAGCGCAAGTCAATCTCCTCCTTCAAGACCGGCACCCCACAGTCCACCTCGCAATGAAGGTACTCGGTCTGATGGTCTCGTCCATCGAAGCGGTTCCCTTTGCTCAAATCCATTTGAGACCTCTACAGGCCAACGTTCTGTCGGGATGGAAAGGGGGTCCCCTGTCCCAACGGATTCTTCTACAGCGGACAACACGGGACTCACTCCTCTGGTGGCTGAACCACCACAATCTGACGACGGGCCAGTCCTGGGCAACTCCGGACTGGACCGTGATAACGACAGACGCAAGTCTCCTCGGGTGGGGCGCCACGTGGAACAACTCGTCGGTACAAGGCCGTTGGTCTCCCACAGAAACGAGGCTACACATCAACGTCCTGGAGCTTCGGGCAGTCAAGCTTGCCCTAAGACATTGGTCTCCCCTACTCCAAACAAAGTCTGTCCGCGTCCAAAGCGACAACTCCACAACCGTCGCTTACATCAACAGACAAGGAGGTACCCGCAGCAAAGCATCCCTAGCGGAGGTGGTACAAATCCTAGCCTGGGCAGAGCTCAGCTCAGTCAGGATATCTGCCATACACATTCCGGGAGTGGACAACACGCAAGCAGACTTTCTCAGTCGGAACCAGCTGGATCCGGGAGAATGGGAACTTCATCCCGCGGTGTTCACAGACCTAGTGAAAAGGTGGGGACGTCCTCAAGTCGACCTCATGGCATCCAGAGCCAACCGCAAAGTTCCAGCCTTTTACGCCCGTTTTCGGGATCCGACGGCGCTGGGGGTGGACGCCATGACACAAGTCTGGAGTTTCAACCTGGCTTATGTCTTCCCTCCGTTTCCAATGCTTCCTCGGGTTCTGAAGAAAATCAAGCAATCCTGTGCGACGGTCATAGTGATAGCTCCGTATTGGCCCAGGAGAACGTGGTTTACGGATCTTCAGGACATGTCCATAGCTCAACCAGTTCGCCTCCCTCCCAGGAGCGATCTTCTCCAGCAGGGTCCCATATTTCACCACAATCCGGGACTGTTCGCTTTGACGGGATGGCTGTTGAGGCGGCCATCTGGAGACGTAAGGGTATAGCGGACGATGTGATTGCCACTATGCTGAAGTCACGCAAAGCTACGTCTTCTAAAGCCTACCACAGGGTCTGGCGCAGCTACTGGAACTGGTGCGAGGAATCAAAGTTTTCCTTCCATGAATGCAATATTCCCAGGATCTTATCCTTTCTACAGCGAGGTTTTCGACTTGGTCTGAAACTCAGTTCCTTGAAGGTCCAAGTATCTGCCCTCTCTGTCCTTTTCCAGTCTCGTCTAGCCCTAGACGATTCAGTCCGCACCTTCCTACAGGGAGTACAACATATCGTTCCACCTTATCGATCACCAGTCCCTGGATGGGATCTCAACCTCGTTTTGGAGGCTCTCCTTGACCCTCCCTTCGAACCTCTGGGTGTCGTCCCTGAACAGTGGCTTACCTGGAAAACTGCCTTCCTTGTTGCCATTTCATCTGCTCGCAGGGTATCGGAAATAGGTGCCTTATCTTGTGATCCGTCTCTGCTGGTTTTCCATAGGGACAAGGCAGTCCTGAGGACTGTGCCTTCCTTCCTGCCTAAGGTCGTGTCCTCGTTTCACGTCAACCAGGAGATTGTGGTTCCATCTCTCTGTCCGGAACCCAAGAATGACAAGGAACGGAGATTTCACAGTCTGGATGTGGTCAGAGCACTTCGCTGGTACCTTGACCGTTCTAAATCATATCGGCGCTCTCAAGCCCTTTTTGTCATTCCGTCCGGGCCTCGGAGGGGCCTGTCAGCTTCCAAGACTACCATCGCACGTTGGATCAGAGAAACCATCAGACAAGCCTACCTAGCTAAGGGCAGAACTCCTCCTGCCAATGTTCGAGCTCACTCCACGCAATCCTTGGGTGCTTCCTGGGCTTGGCGCAACTCGGCCTCCTTGGACCAGATCTGCAGAGCAGCCACCTGGTCTTCGGTTCATACATTCACTAAATTCTACAGACTGGACACGTTCTCATCAGCGGAAGCCGTTTTTGGCCGCAAAGTACTACACACTGTGGTACAGTAACGTGTCTTTGCCTTTTCTGTATTCGCTCCCACCCTGCTGTCTGGGGCTGCTTTGTTAAGTCCCCAAGAGTCCCTGTGTCCCCCTTTAGACGACAGAGAAAACAGGATTTTTTGATACTCACCGTTAAATCCTTTTCTCTGTAGTCGATAGGGGGACACAGGGCTTCCCAACCCTGAGCGAAATGTTGACCACTTGGTCTTATGGAAACGTTTTCCTGATTTACTGGTTTGCTAGTTGAGTATTGATACAGTTTATCTTTCAGCAGTCTCTTTGGTACCAACTGAAGGAATGCTACAGCATGTGGGGTTAAGCCACTATATGGGCACGCCCCCTTAATTTTAATTTTATTAATAGTGTCCTGCCTCCTGGAGGGTGGAGCTTAAACCCCAAGAGTCCCTGTGTCCCCCTATCGACTACAGAGAAAAGGATTTAACGGTGAGTATCAAAAAATCCTGTTTTCTTACCTGACACTTGGAGGTGGGTTATTTATTAAATCGATACTTACACGTTCCTATAAAAATCTTAGGAACGTGTCAGTATCAAGTAAATGTTGCAGCTGTAATAGTTCACCTCAAAGCTGCCCCCAGCCCCACGAACCTGCGTGAAGTCAACCCGCTGACACTACTAACAGATCTTTCGTATTGCTTCACGCTGGGCTCGGGGAGGAGCGATCCTTCTATAGGCTGAATTTGTGTTTTCATGCGTAATCAGCCTATGGATGGGTTGCGCCCACAGCCCAGCGTCACTGAAACAGTACAGAAGATCATTTAACAGTGTCGGAGGGACGGATGAACGCAGGTTTGCGGGGGCTGGGGGCGGCTTTGCTGGGGACTTCGAAGTGAACTGTTCCAGGTGCAGTATTTACTTGATACTGACACGTTCCTATGATTTTTATAGGAACCTGCCAGTATCCCTTTAAACGTCAGGTTGTGTTTTCTCAAAAAAGTTTCTTTCAATAAAAAACATGAATAATCTTCAATCGAATAAAATCTCAAGATTTGTTATGCCCAGAAAATGCAGAAAGTCAGAATCTGAAAATACTCCAGCTAAAACCTGTGAAATTCATATAAAAGTCAATGGCAGTGATCCCTTTAACCATTTGAAGTGTTCTTTGCCTTCATAAAAAAAAAAAAAACTCGATCAATTTAAGGTATTCAAGGTTTTTTAGCCTATAAACTCGATAAATTCAAGGTATTCTAGTTTTTTCCCCAATTGCATTCAATCAAGTTTTTTCGTTCAGATTTTTTCATAAATATGCAAACATTCTAATTTGTTTAAATTGTGAGTTTATTCGAGGTAGAAAAAAACCTCACAAACTCAACATTGAATAAATAACCCCCATAATGACAAAACACAGGGTTATCTGAAAGTTCCCCCAGTGGACGGCTCAAAGAAGCTGCTATGAGCCATATGCAGAGCTTGACTTGATCCATGTGGAGACCAGTCTAAGGGCACAACACAGATTCAAATTTAGCTAGGTTCAACAAAATGAATCTAGTATAATTCCAAACAAAAAATCTGTGTCTCTGTGTATTATTATGACTGTTTCCATAAGTCAAAAGAGGATAATTATTTTTCCTCAGGGCAATACACCCATTATTTGTTGGATTAAACAAGTCATTGAAGTGCCTAATTGCCTTAATATTTATTGAGTGTTTCAGTTTAAACAACATCTTGATCCATTTTATATCTTCGCTTCCATCAGTAAACTGTCTATTTCATCATTGCTGCCAAGGGACAGTTAATTCCATGTTTAATCCCACCAGCTCCGGGCCTCAGTTATTAGCATTGCCCACGTGCTGCTTAGAAAAGTGTTTAGTTAACCTCTTTAGTTCAAAATTTCTGCTGTGCCACATTATAGGCCGTTGCCAATATTGGAATTCAAAGTTTCTGGAGAGGAGGAAACTCAGAATATACAGAAGAAGGATAAAAAATACTAACCAGTATTGTAAATGTAAAAGAAGCCTGTGTGCTGTGCCTTTAATCTTTTTGATGTAATTTCTAAACCATGTATCTATTATCAGCTAAACAATTATGAAGCCCACATGAATGGCAGCCACCATGGCCACATAGTAGCTTATTTATTAAGAATGTACCAAAATTCAGTTTGGGGTTTGGCTTTTTGTTAGGATTCAGCCTGGCTGAGCCACATATTTCTCATACTTATTATGTTGCTTTAACCAATATTTTATAATTTTTTGCTAAATTTCTGCTGTGATTTTGCTAATTTGCATATGTAAATTAGAATTCTGATTCAGTTTGGCCAAATCTTTATTGGTAGGTCTAAATTAGGCTCTGCCTTTTCCAACTACCCTTCCACCAGTGCCCTTCCACCAGTCATCATTTCCTATTTTAGCTATTAGCTCCATCCAATCAGGCCACCAGTCTCCCTCCGTATAGCTCTACTTTAGAGGGATACCTGTGTCTAGGGAGTTATATGTTCCCCAGAATTGATCCTGCAGTAGAGGTATGGGACCTGTTATACAGAATGCTCTGGACCTGGTGTTTTCCAGATAAGGGATCTTTCCGTAATTTGGATCTCCATACCTTAAGCCTACAAAAAAATCCATTGAAACATTAATTAAAACCAGTAGACTTGTTTTGCCTTCAATAAGGGTTAATTTTATCTTGAGCCGGGATCAAGTACTAGGTACTTACAGAGAAAAAGGACAGATTTTGACAGATTAAACAGATCCATTTTCTTTAACTATCCAAAAATTTCCTTTCTTAAATTATCATCATCATTTATTAATTTAGCGCTGTCAAGATACGCAGTGCTTTACTGCAGTTATAGCAAACAGGGTATAAATGGTGGATAACAAACAAGGATTACAGAGTGCAATAGGGTTAGAAGGACCTAGAGATTAGAGTTTACAAACTAAAGGTTAGGGTACAATTGAGACATTAGGATGTCAAAGTGAGAAAAGACTGATTGCTAATGGTAACTGGTGCAATTAACAACTACCTTAGTTTAGAAGGACCTACTGCTTTCACCACACTCTTCGATATTGGCTCCTTTCAATCTCTTGGATAGAAAATAACACAGCATTAGACATTTCAAAATGTTGAGGTATTGGTGATATGAGTGAAGTTTTACATACTGGATGTATGCAGTTATTATTATTTGGGGAGTGTAGGAACTATGTATCTTCTGGCCCACAAGTCTCTAGCGATATTATGAGTGATTATATTACAGGGTCAGGTCTTAGCCCTCTGCACATAGATGTGCTGCAACTTTCTAGATGTCTCTGATCTACTGTCTCTGATGTCTCTAAACTGTATATCGGCCTTTCAGCTGCTGTTGTTGAGTTACTAATAGCCCTGTAAACTTTAGTATCGATATGTTCGTCTGAGGAGTAGCTTATACCCCATGTGCCCATTTTCACCATTTCACATAATGGATGCAAAGGAAAACCTGCAGTAAACTTGATCTAAATTGAATCTAAATTACATTTCCCTTTTCTCTGAAATCCTCAAATAGCACCAGGAACAAACTCTCCCCTGGGTATAAATGCACAAATCTACTAAATAATAGATTCTGGTGTAGCACTATAGTAAACTGACTTTGCTTTAGTCAGTTTAAGCTACTATCGATGTGGGCTAATACCACATATGAAGCCCTCTCTCTCAGGGGTAAGCCCTCGCAGCGGGGTGGAGGCAGGATGTAGTGCAACTGTAACCAGGTGCAATAGCACAATGATGGGCGCCAGTAGTTTTTTAACGCTTAAACAATGTCTTTATTTAACCTAGCACATAGCACATATCCACAATGGAGTTTAGAACAATCAGACAGCATAAAGGTAGCATATACTCACAGAACCAGTATAGGCTGAATCCCTGCAGGCCAGGGAATATACAGCAGAGATAGTTGCAGCTTGTGAGGGGTATTGCCCAGTTTTCAGGATCTCTGTCAGTGGCAGTCTAGGGAAATTCCTATCATCCCTAGTCTCAACACTTTAGTCCCTACTCCGAGTCAGTAATACCCTGGGATCTTAATCCCTCTAATATCCTCGGCGAAGCCTTGAGCTGCTCAACTAAATAACCTCTCTATCACTCCTAGAGTGATCTATAAAAGAGTATGCTATCTAATTACTAGGGCCAATGCGCCTAGGGTCGACATATACCCATTCCCTTCCAGCCCGCTTGGTAGGGCTAAAGCAATGGACCCAGACCTCATGGTTCCCAAGACCTTTCTACTACTGCACAGTGCCATCTGGTGTACACTGTGAGAACTACAGGGGTTACATAAGCACAAGGTCCCCATAAGGACCCACTTAGATGTCCATATTACTAAGAATGTGCCTATAATGTAAATATTATTTGGCAACTTGTGTCTGACCATATGCATAACTTAGACAGAGTTTACATGGCCCTACGGCTAGGGTTGCCACCTGGCTGGTATTTTACCGGCCTGGCCTGTAAAAATGATGGTTAATCCCAATGTTATTAATAGGGAAAAAAGATAAATATATAGGAAGGCCGGTATTTTTTTCCAGAAAAGGTGGCAACCCTACCTACAGCTAACTTAAAATTAACAACCTAACTGATAAGTTCTTTGCTTTCTGTTCCTTATGTCAGCGGCTTAGACAATTCCTACAAATGTCAACTGCTTGAAAACCTGTTTTAATTTAAAAAAAAAAGTCATGGGGGTTATATTTTCAAGTCACTTAGAGGCCTATTTATTAAAGGTCGAATTTTAGTGGTTTTAAAAGTACAGCCCTTTTCTGTTACTGCAAGAATTCTAGCACTGATTTCCTTCCTAGTGGGGATACAGCAGCCCTGTGTCTCTGTTACAGGGGAAAGTAGGTACACTATAAAATGGTGGACCTCCACCCAGTCTCTTTAGGGTGTTGTTGTTTTTAGTCACACAAATGATCAGTAAGGGCTTCCAACAAATAATCATTCAGGGCATACTCACAACCTTCAGGATTAGTGTTCACAACACCCCAGAGGTAGAATTGCCTTCCTTTGGTGCAGAGGCAGGCCAGACCGGCTGGGCATCCTAGGCAACCCAGCCGGCCAGCTCAACCCCCCCCCCTTTCCCCTGCACATCACTCGCGAACGCACGTCCACGATGACACTCGCGTGGGTTCCAGTGTGTGGTGACGTGACACTTGTGCACCTGTGTGGTGACGCTCGTGTGCGCAAAAGGGCTTGTAGAGGACCGCGGTCCAGTCTAGGGGTAGGCAGAAGAGGTAGCTGCCCAGTGCCCCCCCATTTGTTGCACCCTAGGTATGTGCCTCTTCTTCCTACCCCTAGTTCCGGCCCTGCATTGGTGCATAATCCCCAGTGAAGGCAAACAGGGTCGGAATGGGTGGCCGGGCCCACCGGGGCTGCTGTCCAGGGCCCCCCAAAGGTCCCACCCTGCCCCCTGCCGCCTTGTGCACAGGCGCGTACGGGCACCACGATTTCTGGGCGGCCATGGCAGGAAGGAACGATGCTGTGTGCGTGCACTTGTGTGCTGCTGCGTGTATGCTCTACGTTTTCTGGGTGGACGCAGCAAGAAGGAGCCTGAAAATTGCACATTTGGGTGCGGATCTGGACTGGCAAGGCCCACAAGAGCCGGGGTCCTACCGGGTTTTTTCACGGTATCCCGCTGGCCCAGTCAGAACCTGAAGGCAAATCTCACAGGAGTCCCACGCTACAATGATCTCTCTGCCCTGAGTCCCTAAGCAGGCAACCTTGTTACCGTAGGGTACTAACCCACTTGGTCTCCTTGTCGGAGACTTTGGCCGCTCACTAAATAACTCCTGCTTCTGTCTTTCACTCCCAGAGTAGCTATAACAGAACTGCCCTTGCACTTCACCAATTCTGGAAACTGCCTTTGTTCCAGGCCCTATGGAGCACCACTGTACCTTCTCCAGCAAGTGTGCAGCCCAAAGAGACTGAGCACACCTTCCTCTTTCTTTTATAAAATAGAATAGTGACATCTTCTGGCCAGTCACTGAACAGCCAGCAGAACACTTTCACAAAGGAAAAAGAAACATCTTCCCGTCTATAACTGAGGACCCAATTGAGCTAAGTTATGCCAGGGGACGAAAGGACCTAAAGGTTGGTAAAACCTTTACCCTCCTACAAATGGTTTTTGAAACCATGAATAAACGTATTTCCAAATATGCCATTCATTTATAAATAGATCAAAAAAGAAAAAGCATTAAAGAGAAAAAGTTGCAGAAAAGTTGCAAAAAATCACAACTTTTTGCAAACTTGTTGCATGATAACTACACTTTTTGGATTGTCACACAAAAGCCAGTGTCAAAAACCCAAAACCCTTAAAAACCACGAACACAGAAAAATCTTCCAGTTGAAAAGAGGGAGATCTGCCATTGACTTCAACATGATATTGACAGGTTTAGCTGGTGTCTTCTCGGATTCAGAATTGTCACCGTTTTGTCACATAATAAACCCTGGAAAAGTCATGCTTTATTTTTCAGACCTTTTTTGGGGTTTTGGTCTCAAAAAGCCTGGCCCAAAAAAGTCACTGTTAATTAAATTGGCCCCTTAGTATTCACATTCTTCTCTTGTCTTTCAATTTATAAAAAGTTTCCCATCCAGGCAATTCTCAACTAAAATGTGCCTGTACAATCCAACCAATTTCACCAATAGGTTAAGCATACACTGAATCCTACCCATTTTTATACAATTTGTATGAATCTTTATGTTCCACAGAAACCAGGTCATATCACCCTAAAGCTCTGGACAACTGAATGCAGCAATTTGCCACTTTGAACTGTTTATAGAAGAAAAACTAAAAGCTAAAACACAGGTGAGGATTAAAAACAAGGTACTTTCTGGATGAGTCTCACTTCAAATTATATTGTTTGGTAAAGCTGGTGACTCATTACTCTGTTTGAAGACAGTTTGATATGAGTTTGCTCTACTATTTCACAGATAAAGGAAGATAAATTGGATCCTTTTATTGAGTATCTAAATAACAGTGCAATTAAATCATAAATACAAAATACAGTGATGAAAGAGAAACCTTCTAACATTGCATTCCAGATGTAAATATTACTTTATACGTATCTTCAAACGTCATGCATTCTCATAGGAAAAAATAGAACTAGTGATGAGAGAAATGTTTCGCCACGTTTCGCCCATACACTTCAATGGGTGAAAAAAAATTGCATGACAAAAATAAATTGACGCACCGCATATCGCAACAAAAAAAATTTGACGACGATAGAATTTTGTCCATTTCGCAAATTTTGGCAAAGCGAAATGGGTCAGACTCACCCATTACTAAATGGAACCAAAGCCTTGTAGTGATGCATGAATAGATTGTCGATAAAGCACATAGATAAGCCAACTAGCCATGGATTTATTTCTCCACCCAAAAAATTATATTTAGTATAAGTGCATAGGCCCTGCTAATAAGAAATTAGACAAGCAATTAGTTTCATTGCAGTTTATTGACCATACTATAAATCCAGGATAAGTGACTGCCAAATTTGTTGTGTGCATTGGGCCATTAGCTTGATCCAAATTACCCTAGCAACTATGCGTGGATTTGAATAAGAGACTGGGATATGAATAGGATAGACCTTGAATAGAAAGATGAGTAATAAAAAGTAGCAATAACAATACATTTGTAGCCTTACAGAGCATTTGTTTTTATATGGGCTCAGGGACCCCCATTTGAAAGCTGGAAAGAAGCAAAGAAGCAAGTCAAATAGCTAAAAAAAAATATACATAACAAATACTGACAACCAATTGAAAAGTTTGGAAAACACGTTTTTTTTTCAAAATGCAACAGATTTTTTTCAATTTAATTTTGAAAATTGACATGGGGCTAGACATATTGTCAGTTTCCCAAAAGCCCCCACTCATGTGGCTTGTGCTCTGATAAACTTCAGTCACTCTTTACTGCTGCACTGCAAGTTGGAGTGATATCATCATCCAGGATTCGGTTCGGAATTCGGCCAGGATTCGGCCTTTTACAGCAGGATTCGGATTTGGCCGAATCCTTCTGCCCGGGCAAACCGAATCCAAATCCTAATTTGCATATGCAAATTATGGGCGGGGAGGAAAATTGCATTCTCACAAAACAAGGAAGTAAAAACATGTTTTCCCTTCCCCATTCCTAATTTGCATATGCAAATTAGGATTTGGTTCGGTATTTGGCCGAATCATTCGCAAAGGATTCGTGGGTTCGGCCAAATCCAAAATAGTGAATTCGGTGCATCCCTAACCACCACACCCTCAGTAGCCCATCAGCAGAACAATGGGAAAGTAACCAGATACCAGCTGCCTGGTAGATATAAGAACAGCACTCAATAGGAAAAATCCAGGTCCCACTGCGACTCCTTCAGTTACATTGAGTAGGAGAAACAACAGCCTGCCTGAAAGCGGTTCCATAGTGCAGCATTGGCTCTTTTTGAAAGCACATGACCAGGCAAAATGACCTAAGATGGCTGCCTACATACTAATATTACAACTAAAAATATATACTTGTGTTAGGATTGAAATTTTAAATGGTAGAGTGAATTATTTGCAGTAATTTATAAATAAAACTACCATAAAATCATGACAGAATCCCTTTAAATATGTACATCTTAACCTGGCAAATAAAAGTCCATTCCCCTTTAAGACGAGCTGTTAAACTTTATTAACTGGTTTTTAAAGGGGAAAAAATAGTTTTGCCAACAAGAAACTGAGCTGTACAGACACGGATCCCATCCATTGTTATACAGAGGAACCTAAAGAACCAATTGAAGAGGATATATACAGCAATGCTATTTATTGTTAAAGGGCCCTTACACATGGGTGTGTTTTTGTGCAGTTCAGTTGCATTTGAGAGGTAGGTTTAAGTGCACCTGAGTGCAGGAGTTAATTGATCCAATTTTATTCAGCCTGTTTGTACCCATAAGGATAAAGATCTGTGTTTTAGAACAGTTGCATTCCATTGACTTTTTTGCAACACAGAATGCCACTTTTTTGAATTCACAATACAGTTAAATAGAAAGAACAGATACACATACAAAGACTCTTGTATAAGAGGGCCCTAAAGCTCATGTGGAGCCCTCTTATAAGACATATTGGATCTAACTGTCAATGAATATCTGACACTCAACTGCTACATTAGGACAGAATGAAGAGAAGCAGATTCTGAGAGAGGGATAGTGAAGATAAACTTCATTATTTCAGAAACAGTACCGAATTTTTTATTGAATATATTTAGAAGGTTTCTTATTTCAGTATGATGAAGAGTATATTCAATGTTCATTTTCAATTTAAATGTACGATCTGTCCCCTTTAAATGTCTGATCTGTCCATCAACTAAAATGACAATTTGAAACATTATTGTCTAGTTAAATAAGGAAAACTGTAGGTAGCTGCCTGCTTGGTCCTGCAAACAATTGGACAATTGATACATTTTACTGTGAACTATGAAAATTTTCTAAATCGATCGATTTTCAGATGAAAAATTGTTAGCTGCACAATCATTAGACTCACTAACCTCATGACGGATTTGTTGGATCACATTAAAATAGTTAAAAGTCACGCCCAAATCATGTAGCTGTATTAGTCTTTGATTTCTTTGAAATTTCGTCTAATAAGAGCTGATGGAGTGAGGACTGTAATTACTTTATTATTAAGAAGCTAATAAGATTTTATGATATCCTGGTATTAAAAAGACTGCTGGGTTCAGGATATGTAAATAGCTCTTCCATGGGGTCCATCTCCATTTCCATGGAGACCATCTCCTCAAAGTTTTTACCAGTTCCCATCAAAGTGGTAAGCTGTACCTTTGGTCCTTTTTCATTGTAATGTTTCTCCAATTCAATAACCCGGCAAAAAAACAGTTTAAAGATTCATAAATTGTATCCATCATCTCATTTTTGTCAGTTAGGTAAGTTTCATAATATAAACACTGATATAGTATTTGAGCTCAAAGGTTTAGACATAGAAAATCTCACCTCCTAGATTTAGGAACCTTAGTTTGCTTTTTCTTCTGAGGTTTTTGTTATCATGTTTTTTCAAAATGAAACTCCATATATCAACTGGTAATATATCTGTATATTGCTTGAAATGATGTTTCAACATCAGAACAATCCTGAAACAAGAGAGTAAATTAGAGATGCTGAAAATGCTGAAAATGAACCATACAAAGTATTTTATTTCTAGTTTTTTTCTTGTTAGTTAATAAGAGCAAACCATACCTATAATTGGTTTTATTGCAAATAAACCATTATGCAGTTGATAAAATCAATAAATAGTAGTGTGGGAAAATTATGTAACCTTCAACCCCATATTATGATAATTTTATATAAAACTGAGCCATGTAATTGACAAATTTTCAAATCCTACTCCTTTCCCCAGGTCATAAAATTTTAATTACCCAGTACAATTCACAAATGAAAGAAAAGCACTATGGATTACATGAATTGTGATACAATGTCCAATATATAAACAATGATATGGCTGCCTGAGCCAAACAATTTAGCCTTAGAGAAACTTTCATGTTAGGTTTAGAAAGCACAATTTGTTTTTCCTGGAATTCCTCTTCCTTCTCTTCCTCTTCCTGTGCAAAAACTTTAGCTCCCCTTTGTTTTGGACGCCTTCTTTTATGGATCAACGGTTTCTTGAACTTGCAAATTTTCCTAAAACAAAGCAAGTATAAAAAAGCTGAAAAGAAACTTAAAAAGTCTCCTCATCGAGTAACGAAATGTGGCTGTGCTTTCCTAAAGCTAATGATAGGGGATGGCTTGATAGATGCAATTGTTACAGTACTTTATAATTAGACAACCGTTAATAAAACAATACATTCATACTCACTTAAGACAAGTTGAAATGGCTTTAGACTTGTTATCAGCAATCAGCTAACCGATTCATCAGATTATCTCCATCTGTTTCTAGAGCTGGGAGTTGTTTCTCCTCAGGTTCAATGGCTTGTCTCCTAACAAACAGAAGTATAAAAAGTTTCATGTTTTTCTCATGTTGGATGTACCAAATATTAATAAATTACAAGAGTGTTCCTTTAAATGCAATAGATGAAGTCCTAAAGTTGCAGCTTTTGTAGGATTCTGTTACTTTCACTATCATTAGAAACCATTAACTCATTAAATATTTACATAATAAAAAATACCTTTGAACGATTCAAATGTTGCATTTTAAAATACAAAAGGTTTAAAGGAGAACTAAACCCCTCACAATGTTAAATCCCCACTGGCCCCCCTCCGTTGGCCCCCCTCCCTGCCTCCCCCCGCACAGTCTTATCCCAGAATTCTGTCCCCTCTTGAAATATTGACCGCACATGCAAAATTCATCAAGGGTCGAATTTCGAGGGGTTAAATCCCTCGAAATTCGACTGGGGAATAGAATGGAATAGAATCGAATAGGCAATTCGGGCGAATATACGCGCTGGCGAATAGTCGAATTGGCGAATATTCGCCAGGCAATTAGGCGCTCGATCGAATATTTGCTCGAAGGATTTTCATTCGATCAAATGCCTTTTTATTTGATCAAAAACTTGGAAAACAAATCCTATGGGACTTTCCCATAGGCTTTTAAAGCATTTCGGTAGGTTTTAGGTGGCGAAGTAGGCAGTCGAAGTATTTTTAAAAGAGACAGTAATTCGACTATCAAATGGGCGAATAGTCGCAGCGTTTTTGCACTCGACCCAGTACTTTGACTATCGAATGGCGAATAGTCGCAGCGTTTTTGCGCTCGATCTATTCGAATCATTCTACTCAGGCGAATTTATGACAATTCGAAAGTCGAGGAGCACAAAAAACTACTCGAAATTCGAAGTTTTTTTACTTTGAATCCTTCACTCGAAGTTAGTGAATCGGCCCCGCAGTATTAGCGCAGAGTGGACTTTCTTTGTATTTACTGCTGCCAGAACAAACACACATAAGTGCAAATCCTTACACATTACTTTTATGCACACAAATTCTGCACCCGGCACATGCTACACCACTGGGGCCATTCGATATTCTCTAACTATACCTGCCCTTTACAGTATATACCATAGGTATTTGGAACCAATATAAAAGAAGTGGTATTTTTAGACAAAATCTGTGTCCAAAATATATCCCTCCGATCAGATTAGACAAGTTGCTATTAACGGCAGTTATTATCGCTCTACTTACCAGATGCGGGATAGTTACACAGTAGGCAGATTTCTATGATAATGCATTGAATTAAATACACGTGAAGTTTCTTCATCATATTCATATTAGATTTGTGTTGCATAACAGGAAAGTAAAAAAAATATGTTAGTGTTTATATAAAGGTATCGATAACAAGACAGAATCTGAGATAGCTTTAACTCTGTTCTAAATACTATAGCCTGTCATACTGCTTTACATACAGAGTGGGTATAAGGGACCCTGGAGTAGCCACCCTGGTGGACCTCGCACACCCCAATCCGACCCTGGGCTGTGGTCTCCGTGTAATGCCAAAGTGTGAAATTAAAATGGTATTAATTTTAGCATCTGCTATAAAATATAAATGACAAGCCTCATTAATCGTTAAAAGGTAACCTATTGAACAGAACAGTAAAAACAGAGTAAAAAAAATTAAAGCATAACATATCACCATCATTTACAATTGAACGAGTTTGTGTTCTGCAGGTCACTGGCCATAACAAAAGCCCATTTGAATGTAAGAGTACCTGTACAGTTTAGTGAATTAAAGGCTGAATTAAAGGCTATTAACCTTCAGTAGCTGATGTTTTGCAACGTCAAGGAGCTTCTTGCTCACAGCTCAGTCCTTTCTTCACATTCCAAAATGGCAGCTGTCATTTGTTGAGTGCCATGGATTTACTTATGTTTAAAGGGGTTGTTCACCTTCCAAACACTATTTTCAGTTCATTTGTTTTCAGATTGTTCACCAGAATTAGACTTTTTTCAATTGCTTTCCATGATTTATTTTTTGCAGTTTTTCAAAAATCTAAGTTTAAAGTTGAATGTCACTGTCTCTGGTGTTTGATAGTGACGGGCGAATTTGCGCCGTTTCGCTTCGCCGAAAAATTAGTGAATTTCGCGCGAAATTCGCAAAACGGTGAAAAATTCGCGAAATCGCGCCGGCGTCTCGTTTTTTGCGGAAATTTTTTTTGACGCCGGCGAATTGTTGCCGCAAATTTTCGCGGACGTTTCGCGAATTTATTCGCTGGCGGCGAATCACGCAAATTTGCCACGAATTCGCGCCTGGCGAATAAATTCGCCCATTACTAGTGTTTGAGTCTGGCAGCTCAGTAATTCAGAGGCAGATTCTGAACTGTTACTATTTTGCAACATTTAGTTGATACATTTCTCAGCAGCATCTCTGGAGTATTAGCAACTATTGTATCAATTCTAACAGCTGCCTGCTCACAGGAACAAAGATAAGAAATGTATCCATTAAATGTATCAATTTAGAACAGTTTTGGGGGGTCGGTGACCCCCCGTTCAAAGAGCTACTTTAGAAGGTGCAAAATGACAAAAAATACCTTATTTCTGGTGATCTATCTGAAAACAACTACTTGTTGTTACTTGAAGGAAGAACTAAAGCCTAACTAAAGAAGTAGCTAGAAATGTTGCATATTATGTTCTGGGCTTCTGTACCAGCCCAAGGCAACCACAGCCCTTTAGCAGTAAAGATCTGTGTCTCCAAAGATGCCCCAGTAGCTCCCCATCTTCTTTTCTGCTGATTCATTGCACATGATACCAGCTCACAATATACAGTACACATAGAATAGAAATGTCACAATATAAGGCTGAGAATAGTCATTTTTAGTAATTTATACAGATAATTACTACATCTCAGCTCAAAAACCAGTGCGACTTGCATTAAAATGTAAAAATCAGTCCTGTAGTATCAGCTTATATTAAAGGTCAACCTCATTTTCTGCTTGATAATTTGCATTGACCCCTAAGCTTAGCTTCTCAACAGCTGCTCAGAGCCCATTGAGCATCTTTCCAAGATGGTGACCCCCTGCGACAAGTTTAAAATCCTGGATCATTGCTGCTATTGAGAAGCTGAAACTGTAGACGGGTACAATTAATTTACTAAGTAAAATATGGTATTTTTAACCATATTAATTTTTAGGGTTTACTTTAAGTACAACATTTGAGGAGGTGGTTGGACCTTATCTGGAGAGCAGCAAGTATGCTATGATGCTGGAGTGAGAGTCATTGCTTGAGATACACATATAGCCATTTAGGCATGGTAGCACTATTGATAATTCTGTGGATTGCTATGTTTTGCCTTCAAACTAAGGCTGCACTGAATCCAAGATTCACCAATTTCCAACACTTTTTGCAGGAACCAAATTCAATTGCTGTAAGTCGTGATTTTATATACACGCATTTATGTTTTATGAAAGAAAAAATCAAAAATAATTAATCTGGTACATCCCTACTTCCAGCAGTCGAAACATACTGAGAGGTTAATTGGTTACTGGCCAATGCATTGATCTGAAGGCCCTTGGATATGTATTGTATTTTATTCATTCCACCATGCAGGAACCATTGTGTTAAAGGGATTGTTTATCTTTAGAAAAATTAATATGATGTAGAGAGTGATATTCTGAGACAATTTGCAATTGTTTTTCATTTTTTATTATTTGTTTTTTTTTTTTTTGTTATTCAGCTTTTTATTCAGCAGCTCTCCAGTTTGCAATTTCTGCAATCTGGTTGCTAGGGTCCAAATTACCCTAGCAACCATTCATTGATTTAAATAGGAATAGGAAAAGACCCGAATAGAAAGATGAGTAATAAAAAGTAGCTATAACAATACTGTCGACTTACAGAGCATTTTTTTTTCTAGATGGGGGTCCCCATCCATTTAAATAATTAAAAACTATAAAAAATAAGTAATGAAGACCAATTGAAAAGTTGCACTCTATAACCAACTAAAGGTTAACTTAAAGATGAGCCACCCCTTTGTTTTCTATTGCACCTGCACGACCACTGTCCTGTCGTGTAGCATCTCATTCATGAATGTTCAGCTCTTTCTATTCAGGCCTCTACTATTTATATTCCAGTCTCATTAAAGCCACTGCTTTGTGGCTAGAGTAAATTGAACCATAGCAACTAAAATTTCAAACTGCAGAGCTACTGAAAGGAAATCTAAATAATTAACAAAAATTATGTAATTTAAAGGTGAATTAGCCCTTTAATGCTAACCCTTGACTCCAATCCTCCCTTGCTTTCAGTGATTATGGTACTTGAGCCAGAGCAGTTATATTCCAGTGCACTAGGATCCATCTACCTGTATATAAATATGTAGTCAGACTCTTACAAATAAAAGTAGCAGTGGGAAATAAGAAGTGCTGCTTGGCTTGCTTGCCTGTTTCCCAACCCCCCTGTGTAAGAGCCTCATGTGTTTAATACACTCTGTCTATCCAGAGAGTTTCCAGACAACTTGTGTGCATTGGGTGGGAGGGGGCATGTGTCTATCAAATAACATAGGAATTGGCAAGCTTTTGCTTTCGTGGGAGTTTTACCGATGTTTTGTTCATATTCCCAGTGGATTCATTTGTTCTGCTGGGTCTAATCTTAAATTGGTTCCCTCCCTCCAACATTTATGTACTGGGTTGGCAGTGCAGTAAATAAATAACAGTATTTAATGTAAAAATTATACATTTTTTTTTATACTTTATTTTATCTACCCATTTCTACAATAAAACAGAGAGCAAAGCTTCTTCTATACACGTACTTGCTCACTATTGCTTACATTTCCTAGGATAGTCAGCCATCTGTATACAATTTGCTTCTGAACTTCGGGCCGCCATTAGGAGGGTACAGAGGTACTCCTGTCAGGGGCCTTTGGAAGAATGGGGCCCTAAGAGACGCAAAGTGAAGTGGTTGGGGTTTGGAGGGAATTGGGTGGGATTATGATGTAACCGTGTGTACTTGGGGCTGGTCAGGGAGTCATGTATGACCTTGTATTTCTTTCCATTGGGGCTAATATTTGGGGCCCCTGGTAACTTAGTAGTATGTGATTACTGGCGGTGGCCCTTTCTGAACTATGACTACCAGCATCTTTATATAAACTGAGCTGTAACTGGAAAGTTGAGTGATTCCATAAACAGTAAAAAGATGGCTAATGTTGCCCTCAGGTGGGAAAAGCACTTCACTCCAAATATTTACTTCCAATGATGGACCAGTGAACCTCAAGGATCACGTTTTCACTATATATCACAAAAGTCGGATGGCGTCGCAGCGTTCGTCCGACGTGACACGACTATCGGATGCAGATGCATCGTGCAGCGTTTGCATCCGACAGTTGTGTTGCGTCGGACGAATAATGTCGCAGCAGTTGAATAATTTTTTATTACTTACCTTGTTTCCCGTCGCATTCGACTTGACACGGGCGTTTTGTCACCCAGTGTCGGATCTGACAGAAGCACACAGAAATCGTGTAGTTCTACCCTAAATGTAACAAATGTCCACTCCTATCTGTCTGTCTTGATATGAGATGCTCAGCCATAGGACCATGGCTGGATGAGAACACAATGATTTTTATATAGTTATGTTATTATGTATTATAATATAATTCATTCTTTTCACCAAACAAATGCAATAACATATTATCAGTCCAGCACAAGAGTAAAACTGAACTATATTGATCTATATATAAGTGAATATTGTATACACTATGCCACATAGGGGGTAAAAGAGGTACTACAGTCAGGGGCCCGGTGGAACAGGGGGGATGTAAAATTTAAAAAGCAAGATTTGAAAATCACAAAAGGAATGGGGTGCAGGGAGTAGGAAATTGCGTGGATCACAAAAGGAATGGGGTGCAGGGAGTAGGCAATTGCGTGGATCATGGCAGAGTTTTGGAGTACTTGGAGTGGCTGGGGTAGATCAAGGACATGGTCATATGTTTACAAGGTCCTATTTTATTTGTTGGCAGGGACCACCACACCAGGGGCTAAAGTGACCAGATGCAAGTAACAAGGAAACTGCAATTCATTGGCACTGCCAGTTCAATTCTACCACTCTCCATATGAATGGTCCTGGACAGTGCAAGTGACCCCTGGGAAATTCTTGAAGATATCTACCAACATAAGCATTGATAGCCACTAAAAAAAGGGACACTTCCTTTTGTGGTATAAGGTCTCAGATATAGGATAAGCAACAATTCCTTTTTCTTTCCATTGAGGACCTTATCCACCTAGGCTATTTTGACCATCCTCAAAATGCATGCTACAAAGAGAATACCATCATTTCTCAGTTCTCAGTTCCAAGTTAATTATCTTCAGCCAGAAATGTATTTTTAATAAAACATTTTACAGCTTTAACTTTCCATTCTTTTCAGTTTCTGCTCCGTGTGAGTCTTTGTGGGTTTGTAGCCTTATAAATTTCTCCATGGTGACTAAAACACAAAATTACATTTATTAGGGGCTGTTACAAGACAGATGGAGTTTTAAACGGTGTAAGAAAATATCAGTCTGTCTGAAACATGACTGGAACGGACTCAGCATAGAAGAATTTTCATCATAGAAGAATAGTCGACATTAAGTTTTTCAGTTGTTTCTAAACTACATTCACCAACATCCTTCATCCAGCAGAGATAACAGAAGTGTCCCAGCCCTCTAGTAGTAGAGATTCTGGGAGTTGGGGTGATCTGTGTGGGTGGAGAGGCCAGACATGCCAGAGTATGTATTACACAACAAGATCACGTTAGGGGATTTTTCCTGGAGGAAATACAGACTAATGAAATTAAACAAGACCCCACAGTATGAAAGGGATAAAAAAGCAGAAGGGGAATAACATTTATGTCAAGGAATTTGCACATAATATAGAGAATTAGTCATGTATCCCTACCTGGATAACTTTAACAATGAACTCACCCTGAGACAGTGGAAACAAACATTAGGGTGCCATAACATAGACTGTGTATAGTTATTCTATTCCACTGACCCAGGAAAACAAATCATTTTAGGACCACCTAAACTTTGGGAGTAGACATATTTCATAAATATATATTTAAACTGCTGAACCCTATTTCAGCCCCTATAATTCTAATGGCACCCCAGCAGTTGCAGGTCTCCTTCCTCCATATTAACACTCAAAATCAGAACTTCCGTTATCATTTATAGCTGAATTCTGGCCAAATCCTGGATTTGTTGCATCCCTAATTTTTTGCATTAGTATCAGTGTTTTTCAGTAGGCTTAGTACAGCCTGATCACTGTCCTGGACACTGTGGTTTAAAATGTCAGTGGGTAAAGAGGTCAACTATTTTGATACCTGAGCTACAGCCCTTCCTGTCTTTGTCAAGGTAGTCAAGTTCTTCTGACGACCATTGCTTAAACCTCCAAAAGAAAAGTAACAACATTATACCAAGAGGGCTAAATTATGTCTTCAGTGGTAAATTACTCACAAATTGCAGCACACGCTATTATGCAGGTGTCCATAATGATAGTGGAATTCTGGGAATACATACAGGGCCGTTTGAGGTACAAGTGTGCCCAAGGCAAATATCTCATTAGTGAGCCCCCACAGACTGAACTTCTATCTAACAAGCTATCCACTACAAACACTGCATTTGTGGGTAAAAGTGGCAATTACATGTGTGTTCATAACTGTGTGTATGTTGTGCAGACATTCCAGGGGTCTGAAATACGTTATTGTAGGTTTATAAGCAAGAGGACTTATAAGGCAGCAATTGATGGAAGCCCACATGTCCATACTACATTTTTTTTGTCCCTTTCTCCTATGAAGCTTTTATCAACAAATCACTATTATGCACAAATAAGTAGAATTAAACACATTTTAAGAATAACACCAGCCATAAAAATCCTATAACCATCTGGGTATTTAGTTCAGCATAACAGGTGGCATGAGAGGTCCCTGTGTCTGTTTGAGACATATTTCCCAGCCACTGGTGCATGTCTGTCTGAGCTCCAGACACCAGAATGCCCCCTGCCGAGCAGCTTCACTCAGCAGCAATTTGCAACCAATATTTATCCGTCGGTTATTTCATATCGCTCTCGTCTTCTGGATGTAATTAAAGGCTTTGAGCACAAATGCTTCTTGTGAGTGAAGTGACAGCTACCTGCAAGTTAACACCACTTCAGGTATCTCAGACTGAACCTTTTCCAAATTCACATAATTATTTGCTCCCAAACAGAAAGGGCTTTATGTAAGATAAGAAGTTTGAAGAGAAATATGAAACATGATCTAATTAGCTGGGATTCAAAGGCAGGTCCCAGGTATGTGTCTGCACAAGAGCGTCTTATAACAGGAACCCAACAGCCAAGAGGCCACAAAAAAAGCTGAAGATAATGAAGAACAAATACCTTTCACTTGGATTCCCTCGGGGAATGTGGCCTTCTCAGATTTCTGTTATTTTTTTGCATAGGAGATGAAGCGGTGTCTGTAGAAATACACCTGGTTAGACCCATTGTGGAATAGTGGCAATGAAATGGTTACATTCACAATCACAAACCTCAATGATGGAAAGGAATGGTGGCCAATAAATGTTTGCTATTATAGGAAAGATAATGTTCTAATCTCTCTTGATGAGGCCTGTTGGTGAAAATGGATGGCTCATAGCCAGCATTTGCTCACTAGCCAAAGCTGTCAAGTGCATGGCTACATTTAAAGAATTGGCAGCCATCTTTATGTACAAACAAAATATAATCTTCTTCTCTTCGGTAATCTTTGGGTCTTCTTCCGGCACTTGATTTTTGGCGCATGCAAAGTGGTTGCCACTCTATTCCTGAAGATTTCCGAAGAGAAAAAGATGGTGACCATGAACTCCGATGCCCTGAATCTGCACCGAGTGGTAAGTAAAGAGTTATGGGCATTTATTAAAGTGCCACCTAGGCTGGGGGGGAGCAGGGAGGGGGGTCTATGTAGGGTAGGGGGGTAGGGGTTTTATTAGCATGTCACATGACACTGTATCAGTATCAGATTACCATGGGATCTGTATGAGAGCACACACATTAATACGTACATATCTTTACAGCTTATTTGACTGTTTGCTATAGCATTCATTTTAAATTGCCTCTCAATTTGATCTATGCAGAGAAGTACCTTTGCTCCTGTTTAATAAATTATCTTTATGGTTAAGAATCATCTAATAATTTCTCAATGGTAATGTTTCCTCCATCATTTTTCTATTGCCCAGAGTGAGATGGTTGTATATTAATGTTCTACTGGCCTGCAGCTGGGGTAAAAGAAGGAAACCATCTGACCTCCCCTTCTACTCCTTTTATAATTATCTATACATACTACATATTGCTGCCATGTCCCAATGTATTTACAAAATTGAAAGTTGTGTTTTCTAGAGTGAAAGCTCATTATAACTCACTGAAATATGCAAATATATGCCCCAATGACATTGCATATTTAAGAAATAAGGTACATACAGGGTGGTGGGCTGTTGGAGGGGTGCGGGGGCCCCTGCAGCAGTAACCACGTGGGCCCAGGATCCCCAGTCCAACATAGTGGACCTTAATTATTACCTATAATTATTTCTGACTCCAAAAAAGATTAAATCAGTTAGGGGATTATGGTACATTATTTATTAAAAAAAAAGCTGGGGAAATAATAATTTTATAGAAACATATAAAAGACCCAAGCCTATCTGGGAAAGCATGTTTTTTACAGTATTAAAAGAACAGTAAGTTCATCAAAGTAATTAAAATATAATCTACTGTTGCCCTGCACTTGTAAACGTTGTGTGTTTACTTCAGAAACACTACTATAGTTTATATAAATAAAGCTGCATTGTAGGCAGTTAAATAGTACAGGTTACATGTCAGATAACAGATAAGCCCAATAAAACACCATTGGATTATACAGATCATATCTGATATCTGCTATGTAACCTGTGCCTTTTTCCCTTTCTCCAGCTTGAATGGCTGCCCCCATGGCTACACAGCAGCTTTACTATAAAAACTGTAGTAGTCTAACACACAACGCACTGCAGGACAATAGCACATTATATTTTAATTGCTTTAAAACGCTTTTGTATTTTGGTGTTACTGTTCCTTAGTAATCTCTGTCATTGGAAGAGAAAGATTCCTCAATAGTTGTGGATAGGATCTCTGGCCATGCATGCAGGAGTTGTGCAGAGAACCTGCTGCAGTTGTATTGGCAGGTAAAACTGGTAGCTGAATAATTGGATGCCAGTGGAGCAACTCTGAAAATACAAATGTACTTCTAATAATACAGAGTTTGGCAAATTGGTCCAAGAAATGAAAAAATGGAATTAAATCTTTGAGGCAATTAGGACATGTTTCAGAAATGTTTTGGCCTTCCTCAGGATAAACTAAGCAACGGTAATGGATTGCATTTTTTCCCATCCTAATTATCATATAATTGTACTAGTGACAGCGCTGGCTGCCATTGTTGTGTTTGGACCCTCGTATCTGTTTTCCTGATGAGCCTCGAATCCCCAAACCTAATATTGTTCACCGAGATCATATAACATATTACAGTCAAGAACACGTATACTTTGATCCTGGTTCAAGATTTTTTTAAAAGGGGGCACACCTAGAAAATTGCTTTCCAAAATGTGACTTCAGAGTTGTTTTGAATCTGATACCTATTAAAGAAGAGGGGGGTGGGGGGGCTGGCAAACTGCCTCTCAAACCAGATACAGGCATTTCTGAATATCTTACTATGTCAATTTATTTATGTGATGTACCTGCCACTCTTCATCACAGACAAATGTATATGTAGAAAGGGTACCCAAGACATTTAAGCCAAAACAGAGACATTAAGGGGCCGATTCACTAACTTCGAGTGAAGGATTCGAAGTAAAAAAACTTCGAATTTTTGTGCTCCTCGACTATCGAATTGGCGTAAATTCGCCTGAGTAGAATGATTCGAATAGATCGAGCGCAAAAACGCTGCGACTATTCGCCATTCGATAGTCGAAGTACTGGATCGAGCGCAAAAACGCTGCGACTATTCGCCCATTCGATAGTCGAAGTACTGTCTCTTTTAAAAATACTTCGACTGCCTACTTCGCCACCTAAAACCTACCGAATTGCTTTAAAAACCTATGGGAAAGTCCCATAGGCTTGTTTTCCAAGTTTTTGATCGAATAAAAAGGCATTCGATCGAATGAAAATCCTTCGAGCGAATATTCGATCGAGCGCCTATTCGCCTGGCGAATATTCGCCAATTCGACTATTCGCCAGCGCGTAAATTCGCCCGAATTGCCTATTCGATTCTATTCGATTCTATTCCCCAGTCGAATTTCGAGGGATTTAACCCCTCGAAATTCGACCCTTGATGAATTTGCCCCTAAATGTGTTGTCTAATCAATTCCATTACATACCGTACAACAGCCACTGTTATGGCCATCAGCATTCCAAAGGGCTTCATGGTGTAGCTCAGTGATCCCCAACCACTGGCTCGTGAGCAACATGTTGTTTACCAACCCATTGGATGTTGCTCCCAGTGACCTCAAAGCAGGTGCTTATATTTCAATTCCAGGCTTGGAGGCAAGTTTTGGTTGCATAAAAACCAGGTGTACTGCCAAACAGATTCTCCTGTAGGCTACCAGTCCACAAAGGGCCTTCAAATAGCCAATCAAAGCCATTATGTCAAACACCAGGAAATGTTTGCATGCTTGTGTTGCTCCTGAAGTCCTTTCATTTTTGAATGTGGCTCACGAGTATCAAAGGTTGGGGAATCCTGGTGTAGCTTGACAACACAACTGGTATATTGGACAATCAACCCAATACATGGAAAATGTTGGACAGCATTAAATTAAAACATAAATCTCTCAATGGCTTTGCAATATTCTACATGTACATACAGCAATACAAGTGTTAACAATATTTATATTTGGGCAGGTGAATCTAAATGTTGGATATTTAACCCTGGGAGTTGGAGACCCACAATGGGTTCCCGGCTATCAAAAGTGGTTTGATGTTTGGTACCAGGTCTTAATATCTTCACAAACTAGAATGTGAAAGATTCTGGGATTCACAGTCACAGTATATCATTAGAAAGGGACTGAGCTGACATGGGATAGTCTGTATAAGCCAAATTATTAATAAATCATCCTTTTGATGCCTTGGCCCTATATACTAATGGATTTTCTGCAAAGAGTTGCCGCCTCTTCTAGACGTATGATTGGCTCCATATGTGAGAGCAGTCATTTGGGAGGGTAAATAGAGCAGTGGAATTTGAAGTGCAAATGGTGACAGATAGTGCCAAATGCAAAATCAGCCAAAGCCATCAGGATCTATTCATTATGGCTATGAAAAACTTAGATGTTATCTTCCTATAATTCCTCCTGTTCCTCTGTTAACTCTTGATTTCCCTTGGGTCTGTACATTCCCTACTAATTGTATGTCTCACTGAAGGGCAGTATTTGTCAGGCCTTACCAGTATAATCCAGACGTAGAAGAGGTTGGAGCAGAAGATAATGAACCCACAAGCGCCTCACACAACCGCTACCCACCTGGAGTGGAACAGGGAGCAGGGTTGTGGAGAGTAGCCAGTGAGACGTTCAGCGAAGTACAAGGGATTAGGCAAAAGGCGTAGTCAGGAGATCCGAGGTCAAAAGGCAGGCAGCAATATTCGTAATCGGTAAACAGGCAAGAAGGTCGAGACAGGCGGCAGTAATCAAAGTCCGGGTTCAGGCAAGGGTCAATAATCAGGAATCCAAAGTTCAGAGTCGCTAGGGTTTCAGTCAAATAACCTAATAACCAGGCAATGCATGTTAATCTGGTCTGGGTTTAAATACAGGATTTTTGGCGCCAAACTGGCGTCATTGCGCTGACGTCGCTGAGCTGACGCCAGCACGTCCGTCACAGGCGTTTCCGCCTATGTCCTTGCGCCCGCGACCGTCGCCGGCGCCTCCGCGTCCGCGACCGTCGCCAGCGTCCCGCGTCAGACGCCGATGCGCATTAGCGCGTCCGCGCCTGCGCCGGACAGGAGGCAAGCATGCGTTCTCACATTGCCCCCCATCAAGGAGCGGCCTCAGGACGCGACCACCAGAAGGCTTACCAGGATGAGTTCTATGGAATTTCTCCAGCAACTCAGGAGCGTGGATATTCGACGTTGGATCCCAGGAATTTTCTTCCGGACCGTAACCCTTCCATCTCACCAGGTACTGGAGCCGCTTGCCTCTTAGTCTGGAATCCCGGATCTCCTCAACCTCAAATTCTTCCTGTCCGTTGACCACCACAGGTAGCGGAGGAGGAGTCGAACGCCCAGGGAATCGGAATGTTGAGGCTGGTTTTAGAAGAGCAGCATGAAACACTGGATGGATGTGCCAGGAAGCTGGAAGTTTGAGTTGAAAAGCCACAGAATTGACTTGGCGAATAATAGGGAAAGGACCCAGGAAACGCTGACCCAACTTCCTACTGGGACAAGAAAGCTTAAGGTTAACAGTTGATAACCAAACACGGTCACCCACCTTGAACTCTGGGTCCCCTCTCCGTCTCCGATCGGCATACATCTTGAAATTTTGTTGGGCCTGCTTCATGTTTTCCTGGATCTTTTGAAAATTATCGGATAAGAAGGTTAATCGGTCTTTGACAGCAGGAACTAAAATGTCAGAAACAATGGCAGAGGGAAAAGTTACTGGATGAAAACCATAGTTTGCGAAGAAGGGGGACTGATTGATTGAAGAATGATGGGAATTATTATAGGCGAACTCGGCTAAGGGAAGAAGATTCACCCAGTCATCTTGGAGGTATGAAGAATAGCATCTCAGATATTGCTCGAGAGTCTGATTAGTTCGTTCGGTCTGACCATTGGACTGGGGATGAAAGGCAGAGGAAAGGGACACCGAAATCTTGAGTGCTCCACACAACGATCTCCAAAACTGAGAAGTGAATTGTGGTCCTCGATCCGACACCACCTCATCCGGAAGACCATGGAGCCTTACCACTTCCTTAATGAAGGTATCAGCAGTCTCAGAAGCAGAAGGAAGTCTGGGTAACGACTTGAAATGAGCCATCTTTGTTAAGCGGTCCACAAAAACGACAATCGTGGAACAATCACAAGACAACGGCAAATCAGAAATGAAATCCAAAGAAACTGAACCCCATGGACGAGAAGGCACCGGCAGAGGTTGAAGAAGACCAATAGGCCGAGAATGAGAGTCCTTGGACCTAGAGCAGACTTCACAAGACGAAACAAATTGAAAACAGTCCTTAGCCAACCCAGGCCACCAAAATAGTCTCTTAGCCAGGATAATAGTTTTCTTGATACCTGGATGACCTGCCAATTTTGAATCATGAACATTCTTGAGGACCTCTAAGCGCATAGGTTCAGGAACAAAAATTTTACCTTGATGAAGAAGAAGACCCTCCTTGGAAACTAACGATGGTTCAGAGAGATTTGAGGAAGCGTCTTTAATTCCATCAACCAGGGTAGACTGTAGCAGGAGAAAATTATTAGAGTTTAAAATTGTTTCTGGAACCAAGGACGGCTCGTCTTCAGAAGAAAACATACGGGACAAGGCATCTGCTTTAACATTCTTAGACCCAGGTCGATATGTAAGATGAAAATTGAATCTCATGAAGAATAAAGCCCACCTTGCTTGTCTGGGTCTCAACCTCTTGGCCGAACGTAAGTACTCTAGATTCCTATGATCCGTAAAGATGAGGATTGGATGTTTAGATCCTTCAAGGAGATACCTCCACTCTTCAAGTGCTAACTTGATGGCAAGTAGTTCACGATCAGCAACATCATAGTTACAATCGCTCTTGGCCAGTTTACGGGGAAAAAAAGCAACAGGATGCAGATCCTCCTGAAACCCAGCTCTTTGTGATAACACAGCACCCACCGCAAGCTCTGAAGCGTCAACTTCCAGGATGAAAGGAAGGGAAACGTCAGGATGATGAAGAATTGGGCCTGAAGTGAAGAGTGCCTTCAATTTCTCAAAGGCCGCCTGAGCTTGTGGTGACCAACAAAACTTTTGATTGTTACGAGTCAACTCAGTGATTGGAAGAATAACCTGGGAAAAATTCTTTATAAATTTCCTGTAAAAATTGGCAAAACCAATAAAACGTTGGACAGCTTTCTTGGAAGAAGGAATTGGCCAATCAAGAATTGCGGAGATTTTCCTGGAGTCCATCTGAATTCCCTGCGGAGAAAGGAGAAAACCTAAAAAGTCCACAGATGTTTGTTCAAAGACGCATTTCTCAATCTTGGCATAAAGCTGATGAATACGTAGACGAGCCAGCACCTTCTTTAAATGTGATCTGTGTTCCTCCAAGGAATTAGAAAAAACAAGGATATCATCCAAATATATGATAACGAATATGTCTAGGAAGTCTCTGAAAACATCATTGACAAAATGTTGAAACGTTGCAGGAGCGTTGCAAAGACCAAAGGGCATGACTAGGTATTCAAAATGCCCATAACGTGTACGAAAAGCAGTCTTCCACTCATCACCTTCTCTTATTCTGACGAGATTGTATGCGCCACGGAGATCCAGTTTAGAAAAGATCTTAGCCTCCTCCAAACGTTGAAAAAGTTCAGGAATAAGAGGAAGTGGATAACGATTCTTAACAGTAATCTTGTTCAGATCCCGGTAATCAATACACGGCCTTAAGGAATGATCTTTTTTTTCAACAAAGAAGATCCCAGCCCCTGCTGGAGAAGAAGATTGTCGAATAAAGCCTTTGGCTAAATTTTCATCTAAGTAAGAACGTAGTTCCGATAGTTCAGACTCGGACAACGGATAAACTCGTCCAAAAGGAATCTGGGCCCCTGGAAGAAGGTTAATAGGACAATCATAAATACGATGAGGAGGCAACTTATCTGCCCCTTTCTTATTGAAAACGTCCGTGAATTCCCAGTAAGCTTGAGGAAGAAGATTGTGAATTTCAGAAGCAGGAGACAAAGAACAGACTCTATTGAAAGAGAAAATGCATTGGGAAGAACAAAAATTTGAGAGAAAGTTCACTTCACCGGTAGTCCAGTTGATGGACGGGTTGTGTTTCTGCAACCAGGGTAGACCCAGAATAACGGGAAATAGAGGCGAAGAAACCACATCAAAGTTCATGACTTCAGCATGCCCTTTATTTAATACAACAAAAAGTGAGACGGTCTCTTGCACCACAGGGCCCGAGGTAATCAGGGAACCATCTGCCACACGGAGGGCTATGGGATTCATTTTGGACTGGAGTGGGATCTGGAACTGCAGCGCCACTTTATTGTCCAGGAAACACCCGCTGGCCCCAGAATCAAGGATTGCTTGAAGCTCTACCCGCTTGTCTCCCCACTGCAACGACAAAGAGACAGTCAGAAGAGGCACGGGAACATGGCAACTGGAAAAGTCTCTTTTGAAAATCCTCTTACCCGTTGGACGAGCAAGTGACCTGCTTGTCCACAATAAAGGCAGAGGTTGAGTCTGCGACGTCTGATCCGTTCCTCTGGAGTTAACGCAGATCTAATGGCTCCAATCTGCATCGGCTCTGGGGCTGCACTGAAGACGGGTGGCGGAACAGCTGGAGGAAAAGTGGAAGGCATTCTGATAGGAGGTGGAGCGGTTGGTAACATCCAAGACTGCGGTGGAAGACCTGCTTTCTCTGCCTCTTCTTCCTCTCTGCGCTCCCTGAGCCTCCGATCGAGTTGGATGGCCAGACAAATAAGGTCTTCCAGAGTGTCGGGAATGCCAGTACGGGCCAATTCATTTTTTAGTTCAGACGAAAGGCCGAAGCGATACTGGTTCTTAAGGGCAGCCGGATTCCACTCCGTGTCATCTGCCCATTGCCGGAATTCTAGGGTGTAGTCTTCTGCTGGGCAGCTACCTTGCTTCAAGGCACGCAGGGCGGCTTCAGCAGTAGTGGCTCTGTGCGGATCGTCAAAAAGAACTGCCATGGCTTCAAAGAAGGAGTCTACTGTGGCCAATGCAGGACTGTGGCGATCCATAAGACGAAAAGCCCACGTCTGTGGTTCTCCCGTCAGGAAAGAGATAATCACCCCTACCCGGGTCTGCTCAGAGGGATAGGTATGAGGCTTGAGAGTAAACAGTAGCTTACAACTGCTCCTAAAATTCCGGAACAACTTTCGGTCACCCGCAAACTTCTCCGGAAAAGCCACCTTAGGTTCCGAAATCTCAGAAGTTATCACCTGGACTTCCGCTGGAACCGGAGGAGTTGCTGCGGCCGTGGAAGGGAGAACAACCGGTGGTTGGGTCCTAATGTGCTCCTGTAACTGAGCATAGCCACTTTGCAGCTCCCGGACAGCTTGCGTAAGGGAAGATAACTGTTGCGTCAGGACTGCAAACGGGGACGCCCCTTCAGCTGGATCCATCTTTGGCCTGGTTATACTGTCAGGACTTACCAGTATAATCCAGACGTAGAAGAGGTTGGAGCAGAAGATAATGAACCCACAAGCGCCTCACACAACCGCTACCCACCTGGAGTGGAACAGGGAGCAGGGTTGTGGAGAGTAGCCAGTGAGACGTTCAGCGAAGTACAAGGGATTAGGCAAAAGGCGTAGTCAGGAGATCCGAGGTCAAAAGGCAGGCAGCAATATTCGTAATCGGTAAACAGGCAAGAAGGTCGAGACAGGCGGCAGTAATCAAAGTCCGGGTTCAGGCAAGGGTCAATAATCAGGAATCCAAAGTTCAGAGTCGCTAGGGTTTCAGTCAAATAACCTAATAACCAGGCAATGCATGTTAATCTGGTCTGGGTTTAAATACAGGATTTTTGGCGCCAAACTGGCGTCATTGCGCTGACGTCGCGGAGCTGACGCCAGCACGTCCGTCACAGGTGTTTCCGCCTACGTCCTTGCGCCCGCGACCGTCGCCGGCGCCTCCGCGACCGTCGCCGGCGTCCCGCGTCAGACGCCGATGCGCATTAGCGCGTCCGCGCCTGCGCCGGACAGGACGCAAGCATGCGTTCTCACAGTATTGATATCCCTCAACTCAGTTATTAAACAGTGGCCAAGTTGTGTATTGGAAAAACAAACGACATGTTTATCTACACAATTGCTGTTCCTATGTTCTTCCAAAGTATCTCATGTGAAAAACAAATTGAATAACATTTGGCACATGGTCATATATAAATTAGTTTAATAATCATCTTCTTGCCAGAGTGGGGTGTGCTCATGGAGTAATCATCACTGGCAGATATTTATACACAGAGACAAATACACAGAGTTAGTTCATAAAAAACATGCAAACAGAGCACAGTTGACTTTCATTTGTCTCCACCCTCCTCCTTGTTCTCCCTGTACTCACATTTACAACAATGGTTATTCTAGAAGATAGGATCTCTTCTAAATGATAACTAAGGACTGTAAATCAACTGTGCAGCTTACAAAGTCTATCACATTCTAAGGAACAGGCAGATTTCCTTAACTCTGTGAAATTAAACTGGGAACCTCCCTTTATGATCCAACATTTGGTTGAGCCCATTCATATCTCATAATGGCCATAATCAGCCATACATCTAGGGCAGTAAATAAATGTGCTACCTGTACACTCAGCGGCAGATTTATCAAGGGTCGAAGTGAATTCGAGGGAATTTTCAAAGTTGAAAAAATTCAAAATTCAAATAAATTTTTTGGATACTTCGACCATCGAATAGAATACTACGACTTCGAATTCGATTGGAAGTAAAATGGTTTGAATATTCGACCATTCGATAATCAAAGTACTGTCTCTTTAAAAAAAACTTTGATTTCAATACTTTGCCAAATTAAACCTGCCGAAGTGCTATGTTAGCCTATGGGGACCTTCTAGAGCGTTTTTCGAAGTCGAAGTAAAATTGTTTGATCGATCGCTGAAATCCTTTGAATCGTTCGTTTTGAAGGATTTAATCGTTCAATCAAATGATTTTATTTTGACCGCAGGATACCCAAATTCGCTGAAAAAAACTTCGACTTCGATATTCGAAGTCAAAGTATTTTAATTCGATGGTCAAATTTGAAGTATTTTTATCTTCGAAATTCGACCCTTGATAGATCTGCCCCTCAAGGTCACTAAATGAGCAAATCTTTCCCCCGATATGCCCACCTAAATTAGGCTAATTTGATTGTTTGGACCTAGAACCAAATGAACGAATTACAACGATCAGGTTACAATGTCCGGAATAGTGGTTATCAGGGCAAGGACCAGATCACCGAGCCAACGTGTTCCTTGATCTGATGTAAAAATCAAACTACTTTTGACCAGATATAAGTCAGGTAGCCCCGATGGAGGGCGCCCTGTGCATGGGCAGATAAGCTTCCGACTCGGTCTAAAAGACTTGAATCGCCAACTTAAATCTAAAAGACTTGAATCACCAACTTAAATATGGGCACTCAAATATATGTATGGCCACCTAAACTGTCCTGCCTGTGTTTAAGACTATTAAGAAACCAAAAAAAAAAAATCAACCCTAATTGCCATTCTAATGGGTACCTTGGCAGAGAGTAAAGAAGTATTAGGCACTGATAGCATAACTTAGGTTTTCTAAACTGTACATCCATGGCTGCTCTCAGGTATACCCATTGTCACATCACTACTTCAGCTAGCTACATACACAATGTCCAGGGATAGGCAGAAAAATAATTGGAACTTATTTACTTAAAGCACCTCAGCATGTAAAGTGCAATTTTCCACTGCAATAGCACAATTTCAGTGTTATTGTGGTTGTTATTGTAGTGACTGATGCATAAAGATGAATATTTTCTAAGTCAGGTTTTCCATCATTTCCAACATTTGGTTTGTGCCCTATTCTTTTGGCACAGCTTTGCAGGGTGCAGTAATAACCCTAGAGATACCGCTAGGTACAGAGATAGCTCCTGGGTTCCCCTGTGTTAATAGGAGCAACTGCAGTTTATTTGGAACGCGAGGCTGGAAGGACTAAGCGGTGCCAGGCACAACTATATGGGAGTGCAAAGAAACAAGTACCTTAAATAAATTGGATTATTTGTGCAACTGAGCCCTCTTGTCTGTGGAACCCATGTGGCAATGCATTAAGGTTATAGCTCTGACTATATTACTGAAACAAAGCAATTATTATTATCTGTTTTTTATATATCACCAAACATATACATAGAGCTTTACAGAGATTATACATCATTCACATCAATCCCTGCCCCAGTGGAGTTTACAATCTAAGGTCCCTATCACATACACACACACTAGGATCCAGCTAATCTGCATGTTTATGAATTTCTCCTACCTGTATTTTACGAGTTATATTTGTTAATACATGTCTCCCAACTACCTGTCTAGTTAGGTGAAGGTTTGAAGATGTATTAAAATACAGAAGAATATTCATCCTGCTACCTCCATTTATTTAGTAAGGCAATTCTATTCAGTGGCGTAACAACTTTGGGGTCCAGTGCAGAGTAGCCCACAATCGTTCTTCCCTCTAGGCAATTACCGTCACCGACACTCCTACCGTAGAATTGGTGGGGAGCAGGGATTTCTAAAACAATTCAGGAAGCAGACCCCGCAGTCCTGGCCCCCGGTCCCCCGGGTCCCCCTGTTTCCTCTATTGTTATGCCACTGATTCTGTTACTAGTAAGTATTTTCTCTGCTGGAGCTGCCGTGTAACAGTCTAACAATGTAGATACAGGGATAGTTGCATATTTACACAAGAATATTCATTTATTTATTGAATAAAATATGGGAAACATTGTATAAAGTGTTCTGTTCATACATACTGGTACTTTGCCCCAAAAACATATAAAACACCATATTCCTATCACAGATAGAACAGACATACAGTATGTGCTTATATGTTAGCATAAAAATATACTAATGCAGAGCATACATTTGTCCAGAGCTTAGTAAATCTAGCCTATACTGAGCCCCGAATAATAAAATAGGCACCCAGCACAACTGTCTCTATTAGGAAGCATTCTCTTGGCTGAGATTTGATGCTGATGATGCTCTTGAGATTCTAGAAACCCAAACGTTTACCAGTCTCTTAGGGGAAATTGCTAGAGCTGAAATACAATTCCTGAGTCCCCTGAGAAGTGCCTCTCCTTAGTATTTCTTTTATAGTAAATAAGAAGAAAAAAGAATTCTGTAAATAATATATTTGTTTTTACTTGGATGACATGCAACATTTGTCAGTAATAGTTTTTGGCCCGGGTCCCCAAACATTATATTTTGTGTTCACTTTTAAAAAGCTGTCTGCATTGGGTGGTTAGAATAGGTGATATGTGCCTTCAGACAGATTATTTATATGTACTAGTATTGGATCTGTTATCCAGAATGCTCTGGACCTTGGGTTTTCCAGATAAGGGGTCTTTCCCTAATTTGGATCTCCATGACTTAAATCTAATAAAATATAATTTAAATATTAATTAAACCTAATAGGATTGTTTTGCGTTCAATAAGGATTAATTTTATTTACATTGGCTCCAGTACAAGGTACTGTTTTATTATTACAGAGAAAAAGGGAATAATTTTTAAAAAAATTAATTATTTAATTATAATGGAGTCTATGGGAGATGGCCTTCCCGTAATTTGGAGGTTTCTGGATAAAAGGTTTCCGAATAACCCTACCTGTACCACTATTTCTTATGTGAGTTATATTCGTGAGAGCATAGCATAGGGAAACATCATTTGTATAGCCATATCTAAAGACAAACTTATAGGGGAACTCCACGAAAATATAACTTAAGCTTTTTGAAAAGTAAACATAATTTTAAGCAACTTTGCAATATAGATCAATTAAAAAATATGTAGACTTTTCATGATTTTTAATGGTTTCTGACAGTTCCCTAAGCCTAGCCCCCTGCTCTTCTGCTAATCTTTCTGACTACTTTGCTGAGCTGGTTGACTACTGTTACTTTGTATCTACAGTCAGCTGTCCTTAATCTGAATCCTCCAAACCCCACATTTCCCTGTACATGTGATTTCAATAAGGAACGGAACATCACAGTGCAATGCATTGTGGGTTATGTAGTTCCTGCATGCTGTCTGTAAACTGTGTTTAGTACCTCCTTCCCTGCCAGGATTTCAAATGATGTAGAAAGAGAAGAACCGATAACCAGTTGGATTGCAGCATGGAAAATGGCATTTATTCATACTTTTTGAAGAAACAGGTAACTGTGATGGGTATATTAGGGGTTTCTGTGTTATGTGGGCCACTTTATCAAATTTTGGTTTCGAAGCTGGAGTTCCCCTTTAATAAATATGTACTATTCTTGGTACAATGTAAATGTTTAGTTAAAGCTATACAATCGCTAAGCCAGTTTAGTTATAAAGCGTCAATTTTTTCTGCAACTCTGTCTGGTGCATTAGGGAAAAACACACTGCAACAAGCAGACCCAAACCAATGTATAAGGTCACAGTTAAGCTGGGCATATGCTGTAAGATCACTAGGTCAAAGAGCAAACTGATTTTTACTTGATTTGGCCAACAATGTGCTTTGCCAAATCACGATGACCCAATTATTTGCCCCCCTTACCAACATTCTGATCATAAAGGGGGCCTATGGAGACCAGTGGGGAGAAGATCACATCAGCACACTGTTCTCATCCAATTGCATGTTCTAACCTGCCCAAAGATACCTTACTAATTCTGACAGTTGTGAAAGCCATCGGAAAGGCACTGTACATGGGTCAATAAGCTGCCAAGTTGGCAGGTTTCATTGGCCTGTTTATGCAGGGGTGAATTTCAAATGTTGCATCTTGAGCTAGCTATTTCTCACATAACCTACAACACCCCCCCCAATTTAGGAAATTCTGTTTTAGACAGGCTAGCATTATGTCCTATCATAAAGACTTATTGCAGGGCTGTGGCACCTGCTGCTATTTGTGAGATCAAAACATCACTCTCTGACTGGATTACTCTATACTCCTTCTAATGCAAAGCATTAGATCACAGCAGAACCAATGTGCTGTTGATGAACTACAACTCTCAGAATTCCATCTCTAGCTGAAGGCTGGGATTTCTAGTGCAACAGTAGCGAGAGGTCTGCAATTTTTTTATGTTGGGGGCTCCATCCCGTGGCGTAACTACCAGGGGAGCAGGGGGTGCAATTGGGCCAGAGCCCGCACCCCCTCAGGGCCCCCCGGCAGCTCGCACGCCACTGTCTTCTACGGAGTTCCGGGCGTGCGGGGGGGGCGGGGGCCCAGCTGCACGTCTCGCACCAGGGCCCGCCCGCCTCTAGTTACGTTACTGGCTCCATCTTCTCTAACTCAAGCCCTGGATATGCTAACAACTGCACTTGATTTACTGACTTTGATTGCCTAAAAGTTATAGGGTTGCATTGTGTATTGTAAAATTAGAAAAATGTCCGATCAGGAGGATGAGAGGACAGCTAAAACAACAGAAATGAGCAAGGCGGATGGTGATAGATGTATTCGAAACAGGAAACTGCATCCTGCGGGATTTGAAACTCTGTCTAGGTACCTTACTGGAAATGGGGGAAAGCTGTAGGGCAAACAGCCCTTCCCACACCCCTCCAAGACTCCATCCCCTGTACTGTGCCCTGGCTGGAGGAGATCCAGAGGAGAGGGTAAGAATGAATAATACTGAGGGTCTTTGGAGATTGGACCATAGCCCAAAATGCTACAGCACACAGAATAATAATAACAGGACGTAGAGAACTCACACAAAGCTTTGTTACTGTAACAGAGCTTAAATGAGATTCAATAACACAGAGGATGTTATAAGAAGTATATAGGGAATACTCATCAAACACTGGCATGTATACATTATACTAACAGAATAAGCTGCAAAAATATCCTTATAAAGAGAAAAAATATCTAATATCTAATATCCTCTTATTTTAAAACAGGGGGTACAATAACTGCTACACAAATTCCAAGTGGGCCATGTGACAAGAAGCAGTGCTTAGAACTGATGGCATCACTAAATCACTAAGCACCATTTATATAGTGAATAAAGTAACCCCCTATTGTAAAATATAAGGATATTATAAGTCACCAAGGAGTTCCATGACAGGCTAAGTGCTTTTATACAGGTCATGGAACTCCGAGGTTACTTCTAATATCCTCATATTTTCCAACAAGGGGTACTTCATTTATTATAATACACACGTTTTAGTGAATCATGTGACAAAAATTACATCACTACTCACCGTTCATAACTGATGACATCACTAGGATATAATTTACAAGGGAAAGTTGTGCTCACCACCAGGCCCGGATTTGTGGAAAGGCCACCTAGGCCCGGGCCTAGGGCAGCAGGATTTTAGGGGGGTGGCATGTTGCTCAACCACACTCACATTGGTTCACAAACACTGGGGATGCACAGGAGATACAAAGTGGTTTTTAATTTCCCATGCACCAATCCCCTAGGCTCTGGTCTAGATACCCCGCTTGCTCTCCTCTTCTGAAAAGGCGACATGGCAATGATCCATCCGGCGGCGCTCTTTGTTCTCATAGAAATTGGTAATGACCATGAAATAGGCCAAATGTTTAGAAGCAGGAGGGCCCACTGACACCTTGGCCCACCGGGAGTTTTCCTGGTATCCCTGTGGGCCAGTCCGACACTGTATGTAAAATCACCCAGCCTGAAGTGGTGATATGTGTTTAGCCAGTATGGTGCTATATTAATCCAAGCCAGAGCCTGGTCCTATGCCAACTGAAACTGTGTAACATTTTTTTCTATTTTTTTATGTAGCAAATTGTCTCTCCATGAAGTTGAAAAATCAACCACGCCTTGTTATTATTCAATAGAGCTAGATCACCGCAGTGATGCCCGGTCTTCACTTATTGCTGAAGTGCAATTCTCAGCACCCACAGGTGCAGGGCCATAAGTCAGACAGTCTTATATCATATAAATAATGGAGCCCAGGTCAGCATGTTGAAAAAAAGGCTGAGTCTTTCTCTCATAGATTTCAGTTAATGCTGAAATATTTGTATAGATCTTACCCTGTCTTATAAATTGCTCAGCTGGTTACGAGGAGCCAAATCAGAATTGTGCTCTGTATGGCTGCCGGCTTTGTGTCTTCAGTTTCATGGGTTCCATTTCATTCTGGCCCAGTTCATTGGCAAGTACATTGGTGAATGGTTGCATCTGTCTGCATGTATTCTGGACATACTTGGCAACATGTTGCATTTGTCACAGTTACAAAACACTAAGTAAATAGTGGAAATTCTGATTATCAGCCACCTGCCGGAATACAAACACATCCACCCTCTAGTGAGGCTGCTCGCTCTGCTTCTCACTCTCTTCCTGCAAGGAATGCTGGGAACATATCCGGACCCACTAGCCTTTTTTAGGTTCCAGCTGCTGTTATGCAGAATCCCCCAGCCAATTTTCCATTTTCAACATTGTACCTAATCTCTCACTTCGCAACGCACAGATTTTCTTTATTCCAATAACTGCTGCTTAGCACAAAGGGCAAATAAAGGAATTCTATAAGTGATGGGTTTTTTTTAACTTTTTTAGTGGAATTTGTTTATGCTGACTTATCCCACAGAGTTACAAGGAAACTGCCAAATAATGTTGAGCAGCACAGTTTATTCTACAAAGTCATTTACTGGAATCTCAGCTTGAAAGTGAAATTCCCCTGATATGATAAAGCTCTAGTTGTTGTGTAATGGGCCCTGCTGCTGAAAGTGATAAAGGAAACTGCAGAGCTGGAGAGATTTCTTGCTAAATATATGTTTGTTTAATTACAGTACACAAGCATTATATATATTAACGTAGATAATCCTTAAATGGAATTGTGCTGAATTGTGTTTACTAGAGGAATATCTATGCTAACACAGATGTGTGATAAAGGTATGGGATCAATTATCCAGAAACCCTTTATCCAGAAAGCTCCAAATTACAGGAAGGTCGTCTCCATTTTATCCAAATAATCCAAAATTTTAAAAATGATTTCCTTTTTCTCTGTAATAATAAAACAGTACATTGTACTTGATCCCAACTAAGATATAATTAATCCTTATTGGAAGCAAAACCAGCATTTTGGTTTTTTTTAATGGTTATATAATTTTCTGGTATGAAGATCGAAATTACAGAAAGATCTGCTATGAGGAAACCAGGTCCAGAGAATACTGGATAACAGGTCCCATACCTGTACCTGTAGCCCGGCCATTTCTTTTTATGACTCCATTGATGTGGGCACAATAATGTCATTTTACACCCCTGGGCTTCTAGGTCATGCTCCTTTCTAGCTATCTGATAGGGGATTATAACACTATAAAAGGGCTATGAGAGGTTATAAAAGAAGATTATGCCAAACAGACAATGGGCTTCTTAGACAAGATAGTGCCAGTAAAACGTGGCGGCTTGACTCAGCTACTTTTTACCGGGGTGGCAAAGAAATTTCCATTTTTTATCAGGAAATGTGTCCCTTTAGAGCAGAGATTATAATTGTACCAAGTGCAATGGGTTTGGGGCGCTGGCATGAGAGCAGCCCCAGAAATCTCCCAAACAGTAGTACCTTCCTTGGAGGATAAAAAAAGAAAGAGTGCTAGGAAAAAGCTCAACCTTACCTCTTAATTCAAAAATAACAAACAAAAAAAACAAGCAAATACAAAAAGTATTGTAGAAGTCATACCTATATTGGCTAGCATAACTATCACTCCTACAATACTTTTTGTATTTGTTAGTTTTTTTTTTATTTGTCATTTTGCTCTTAATTCAACAAATTCCTAATGAATAAATCCAGAAGGATAATAAAAATGAAAGCATATTGGCCCTTTAAATTAAGTTTATGTTTAATGGAGGACTTTTAGTGCCCCCAGAGTTATAATCAGGCACCAGCCCACATCAGCACAGTTTAAAAGCAATTTACAGGTATAGTGAGCAGTGAGCACTGGACAGCTGGAGGGCTGCAGACAGTAAAGTAATGCAGACTTCATTGCTTGCCTCAGTCCAAGGCAAAAGCAGGTGGCTATGTGAAACAGTCCAGTCATATTCCAGGGCTATATTCAATATAACGCTTTCACATCACGGAATACACAGCTGTCTATTGCTATGGTTCTCACTGGTTTTAACAGGGTGCCAATTTATTCCACAGCTTACTATGTCAGCGGGAGTTACCACTAAATATGTGTCTGTTCCGCTTCACTCTTACAATAGAGAAAAGCCTTCTTCATCATATCAAGCAAAATCAATAACATGTGGAATCTACATCAACCTCCCTCAATGGCTAAATAAAATAATATGAGATGCAGAGAATGAAAAACGTATCAGCCTGCCCTGCGAGAGACGTGACTCAATAAGAGCAGAACAGTGTTACGCAATATGTTGGCGCGCTATAAATACATGTTAATAATAATAATAACAGGTAAAACTGCTAACATTCTCAGAAACAGGCAGATATTAAAGGGGTGGTTTACCTTTAAATTATCTTTTAATATGATATAGAGAGTGGTATTCTGAGACAATTTGCATTTGGTTTGTATTTTTTATTATTTGTGGTTTTTGAGTTATTTAGCCTTTTATTCAGCACGTCTCCCATTTGCAATTGATCAGTGTTGTTGCTGGGGTCCAAATAACCCTAGCAACCAACTGATTTAAATAAGAGACTGGAATATGAATAGGAGAGGGACTAAATAGATTATAAAACGTAGAAATAATAAATGTGTAGCCTTATAGAGGATTCGTTTTTTTAGAAAGCTGGAAAGAGACCGAAGAAGAAGGCAAATAATTAAAATTAAAAAACTATAAAACAAGTCCAGTTGAAAAGATGATTAGAATTAGCCATTCTATAACATACCAAAAGTTAACTTAAAGTTGAATCTGCCCCACTTCACTTAGCTTACAAATTTGTGGCAAAATGGCAACATTTCGCCAAACAGTAAATGATATATGGGTAAATGCGGGTATATTTTCTGCTGACAAATTTCTGCCCCAAGAAAAGAGCTCAAAACTGCCACTGCCATCTTGTATTTCCTTGAATAGGGAACGTGTAGTGTCAATGCTAGAGATGCCATTCCGCTGAATAGTTTCCGGCACGTTTCCACTGACTGAGATATGCCGGCGGAGAATGTGCCCAACAGATGGTAGAATCTGTTAGATTTACACTGATTATTGCTATGAGACCGCTAGCTTTTCTCCTCCTTAGTTTTCTCTATAAATGTTGTCGACCCCATAGGAGCTGTACAGCTGGATGCAAGTATGTCTGGCCCAGCTAATGGTATGATTATTTTATTGTTTCCTTCTTTCCACCAAAACGTTTATTGGATCTGGTATTGTCACTCAAACTCTAGTCTATCTTCAGTCTTTCCCAGGGCCCCTCTGCATTGTGGCCCTGTACTTACCACCTCTCCTAACTTGTTGTGTCTCAATGACACATTCTGACAAATTGACCAACTGCTTTGATAAATGTGCCTAACAGTCAGGACAGTGTCACAAGAGTCTATGGGATCCAGCCTTTCCGTAATTTGGAGCTTTCTAGAAAACGGGTTTATGGGTAACAGATCCCATACCCATATACTGAACTCCTAAAATTCTTCTATAATAAAATAAGTCTGCCCACAGTGGTATTTAGAGCTTCTTTATTAAACTTGAAAGGTAAATGAATACCTCTCTGACTCACCACCTATACAACCCACTTTAACTGGCAGGGTCTGTATCAAATCGGTCGGGTGCGGATATCCCTTGGCGTCCCAAGACTAAATCATGAACACAAAAGATAAGGAATGGAGCACAGCATCACAGATCCTCCTTAAAAAAAGCTTTCTTTTATTTCACACAATTTAAAAGAGAATACACAGCATTAGTATGCCTAATGCATTTTGGGGCGCTTCAGCTCTTAATAATAGGCCTATGATTAAGGGAGGACGCGCCCAAAACGTGTCAGGCATACTAATGCTGCGTGTTCTCTTTTAAACTGTGAAAAATAAAAGAAGGCTTTTTAAATGAAGATTGGAGCTGTGGTGCTCTTTTGTGTTCTTTATGCCACTGTTTTGCCCCATGTGTGCCCAACTCACAGGCTGCTGGATAATGTCGCAGTACAGTTATCCCCACAAATCCCATCCTCTCCAGCATGCCGAGACAGCTGCTCCTTCGCTGCACATTTTTTCCTTTATCCTTTAGTGATGATTTTCTCCGAAGTGCTTCCCCCTCAGCATTTTCTTGGAACAAGTTAATTATTTCCTATCTGTGATGTGTTTGTTGTTCCTGCTTGAGCTCCCCCACTTTACTAAACCGCAAGCCCCAAAAATTAAGGAAAACAAAGAAATGTTAGGCAAAGAGTTGCCAAATATTACAACAAACTGGTGCCCTTTGACATATTCCGTGAAGCCTCATCTTTTCTATTTATTTTGCTATTCGTTGAGGCTGATCCTTTTCTTTATATCCAGATGTTCCGAAACATTAAAACCTGGCCCATGTTGCTTGAAGATCGGCCTCATTTAATAACACTGTACAAAGAGCTGCATTTCAGACAGAGGCATCTTTATATGGCTCCCAAAAGGCCCGGTTATTTCTCTAAGTGGTGCTAGCTGTCATTAAAGGAACTAGTAGTAGTAGTTCCCGGGCCTGGGTGCAAGCCGCATACCCGGCCCCCCACCCCCCTCCAGCCGAATTTTTTCAGCTGGATTAGTTCGGCACAATCTTCCAGCGGGCCCTGAGGGTGTGTGGCCACCCGCCGCACCCACGTTACTTCTACCCCTGCTAGCTGTATACCAGTGCCATATACTGTGTGTCCAACTAAGTGATTTATGGTTAATTGCGACCTACAATAGACACTTGCACCCTCTGTAAACAAATGTCTGGGTGTGCCCAAAGGGTAAAGGGGTGGTTCACTTTTAAAGGAGAAGGAAAGTCTTTTTGCACTTGGGGTGCCAAATGTTAGGCACCCCCAAGTGATTGTATTGACTTACCTGAAACCCCAGGCCAGTGCTCCTATCAGCAGAAAACTGCACCGGCACAGGGTTTTTCTAGAGAGCACCAAGGAGAGATCTTCTTCCTGTCTCTTATTTCTTCAAGCGGTTGCGCATGCGCAGTAGAACGAAAGGCCAAACTTTAACTAAAAAGTCAGCTATTTCTTTCAGTGTCGGACTGGCCCGGCGGGACACCGGGAAAAAACCCGGTGGGCCCCGACCCTCGTGGGCCCCCGCCGGGCCAGACCCTATCTACCAGTATAAAAATGTTGAGAAAAGTTTACGGCGATGCGCATCGCATCGCCGTTTGCGCATGCGCACCGAGAAGCGCCGCTCGCGCATGCGCATGGCGGCATTCGAGCGGCGCATACGCACAGTTTGGCGCGTCGCAGTAGGGGGGCGGGGGGCCCTGGACCAGCAGTCCCGGTGGGCCCCGGGCCCCCCAGTCCGACCCTGATTTCTTTCTACTGAGCATGCATTTGCCCGGGGAAATTTGAAGAAAGAAGAAGACGGAAGAAGATCTCTCTCTTAATTCTAACTTTTAAATTGGCCTTCATTTTTTCTTTCTTATAGTTTTTGAATTATTTGGATTCTTCTTCTTCTGACTCTTTGCAGCTTTCAAATAGTGGTGACTGGCCCCATCGGTGGCCATAGACTAAAAGCTCCGCTCAATTGGCGACATCGCCAAACGAGCCGATCTTTCCCCGATATGCCACTAACGGGCATGGCTATATCGGGGGTTATCTGAACGTTCGGCCCTACGGCCGATCACATTACGATTGGAGCGCAATGGGCTCCGGCGGGATCGGTCGGGACAAAATAAAACCGTCCGATCGACCAGACGAGCGATCTCCGCCGGACGAAAAATGTCGGGACTCTCAACACACGGTCCGAAAATCGTACGAATCCTCGATTCATACGATAGGATCTTTGCGTCTATGGCCACTTTGAGGCTAAAAAATGTATTGTTATTGCTACGTTTTATTAATCATCTTTTTATTCAGGCCTCTCCTATTCATATTTCAGTCTTTTAATCAAATCAATTTTGGACCGGATTGCTGGAATTGCAAACTGGAGAGCTGCTGAATAAAAAGCTAATTAACTCTAAAACCACAAATAATAAAAAAATTAAAACCAATTGTAAATTGTCTCAGAATATCCCTCTCTACATTGTACATTTTTATTTAAAGGTGAACAACCCCTTTAAGTCTATGGGGCAGATTTATCAAAATGTCAGATTAGAGCTCACCTCAGAAAAATTCACCCACTATCTATTCATTCCTATGGAATATTTAGAAGTGAAGTCACAGGGGGTTCTTTCCCAGAATTCCTACTCTTCTGCATACGTAGGAGATTGAGCTGTGGTCACCTGACAGCAGAGTCTGCCGTCTCTTGGCTCTGAGCAATGGTGCCTGCCTGAGATGTTTATAGAGAGACTAAACACTACATTCTATTTGAGTAATTGTGCTTAGTACATATGCTAGACAGATTGCATGCTATCCCTCCTACAGGCGCTGATCATTTAAGATCAATTGTATAGCTGCTTAGATTACGTATCTACACAATACAAACATGTTCATGTTTAGGTTAAAATTAACCTTCAGTCAACTGATGTTTAATATTGTAGTTCAACAACAGCTGTGGGACCTTAGTTGGTCGGATATGTTTGCACTTCGCCCAGGAAATTGACTCTATTGTGCTTGTTAGAACTGTTATATAAAAACACATGAACTGGTCACATTAAAACGTATGTAACTGCAAGAGCAGATGTGGATTCAGGATCCCAGCTGTTTGTGTGTGAAATATTATTCTCCCTGGATAATATAGATGTGCCTGTCAGACATACAACTGTAAGGGATTGCCAGAGAGGCATACAACCATAGGGTGTCTACAAATATACATAAGGGGTCCAATAGGGACAAATATACAAGTATAGGGGATCTGCAGGGGGACAGGCATACAAGTATAAGGTACAGACATACAGGTAAAGTTACAGGGATGGTACACCTTTTAGGTAACTTTTATTATGTTATAGAACGGCCAATTCTAAGCAACGTTTCAATTGTTTTTCATTATTTTTTTTATATAGTTTTATAGTTATTTGTCTTTTTCTTCTGACTCTTTGCAGCTTTCAATTGGGAGTCGCTGACTCCCTTATAAAAAAAAACAAATGCTCTGTAAGGCTACAAATGTATTGTTATTGTTACTTTTTATTACTGATCCTTCTATTCAGGCCTCTCCTATTCATATTCCAGTCTCTTATTCAAATCAATGCATGGTTGCTAAGGTAATTTGGACCCTGGTTACCAGATTGCTTAAGATGCAAATTGAAGAGCTGCTGAATAAAAAGCTAAATAACTCAAAAATCTTCAATAATAAAAAAAAATTAAAACCAATTGCATATTGTCTCAGAATATTATTCTCTACATCATACTAAAAGTTTTCTCAAAGGTGAACAATGCCTTTAAAATGATTGTGTATCCACCCCTCCTCTTTCTTCCCCTTAGGGTCAGGGCACACACTCAGATTCGGGGAGATCAGTCGCCTGGCGACAAATCTCCTCTTCTTCGGGGCAACTAATCTCCCCAAACTGCTTCCCGCCTGCTAGAATGTAAATCGCCGGCCGGATGGCACTCGGAGAGCTTCGTTTTCCAAAGTCGCCCAAAGTTTCCTCGTGAGGCAACTTCGGAAAACAAAGTGCTCCGAGTGCCATACTGCCGGGATTTACATTCTAGCCAGTGGGAAGGCAGTTCAGGGAGATTAGTCGACCTGAAGAAGAGATTTGTCACCGGGCGACAGACCTCCCCGAATCTCCCCCAAGTGTGTGCCCTGACCCTTACCCCTAATACTGACTGGTAATGATGAGACATGCAGTTCCCCATCAGTACTAATATGAATCACAGGCAGAAGGCCACTAGGCTGTTTTTTTATGAGTTTGCTTTTTTTTCTCTTTCCTTTGTTGGCTGTAACCCCAAAATGCAAAAACAAAAGGATCTTGTATGAGCTTAGTATAATATCCTGCAATAACCTGCCTGCTTTGGGAAGCCAACTACAAATGGCCTGGCCCTCCTTAGGGGAAAACATCCTGCTTAAATGGAGCAAACATAAGTGAAGAACAAGACCGGTCTGATGCATCCAATAGGAATGTCTTCAGCAAAAATACCTAAAGACTCCATTTTGAAAATACCTAATTATTCTGCCGAATGTCCCTTTAAGGCTAAAAGCTGATTAAATTAGTTTCTAATATTTGTATACTTAAGGGAAGGCTTAGAATGACTTCACGGTCAGTTGGGCCCTCTCTCTGCCAAATATGTAACTTCCCAGTCTCTGCTGGTCGCTGTTTGGAGCTGAGCTCACTGGGTCGGAGCAGAGGAGATCAGGATGCCCTGTGCCTGTCTGGCTTCTCTGCTGCTCCCTCAAGACATTTGGGTTGCACATTATTTTGGGGCGAGGTAGCACGGCTACAGCTGGTTCCTTGCAGCTTGTTTCACTCTGTGACTTCATGTTGTGTGTACTTGTGCAACGCTGGAATGCTCAGTATCACAATAAGGAAAGATTATCAAATCAATCAGTATCAATAGTAGCATTTATTAACCAAGGGAACAATGCCTGCCCATTGGCTCTCTGCAGAGTTCACGGGCAACATTTTAGCACTTTCTACTTATCTTTCTATTCAGTCTGTTTATCATCCAGGTTGTCATTCAAATCACTGTTGCCTGAGTAAATTGAACCCCAGCAACCAACTAGCTGCTAAAATTCCAGACTGGAGATCTGCTGGAAGAAAAATTTAATCTGCAAAAAACAAAACATGAAGACCAATTGCAAAGTATCTCAGAATCTCACTGTCTACATCATACTAAAAGATAATTTAATGTTAAAATACCCCTTCAAAGAATATACTGTGAAGAAATGGTGCCATGAATTGATAGAAATTGAACCTGCTGAGTTTACACTGTTAGGTCAGTGGTAAACATATCAACTATTGTTTTTTAGGCTTTTTTTTTAAAGATTTTCTTTATTGACTTTTTTCCATAATTTTTTTTAGAGATTAGAGTGGAATGAAGAAGAGAAGCTAGAGAAAGAAGAAGAGGGATGGGTTCACATATCAAATTCACAGTTATTACATGACTTTGGCAATTCAACAGTGACTCGCAGGCTTGGTTGCCCAAGCCCTTTGCTGCATCATCTAACCAGCGATCCCAGATTTTCCCAAATTTTTCCGGGCAACTGTGGGCTAGATAAACCAGTTTCTGCCTAGGAAGTGTGTCATCAATTCGTTTTTTCCAGAATCCCAGAGTGGGCGGTTCTATGGCTTTCCAGGTCAGGATTATTGCCTTCTTAGCATAAAGGAGAAGCTGTTTTTTTAGGCTTTAGGAGAACTAAAGCCTAAACATGAATATCGCTAAATACTGAATTTATCATTCTGAACTAATGCACCAGCAGAGAGGCTCCGCCAACCAATTACAGTAACACACCTCCCAACTGTCCAGTTTTTCGCGGGACAGTCCTGATTTTGACAGCTCAACCCGCAGTCCCGGATTGTTACTGAAATGTCCCAGTTTCCCAGAAAAAGATACAAAGTTTCTAACTTAAAGAGGAACTCCGCTTCCAAACTAAAATTTGATAAAGAGGCCCACATAACACAGAAACCCCTAACATACCCATCACAGTTACCTGTTTCTTCAAAAAGTATGAATAAATGCCATTTTCTAAGCTGTTTAACAGTTCTTCTCTTTCTGCATCATTTGAAATCCTGTCAGGGAAGGAGGGACTAAACACTGATGTTACAAATTGTAACAACTTCTCCACAGCTTACAGACAGCATGCAGGAACTACATAACACACAATGCATTGCACTGTGATTTTCCTTTCCTTATTGAAATCACATGTGCAGGGAATTGTGGGGTTTGGAGGATGCAGGCTGAAGACAAATTGCTGTTGATACAAAGTAACAGTAGTCAGCCTGCTCAGCAAAGTAGTCAGACAGATCAGCAGGGGGCTAGGCTTAGGGAATTGTTCCAAACCATTAAGAATCATGAAAAATCTGCATATTTTTTAATTGCATATTGCTAAGTTGCTTGAAATTATGTTTAATTTTCAAAAAACGTATTTTTTGTGTGGAGTTCCCCTTTAATTGGCTTTTGGCAGAGAGCCCGGAATACATTACAGGTGGCACTTAGATACATTTGTAACAATTTCAGATAAACAAAGAAACAATTGTAACAATTTAATTTAATCGTGAATTTTTCGCCAGTTTCACGAATTTCGCAGGAAATCCACAAAATTTGTGATGAAGCTAAACTAGACAAATTCGCCCATCACTACTCATGTGGGCTACATACTGACATGGCCAGACATGGTGGCTGCCAACACCACTGTAGTACTTTGTGTTTTTAGCTAAAGTACAGGGCAAAAAGGGCAGCTTCTAAGGGGACTGTCTGTGATTCATGTTGCTATTATTGATAAAGTTATGTCTGTTATGCGTTAATAAAGTTATTGAGGATGGTGGAAGGGAAAAATAAGTAAATGAGGTGGGAGTTCAGTTTTGTGTAAGACATTGAGGCAGATTCACTAAAGGGCAAAAAATTCGCCAGCATGATGTCGTTTCGTTACTTTGCCGATTTACTAACGGGCACAGGCATAACTTCGCTAGCGAAGACTCTAGCGGTAATTCGCTCTCTTACACCTGGCGAAGTTGCGCTCTGGTGAAGGGACGTATCTACGCAAATTCACTAAGATGCGGATTTTACTGAACGTTAGCTCTTGCGCAAGACTTGCCTTTGCCACCTAAGACCAAGCTAAGTGCAATAGAGTAGATAGGACTTCCTCAAAAAATAGCTGAAAATCTTTCCAAGTCCCAAAAAACGCTTTTCATTTTTCAGGGTGATAGGCTGCAAAAGAGCGTAAGTTTTTTTTGTGGTGCCCGGCTTCCCCCCTACATTTCCTTACATTTGGCACATAATCTATACACTGGGCTCATGTGTAGGGCAATATAACAACTATATTTTATTAAGGTTCCCTGGCCTTGTGTAGTGTAATGAATTTGCTGCAACATATACGTTCATTCAACGCTAGCGCAACTTCGCTTCGCTTGCCGCAGTAATGCTAGTGCTACTTCGCAAGCGTTTGGCGCCCTGGACGCAACTTTGGATTTTAGCGTTGTCATGGCAAATTTACGCCTGGCGAAGTGTTGCGATGTGAGCGAATCCGCCCCAGTGAAAGAAGCAGAGGAGTGAGGGACAGTTTAAGAAAGGAAAATCACAGGCAATGTCAATTCAGATTTGTTTTAATAAATTGAAACTTTGCTAAAGACATTCAGTCTTCCACATCTCATTTGTCAGCTGCAGTGGAAGCATAAGATGCAGCTCGGGAAGGGGAAAAGGACCTTTTTTGGGGGAGGCACTTCTAAATAAATAGATATTTTCTCCTGGTGTCCCTCAGTGATATTATACCTAGTGTCAAACTACGTATGTGACAATATAGTGAGTTCTCTGTGCAAACATTAGATATAATCACAAATCAGTTTGCTATGCAGTCTAAGCCCATACAGCAATGCTATATTGTATATACCCCTGAATTATAAACTATACCCCCATGCAATGTAGGTCTCAATAAAAATAGATTGGGTAAAACAGCTCATATTTAAAACCCTGCTTCATATAAACAAATCATTTACACAATAATATACTTTTATAGTAGTGCAGGTAAGGGACCCATTATGCAGAAACCTGTTATCCAGAAAGCTCAGAATTACAGAAAGGCCATCTCCCATGGACTCCATTTTATCCACATAATCCAAATTTTTTAAAAATGATTTCCTTTTTCTCTGTAATAAAAAACACAGTATCTTGTACTTGATCCAAATTAAGATATAATTAATCCTTATTGGTAGCAAAACCAGCCTATTGGGTTTATTTAATCTTTTCAGAATTTTCTAGTAGAGTAAAGGTATAATGGAAAGATCCCTTATCTGGAAAACCCCAAGTCCCTAGCCTTCTGTATAACAGATCCCATACCTGTATGTGTCCTTGGGTATTCCTAAAGAAAAAATTGCCGTTTTAAGAACGAAGGGCCTCCACCTGGGATCCTACAATTCACAGTGCACACAAGCAAACCAAGGGCACGCATACATGTTAGGTCACATGATCCAATTAATGAATACAATTCTGTCTTTTGCTTCCTTACTTCTTCCTGTTACAGTTAGAGCTGCAGTATTTCTGGTCAGGTGATCTCTGAGGGAGCAAGGTAAGAGATATAAAAGAGCACTATATACTTATATATTTATTCCAGTTTGGTAAGATTATTTAATACTAGTATTCAATTTAGGGGTAAAGTTTTCCTTTAAATACATTCCTTCATGATGCTTAGCTGGTTTATATATTTTATGAGAAACCCTGTCAAACTATGAGAGGCTTTTAAACATTGGGAGCAACCTGATATGTTTTCAGTAGGAAATTCTGGGATCTCATTCATGCTTAGCCACCGGCAGCAGCAGCAAGCCAACACAGGCTTCATTTGTAAAAGAAATCAGTCACATAGTAATGGGCATGAGCTCTCAGTGTTCAGCTGCTCCTTTGAGCAGTGAAGGGTTTAGTGGATACAGAATGCGCTCATTGTGCATGAAGGCTCAGCAGCTATCCCTATAATATTCTTTTTAATTAAGAAAGGATCAAGGGATTCAAGGAAGAGGCCATGTCTGTAGCTTAGCCTCCTGCCAAAAAAAAAACAAGAGAACCGTAATCAGGGAAGGTGTTAAAGTGACAGGTTTCCTAAGCTTATTAGACACACAATGTGAGCATGAACAAAATGGGAGCCGTGACCATAAACTAGAGCATGACCTTAACATGACAAGGGAAAGAGGGAAACACTGCTGTTATAAGTGCGCTGCCTTCAACAATTCCACTAACCAACGAATACAAACTTATCTCATCCCACTCCGTCCCATGTATTGGTTCCATTCACGTACCCCATGAACAAGAAACATGGCAGCTTCAATAAGTACCAAACTACTATAGTGCCTATAAAATGTCATAGATCATTTTACAGGGGGTTGTTCAACTTCCAACACTTTTTCCAGATCAGTTTTTTTCAGATAGTTCACCAGAAATAAAGACTTTTTTCAATTACTTTCTAATATTAAAGCTTGAATTTTTTTGTGTCTTTCTAAAGCAGTTCTCGGAGGGGGAGGGTTGCCGACCCTATAAACTGTTTTAAATTAATGTATTTAGATGATACATTTTTTATCTTTGGCCTTGCTGAGCAGAATCTCTGGTTTTCCTTAAGGGCAATGGCACACAAGGAGATACGTTTCCTGTGATAAATGTCCACTTCTGAAGCGGACTAATTCCCTCCAAATATGCAGCAATTAATCTCCTTGTGTGCCATTGCACTAAAGGGAGCACTTAGGCTAATGGCCAAAACAGAGATGTTGTGCAGGCAACGAATCTCCCAAAACCGCGATTGTAATTACAAGTGGCAAAACCTACACGTCGCTTTGTTTTTCCGAAGTTGCCTTGAGAGGAAACTACAGGCGACTTTGTGATGCGTGGGTTTTACCACCAGCAATTTCATTTATTGCCGCTGGAGAAGCATTTTAGAGATTTTCTCCGCAGTTGCACCAAACTATGGTGGGCGACAAATCTCCCCGTCGGCCATTACCGTTAGAATTGATACAATAGTTGCCAACATTTCACAGATGCTGCTGAGAAATGTATCAACTAATGCCTGGACTGGGATTCAGGATAGGCCCTGACATTTCAAGTACACAGAGGCCCAAACAGCCCAATAAATAGTGACTGTCTATGGAATCTTACAGCAGCGCCGCTGGCATTTGCCAGAATCTACACAGTTCGGAAAATGCACATGAATTATGGAGCTGCTGGACTGAAACACCAGAGACAGGGACATTAAACTTCAATTTTGGAAAAACAATAAAAAAAGGTTAAAAAAAATGGAAAGCAATTTAAATGTATCTTTATTTCTGGGGAACGATCTGAAAACAACTGAACTGAAAAAGATTGATTGAAATGTGAACAACCACTTTAACTGTATACAATTGATATACATTTTTGTTGGCACTAATCATCAGAAATTGTGATTATAATATAAATACACATGTAAATGTGCTCACCAACCCCTTGAATGTTGTTCCCAGTGGCCTCGAAGCAGGTGCTTATTTTTGAATTTCAGGTTTGGAGGCAAGTTTTGGTTGCATAAAAACTGTAAGGAATACTGACCAGCAAGATGGCGGTTCTGGGTCTCTTTGGCAAGATGGTGGCCTCCAGGACTCCCCCGTGGCACGTTCTAACGCCAGTGAGCCAGGACGCCAGCGCGTTAAGGTGCGCAAAGTCAGAACTCAGCGTCATGATGCCAACGCGTCCGTTTTGAACTGTATTGAACTTTAAGCTTCCTCCTTGGTCCGCAAAACTCCAACAGAGCCCCATCGACTTTTTTCTAATGCTTGTGTTGCTCCCCATTTCTTTTTACATTTGAATGTAGCTCATGGGTAGAAAAGGTTGGGAACCCCTGACCACAAAGACAAAAGTTATTGAAAAGCACAAGCCAGGGGTCGGATACAGGAACATTGTAAAGTCACTGATTATCCCTTGGAGCCGAGTTAAATTAGTATTTAAGGCAAAAAGGTTCATTGAGTTATTAAAGAAACAAAAATAAGTTCACCATAAGGCAAACTCAGATTCCCCAAGACACTTTCATTTTGCTTTATCATGGAATTGGGAAGAGGCCAGAAACTGTTGATGGTTCTCCTAGGTTCAATGACAATTATACGTTAAAGCCCTGTATGATATGACTGATTGTTTAGATGGACAGGACAGACAAAATTCACTTCAATGTCTTTGGGCACTTTTGGTGAATCTGAGATTGGCCCAAAGTATCCAGAGACCTATCCAGAGACCTGTCTGTCCAACATCTTATTCCCTAAACCAAGAATTTTAATATGAAGTTGGTCCTCCCTTAACTGCTGTAACTGCCTCTTCTCTTCTGGGAAGGCTTTCTATTAGAAATGGGAGCACTGTTGGTGGGATTTGCTTCCCAACATCTCATAGTGAGAATTTGTAATGGTAATGGTAATGTTTTGGTACCTGATTACCCATAAACACCCCAACTTTTCTGCTGACATCGGTTCCAGAGACAGTTTGGAACTCATCGGTGAATGGCCTTGGGGAAAAAAATGTAAATGTTTCACAGACAGGTACAATAGGAAACCGAACCTGGTTAGGGTGAGGACTTAAATAAGCCAAAAAGCCCTTCACAAGATATTGCATGCAAAGTGAAGCCTTCTGAAATCTTAGACAGGTACAAAGCAGTTTACAATATCTGGTACTGAAGATTCTGAAATACAGAGGAAGATGAATGTCTAGTTTAGGCTGCAAATCTATAGCCATAATTATTTACACAATGGGAATACCATGCTTAGGCTTACGTACATCACTAATGGCTGGTTATAATTTGTGGCCTTTTGTAGAGGAATCACAGACCAGAAAACAATCTTTTACAATTAAACTATTAATGAGACCTTCAGTTTGACAAACATAAAACCACACTTATTCATAGATAGGTGAATGTTGTAGATGGTTTGCACACAGGAGACCTGGAGTAATTAAGGAAATTGCCTGCAGCTGAGCCCAGAGTTATGATATAAAAAGAGCTGGAAGCAACACAAGCGTGAAAAAAGTCCCCCGGGGTGTCAAATAAAGGCTGTGATTGGCTAATTGATAGCCCCTATATGCAGTGATGTAACTAGATGTTACTGGGCCCCATAGCAAATTAATTTTAGGGTCCCCACCATATCCAGAGGGTTTTTTAACAAATTTATATTGAAATTGCTCATTAATTAGGGCCTCATGGGGCCCCCTAAACTAACTGGGCCTCTCTGCAGCTGCAGGATCTGCTTCCTTTGTAGTTACGCCCCTGCCTATATGGACTGGCAGCCTACAGGAGGCTCTGTTTGGCAGTACCGTATAAGTGTAGTGACCGTATTGTTTCAATAATGATCTATTTACAAGGAAAACATCTATTGCACAAGTTGGGTCATGTATGTTAGGGCTTTTTATTATAATGAAATAATGTTTTAAATAAGTCTAAGTGATATATATTGTTGGTATTCTCAGACTATTGTTTTCCCCTGTTAGAGAAAAGGGATACAGCCACTCTTGTAGAAAATGGATTTAAAGGAGAAGGAAAGGTTAAAACTAAGTAAGCTTTATCAGAAAGGTCCATCTAAATACACCAGTAAACCCCCAAAGTAATGTTGCTCTGAGTCCCCTGTCAAAAGAAACACAGCATTTCTTTCCTTCTATTGTGTACACATGGGCTTCTGTATCAGACTTCCTGCCTTCAACTTAAACCTCATTGCCCTGGGCAAGAGCATGCTCAGTTTGCTCCTCTCCCCACACCCCTCCCTTCTCTACTGTAATCTGAGCCCAGAGCAGGGAGAGACTCAGGCAGGAAGTGATGTCACACCACATTAATACTGCAGCTCCTATCCTAAACAAACAGAGAGTTTCTAGAGCTTTTTACTCAGGTATGGTAAAACATTCTACAGAATAAATATAGCATTCTAGCTTGCACTATTGCAGCTAATCTATTGGCAATAAAATGACTCCGTAGCTTTCCTTCTCCTTTAAACGTTGTCTTCAAATATGAAAAAAATAGATACCTATGTTGCTGAACGAGTTTCAATTTGTAGAGTCTGTTTAAAAGATACAATTGTGGATGGAAAACAGCTTTGTTTATAACAATGTTTTTAGCATGGAAAGGGTTAAATGATTTAGAAGTAAATACGTCAGAGATGACGTGGTTTCGGAGTACTTTTTAAACCGAGCTATCTGTATTTTGTATTAAAGGGTATGACTGTGTTCTCACACGAAATGCGTCAGGAAATGTGACTTTGAAATTAAGCTGTTTTAATTTCACTGCTGCCTGAGAGTCCGTGGAGTGTGCATCTTCCTTGTGTGGATTGGTTGGTTTCTCCCCTTGCTGCGGGTTCTGGGAGCTGAACCTGGTCCATCGACTCGGATCGGTGAGTGAGCGGTATTCTGCCTGGGCAGAAATTCCTGCCATATCTAGAGTCATCTATACCACCAAGGAACAAGATCCTACCCCCTGTAAGGTAGAGAAAAGGTAATGGCTATGTATGCCATGACTATGGAGATCTCTAACTTCACTGTTTGATAAATCTACCCCCATAATGGGGTGGCTTGTTTGTGAGTGCCCCAGGCAAGGTATTATAGCATGTATTGGCATAACAGGACTTTATCCTCCAAGACTTACATCAGCAGCAGAACTTACATGTGTAGAATGTATCAGGTACTTCCAGCACCAGTTGTTTTTCATCTTCAGTAGCAGAACTGGAGGTCAAGGGTCTCAAAACATCAGACTTTGCATTGGCTCCTTTGTATGTATTTTGTCTTCTAATGTAGCATATCTAATATTATGATGATTATTATTATTGCTTACGGTGCTCCACAGGTCTAAAGGCTTAGTAGCAGATGCAACCTCAAGAAGTGACTTTTCACAACTTTTGGTTCCTAAATAGTCTACAATTGTTATCTTGAAGCTAATGAGCTCCACTAAAATGCATTTTACATCCACCCAATGGCAATCCCCATTAGATGCTTACTATAATCACTTTCACATATGCCCATTTTATAGGGGTCTGAGGAACAGGTACCTGGTCACTTCTAAAGAAGCAAAGCCATTTGGGTCACACTTAAGAGTTTTAATCTTCATTCCCACCTTGTTTCTGTAACCGAAGCTCTTTGATGTGTTTGAAACAAAAATATGTTACAAGTCTCTTTACATGGTCATTACTGCTCTTGGTTATTAAGATGACTCCGGATGTGCCAAAATGTCTCTGCATTGACAAGCCATGTTACCAGTGAGATGAAATGCCGCAATGAATAAAACAGACGTTAGAAGAGTTTAAAAACAATGGTTTTGGAGATTAAATGTCAAAGCAGACAGAGCTGAACAGTTGAAGCAGAGCAGTGATCTGTGACTAGTAACGTTGTTAGGACCCAGATGGGAAGACACAAGGCAGTTCTAAAGTCTGACCTATAAATGCTTTCAATGTATGGGCCGTGTGCCATGCAGAACAGCTACACACTAGGATCTAAACATCTTCTCCAAGCCAACGGAATTTACTTAAAAGGGCAAAATTTTTCCCTAATGCTTTATTTCATTTAATTTTAGTGGGTTCAGAAATATTTTTCACATATACATTAGAAAAACTTGAAATCAGGGGATATAAAATGGGGGTTCTACTGTATTAGAATTTTGTATTCTAATACCCAGCCTTGCCCACATCAAATACTCGCAGAAAAAAAATCTCACCTATGGCTTGGTCAAGCAGCCAGTCGCTCACATCTCCATCTGTTAGCTAGAGGTTGGTAAAATGGGGTGCACTTACCCTGGTATTCTGTCAAGGGAAAAACTTGCTTTTTACAAAATAAAGCAGTGTTTCCTCAGCATTATCCTGCATTGAAATCCATATTTCAAAAAAGCAAACAGTTTATTTAACTTTGAAATCTGACATGGGGCTAGACATGTTGTTGGTTTCCCAGGTGCCCTCAGTCATGTGACTCTGATAAACTTCCGCTGCTCTGCAAGTGGGAGTGATATCACCCCTTCCTCTTTCCCCCAGCAGCCATTCAGCAGAACAATGGGAAGGTAACCAAATAACAGCTCCCTGGCACCTGCATTGCTAAAACAAATGCTACCATATCTACCTAGTGGTAGATATGAGAACAGCACTCGATAGTAAAATCCAAGTCCAGCTAACCCAAGTCACGACTCCTTCAGTTACATTAAGTAAGAGAAACAACAGCTTGTCTGAAGTGCTGCCTCTTTCTAACTGATCAGGCACAATGGGATTGCTGCCTATACACCAATATCACAACTAAAAAATACACTTATTGGCTCAAGAATTACAGTTTTAAATGGTAGAATGAATTACGTGCAATGTACACAGTGTTATGGAGTAATAAAAACTATACCAAAAAATTACTCACAGGATTCCTTTAACAAATCAGAGAAATATTCACAGGGTAAGTACATTGTGTTAAAAATTATAGCAAAGACCATTTTAACACGAGTCTATGTGCAAGTTATTTGAAAGTTTATTAAGGGATCACATTCAAGATTGTGTTCTGGAGAATGGCATAAGTAATAATCAGCATGGCTTTAGTTGAAGTAGGATTTTGCCAAAGCATTTGATACCGTGTCCCAGTAAAAACTGCTTTCTAAATTAACGTCTGTTGGGCTTAAGTCGTTTGCACGTGGCTAGGAAACTGGCTACAGGATCGGGTACAGAGGTTGGTTGTTAATGGTACATTCTCTACTTGGGAGAAAGGTTCTTAGTGGGGTCCCTCAGGATTTCTAAATCACACTGTTTACACTGCAAATAATTCACTCTACAATATAAATTTTAATTCCTAACCCAACAGTTGTAATATTAATATGTAGGCACCATCTCAGTTCATTTTGCCTGGTCATGTGCTTTCAGAAAGAGCTAGTGCAGCACTATGGAACTGCTTTCAGGCAGGCTGTTGTTTCTCCTACTCAACGTAACTGAAGGAGTCTCAGTGAGACATGATTTTTTACTATTGAGTGCTGTTCTTAGATCTGCTGTTCATAAGTATGATTGTTTCCCTGCTCAGCAGTTAGGGACCGTCTGACAATTCCTATCCACAGCAGTAAATGAAGGGAGAATTTTACTGCATACAGTCAGGTTTCTTAGAAAAATTGGAGATAGGTTTCTTTTTCATTAAAGAAAGTAAAAATGGGATTTTATTTTTCCTTGTCCTTTTAGAATATTCTGTGCAGTTTGTTCTCCTATATGGGATATTATGGGATTAGAGAGAGTCCAATAAAGGGCAACTAAGCTGGTATGGAAACTAATAAAACCAGTTTATTTTACAAGCCAACCTCATTTTCTGCTTGCTAAATTGCGACGACCCATAAGCTTAGCTTCTTAACAGCTGCTCAGAGCCCACTGAGCATGTGAGTGTTGCAGACACTTTCCAAGATGGTGACCTCCTGTGACAAGTTTGAAGTCCTGGATCATTGCTGCTATTGAGAAGCTGAAACTTTAGGCTGGTGCAATAAGCGCAGTATATAAAATATGGCATTTTTAGCCATATTCATTTTTAGGGTTTACATCTCCTTTAAGGAAACCATATAATTTGGTGCAAAGGTACCTGTAAAACAATAGAACTCTTCCATCATTTTTGAACCACAATTTGGTTGTAGAGCCTTACAGTAATAAGGTTCCAGCTTATACACAGGCATGTGCTGGTGATGATGCTGCTCCAAGCATAGAAACAAAGCCTTAGCTTGTATGAGGGAGACCCAAAATGCCATCTGGGTGTGTGTAACAAGGTAAGTAATGCACTACACATGGTTTGCAGAATGGCTGTTTAATTGAATTTCAGTATATTGTTAGAGCACTATTCTAACACAGGTTACTATTCCTTTAAATATACACAAAGCCCTGTCATTGTTGTTACTGGTATAAAGTGGATCAGTAACTTCTCCACTCTTGCCTAGCAACGTTTTACCCGTATGGTGAGCCACAGTGATATTTTTGGCATTCTACCGCTGTGTGTTAACCCTGCCACTGCCATTACAGTATTTAAACAAGCTATCCATGGATACTTGGGCACTGCAATGTTCTGTAGTATGTTCATTTAGTGGAACAGTTGGAGCACAAGACATTAGTGATGGCAGCAACTTTCCACAATATGCAGGCATAAAGTAGTATATGGTATGTATATATGCAGACCCTGTGGCCCAGTTACTATTTGGGATATACCACAGCCCTGTTCTAATTGTTGGGTAGGCTTAAAGGGGTGGTTCACCTTCAAATTAACTGTTAATATGTTATAGTATGGCTAATTCTAAGCAACTTTCCAAGTGGTCTTCATTACTTTTTTATAGTGTTTGAATTATTTGCATTCTTCTGACTCTTTCCAGCATTCAAATGGCTAGAAATATATCGTTATGGCTACTTTTTATTACTCATCTTTCCATTCAAGCCCTCTCCTATTCATATGATATATAAGTCTCATTAAAATCAGTTCTTGGTTGCTGGGGTAATCTGGACCCTAGCAACAACCATATTGCAGAAAGTGCAAAATGGAGAGCTGCTGAATAAAAAGCTAAATAACTCAAAAAACATACACAATAAAAAAATTAACACCAATTGCAAATGGTCTCAGAGTATCACTTTCTACATCAGTGATCCCCAACCAGTAGCTCGTGAGTAACATGTTGCTCTCCGACCCCTTGGATTTTGCTCCCAGTGGCCTCAAAGCAGGAACTTATTTTTGAATTCCAGGCTTGGAGACAAGTTTTGGTTGTATAAAAACCAGATGTACTGCCAAACAGAGCCTTAATATAAGTTGACAATCCACATAGGGGTTACTAAATGGCCATTCACAGCCCGTATTTGGCACCCCAAGAACATTTTTCATGCTTGTGTTGTTCCCCAACTCCTTTTACGTCTGAATGTTGCTCATGGGTTCTATAGGTTGGGGATCCCTGCTCTACATCATACGAAAAGTTAATTTAAAGGTCAACAACCCCTTTAAGTTGAACAATCAGTTACTTTCTATTTAGCGATAACAGCATATCATTATCACACGGTATATTTGGTTATAGAGAGGTTTATCTCAACATATTCTTACATTATAAAGCACCTACTATGAAGAGACTTCCAATATAGAAGTTTCTTATTCTCAGCGGAGTGTTGGCATGGTAAAGCCAGTGCAGATATTCATAGAATATTTCAAATGGATACCTTCACATTTGGGTTTTCACAGTGAAATGTCATTCCAGGGATAGGAACTGGTAACCGGTCCAAATGTGTTTCTTGCATTCAGGGTTATGGACTGGCAACCACTGGATTATCTCAAATTGTGACTTTTATTATTTATGTATATAAATAAGACACCATAGCACCATACAAATGAAAGAAAAATGAGTCACAGGAGGAGAAACATAAAACTATGTTTAACTGCAAACATAATGCTGATTTAAAAATGCTGGGACCATAGATTGAGGGAAATAAAGAATAAAAAAAGATGTAACCAATTCCTTGGTTCAAGAAATTGATCTATTCTGCTGCATCGATCTGATTAAAAACCAGGTAACAGATGGATTTGTACAAAAACAGCTTGTACAACCTTCAACCTTTGGATTGGAGCTTACTGGGCCACGGTGAGTATTACCCACTAAAAGGGAGTTATTCTGTAGAGACATTGAATGAATGGACCACTAAACCTGAACCAGAAACCGCCCCCACAATTGTTAAGACTTTACTAGCACACAACATAAAAAAGAAAAAAAATCATATTAGAATAAAATGTGTATATCTGCCTTCCGACTCCATCCGATATCAGAAATTGCATAGGATATACTTTGTGCAAGATCGCCTCTCTCTCCCCCCACCCTTACTTCTGGTATATCACAACCATAACGAGTCCAAGTTGCTTCAGCCATTTAAATTGCATTCAGATATCATCGAATTTGTGTTTTAAGTAGTCCTTTATAACCCGGGCAATTGGGAGCTCGTCCAGCAGCTTGAGGTTCTGCAGTCCTATACAGTGGCGAATTTTAATCCGGCATAAATCCTGCAGATATCGGGGCTGCCCTGGGGAAAAATGTAGAGGAATCAGTGTGAGAGAGAGATTTCGTGTAACATAAAAGATCCACATATCAAGTTCAACATTTTTGAGTGATACCTGCCCAACTGCTAGTTATAATCCATTGGAAAGTAGAGAAACACTTCCATAACAGTCCAGACAGAGATAGTTTATTTCCTGTGTGTTTGTTCCAGGCAAGTTTTATGATAAAAAACACTTTAGTAAGTGATAGAGGAGCTCACCGCCAAACTCCCAAATTCACACGCGGGTTCCTGGCTACTCCCAATCGGCAAGCAGTTTTCAAACAATATATAATTCTTTGAGCTCCGGGTCAACCGCACTTCTCAAAATTAGTGGTAAAACTAAGCAGCAGGTCTTAATAAAAATTGGGAAATTAAGTATTAAACAGATAATTAAATAGATAAGATGGGGAGAGTGTGTGTCTTTTCCCAAAGAATGTATAGAATAAATATATAAAAAAAATGAAGAAAAGAAGAAAAAAGTGAAATGCAGTGAAGTGAATGAGAGAATACACACATACACATACCGAGTGTATAAAAAATAAATTAGGAATAAAATGAAATGGAATGAGATATAATAGCACACCTCTTCATTACATACTAAAGTTTAAAGGGGACCAGTCACCCAAAAAATTATTCAAAATCCTATTTTATCACATTAGTCAAGCAAAATTAACTTTAATTAAACTGTATAAATGATTTGAATCTTGTTTCCTTTTGTGCAGAATGCTGTTTGGGTGACCTAATGCAAATAAGTTATGAATTTGCACTTCAGACTAACAAAGTGTTATTTTACTGTAAATCTGTTTATTCTGAGTAAAAACACTTATGGCAGGATTAGTCCAGATTAGCATTATGGGGGTTTATTAAAAGATTCATCAGGAGCAGCAACTCATTCCTGTGCAGTTACAGGGAAATAAGAATGAAATAGATTACAGGAACACTCTACTAGAGAGATTGACTGTTTCCTTTCATGCTGATGACATATTGGGAAATGATTCCATTGAATGTCCACTTACTAATATTGGCAAGTTAGGAGAAGCATAAATCAGCAGTTTGGCATTGCCGGATGTGGTATGTATGTAAGGGTTACTCTTTGCTCCCTGCTTGGAATCCGCACACTAGGACTTAAAATCTCTTGAGAAAGCAAGAAACGCAGATTAAAGGGGCAGTATACCACCTTGTTCAACATGAGGTCAATAAATAGGGTTTGTGATTAACATACTTTTTGCGCATTTAAGAAACAAAAATCTGTGTTTTCGGTTACTTCTTGGGTGAAATGATCAATTGAAACTACCTTCAGTTTCCAGTTTCTCGCGGGAAACTGTGAGAGGAGGAGAAGGCAGTCAATCAGTGCACAGATAAACCCCTGCAAAACTGACTTTTGCTTACCTGTAAACCAGGAACAGTTATAAAGAAAGTAAAGGGGTTGTTTATACGGAGTTCGTTATGTCTATTTAAAAACTGACTCCGTTCTTTAAAGAAGTGTTAAGTGTAAAAACAAAACAATGATCCATTAGTGATGCTTTATAATAAACATGTAATGAAACATTTGACACATTTTGTGTGTTTCTCTAGCCATGTAAAGCAACTCAATGGCCTCTTCATTTCTGCCCCCAGTTCTGGCACAATACAAAGACTAATGTTTCTGATTCTATCTGCTCCGAGCCCCTGCCAAAAAACCAGCATGATGTGACACTAATAAGAGGAAGTAAAATCACACCCTGTGTGTCTGCGACTAATACAATGCAAAACAGCAACAGATTGACATTTGAGTGGATCAGACCATGACAATTTACAAGAATTTATGACCAGTTTGAGGGAACAACAACTATGATCTCAGCCTCTGCAAATTCTGAGCCGCATGAAAATGTTACGTCCTAAACAATTAAGCAGTATAACTAAAAAACAAAAACATCATACTTTTCTTTGTTTTTTTCAAAGGAGTATGATCTACATGGAACACCCTGAGTATCGGTACTAATTGGAACATACAATGAAGTGTCTCAGGAAAAGTGCTGAGTACTGTATGTCACACGGGTACCATATGATGTCTCAGGCCTGTATAGACTCAATTCCTACAAAAAGCTATTTTTCCTTCATGTTTCAATTTAAGTATCACTTTAATCTGCACTAGGTAATTGCTATCACAGTGTGTTACAATGTTTATGATATGGCTACATTTTGGTTACATAGTCTGTAGTCATTCTGTGTAGAGTCCTGCGCGGGTCCATTTTTTGGTACCCGAACCTGACCCGTACCCTGCAACCCGCATTCTTACCCGCTTGGACCCGCTACCCAACCCGCAAGTACCTTATTCGCAACCCTGACCATCAAGAATCAGGAAGTGCTGTCATTGGAAACCGGAAGTGACATGATCAAGTAGACGTGATCAGAAAAAAAAGGAGTAATCAGGAAGTGCTGTCATTGTAAACCGGAAGTAGCCGTGACCAGAAAAAAGGGGTGAATATCGATATTGAGAAGACCCGTGGCCCGACCCGCAGAACCGCTGACCCACGGGTATACCCGCACCTGGAACTTCTAAACGCAACCCGCAGGGTACCGCATGTTTTTGCGGGTAACCCGCGGGTACCCGACCTGCTGCAGGACTTTAATTCTGTGCCATATCTACATTCTTTCAACAACTTTGGACTTTGATTGCTAAGGAAAACAGAAATATGGACTCTTTGAACCAGGGGGCGGGGTGAGAGGCGGGACTGTACCTCTCTTTCACTATATATGTTTGTCACATGTAATACACCAATAGGCTTGTTAAAGGGCCCAGCAGAGGCCCGAAATGTTGCCGCTTTGTTTTGTGAGCTGAATAAACACTGATCACCGAATTAATTGCATCAGCTGTGCTATGTACTATGTAGCCTAACATGGCCAAAAGGGTAAATGTATCCTGTGTTTATGTAGGGCACATCTTACTTTAAAGTGCCATTTAAAGGGGAAGGAAACCTAGTCGGCGCAAACCCCCCACCCCCCTCCCGTTTGTTGCCCACCCTCCCTCCTCCCCCCTGGCCTACCCGTCCCGCTGGGCAAATGCCCCTAACTTGTTACTTACCCTTCTGCGCAGGTCCAGTCCAGGGAGTTCACCGACGTCATATTCTTCCACGCGATCTTCTTCCTGCTTTGAACGGCACATGCGCAGTAGGATCATTTCGCCGGTATGATCTACTGCGCATGCGCGTGACTTTTGGCGCATGCGCAGTAGATCCGTACCGGCGAAATGTTCCTACTGCGCATGCGCCAAAACGCCGGAAGATCGCGTGGAAGAAGATGTCATCTGTGAACTTCCTGGACTGGACCTGCGCAGAAGGGTAAGTAACAAATTAGGGGCATTTGCCCAGCGGGACGGGTAGGCAAGGGGGGAGGAGGGAGGGGGGGTTGCGCCTACTAGGTTTCCTTCCCCTTTAAGCATAGGTTTTAAAACTGAGGTAATTATCACTTGGGGGTGCAAATCAGAAGCCGGAGGGCCCAGCCTGAAAGCCAGTTAGTCTAATAATGCCTACCTTTCTATATATTTCCAAATGCCCAGCCTGAACACCTGCGTGTAATTTGGGGAATACACATTTCTTATTCTAGATATTTTTGTATTAGTGATGCACAGGTCAGAAAACATGAAACGTTCAATAGCATGGTTGGAAAATAACCTGTACCCACCGTAATCAAATCCTTACGGTCTTTTTGTGCCTTTTTATGTGCAGGCCGACACCAGCTGGACCTGCGGGTCGGGCATGTTCGGGCCGACCTCGCACCCCCATTTGAGAGTGACCTTACACTACCGGCCCTCTGACTTTCTTTTTTATAGATGCGCACCTGCCTACCCCTTTTGTGACGTCAATAGCAGGTCGGCGTGGGTCTATAAATGGAAGCCGGAAGTCGGGCTCGGGTGGAGGGAGGGCGTATTAGGGTCGGATGCAGGTTTTACCCGACCTGCACAACTACAGGGGGTGTACAGAGCTGTGGATCAGTTGAGGATTTGGTCAGTAAGGCAGATGTTAAACAGGTATCGCTTGGGGGGGAGGGGGGTAGGGTTGCTGAAGTGCCTAAAAAAAGTGCCTAACTGTTCTCCTTGGGGGGAATGACAGATGGGGTGTTTTTTCACCTCTCGGGTACAGCAGATAGTAAACTGTCCCTTGTTTCCTCTCCTTTAGCGTGAAGTTGCCTGAAGTTTCCTCAAAAGGAAACTTCGGGTTACTTCGGCAAGTAACTGTGCTGTGTATGTTTCCGTAGAGGTGATTATCATGTTTAGCTGCTGGAGAGGAAACAAGGGACGTTTTGTCACCTGCTGTATGAGATTAATCACAGGCAGTAAAACATCCCGTCTGTCATTGCCTTAAATTGGACCTGTCACCCAGGCACAAAAATCTGTATAATAAAAGTCCTTTTCAAATTAAACATGAAATCCAATTTCTTTTTTTTTTATTAAAGCATTCATAGCTGTTGTAAGATCATTTAAAAATCTCAGCTGTCAATCAAATATTGTCTGCCCCTCCTCTATGCCTTAGAGGCGGGGCAGACAATTACTTTCACTTTCCATTCAGCACTTCCTAGATGTCACTGCTCTCCCCACATTCCCCCGTTCTCTTTACCATTTAATTGTGTAACCAGGGCATGGGGATGGACATCAGGTCCCCCATTCTGGTGCATAAACAAGATTCTGAGATGAAACAAGGCTTGTCTTAATAACAGTGTCCACAAAATGGCTCCTGCCTGCTTGCTAGAATGAGGAATTCCCAGACTGCAGAAAACACGATTCGAATAATTTATATTGTGTAATTAAAGTTAATTTTGCTTGACTAATGTGATAAAATAGGATTATGAATAACTTTTTTGGGTGACGGGTCCCCTTTAAAGCCTCTTTTAAAAGTTAGGGGAGTTAAGGGATAAACACTTGCTGTTCTAGCTACTCTTAAACCCTGTTGAATGGCTGCTATAGGAATGTTTTTCCTATTTCTTTTAATCTTGTTATAAGCAGGAGGTGTGACCAACTTTTCGACCTCTATGTGATTTTTACCCAAAAAGTAAGCCTAAGAAAAGATACAATAGGGGTGTATTTATTAACAATGAAAATGGAATGTTGCCTATAGCAACCAATTAGCAATTAGATTTGAACAGTTACCTACACGCTAGATAGCAAAAGCAAGGACCCGGTTACATATGCTTAAAAGTTCTGAGGTCTGGGTAACAAAGAGATTAGGATCGCTCGCTCCCCATTGACTGGAACAGCAATAGTCTAGAACCGCGGGTGCACCTGCATTAGGCAATTGCCGTTAGGAAACGAGGCAGTCAGCACAAAGTTTTTAAGACCTAAAACAAAAATGTCTAAAGCTTCTGGTACAGCTCATTTCACTTAATTGTTGTATTTTCCCCGAGACATGTCGTGTTTGATGTGGAACTTTCCTCTTTGTGGCCCAGGATTTTTCCAGCTCATTTCCAGTCAAGTTAACCTCATAGCTTGGTTGCATTTCAAGATAGGTCTTCGTTTGTATGTGTCCAAACGTCTTTTTATAATAAATTTTCCTTCTCTCTTCTAATACACATTTGTCCATCTGGAAGCACCATATGCTTATGTTTTATACTAAATCATTTCAGCCAATAGTATAGCAAATAAAAGACTAAGAGCAAGTTAAAGGGCGTCCATCATGTACTGACTATGTATGCTGTTCAGCATCTTATTATCCTCCTTTATGTACATGGTGAGGTCACCAAACGAGTGGATCTTTTCCTGAGAGGTGACATTTTACTGATCCAAACGTTTGGGCCAAGGGCTAAACAACTGGATCACAATGCAGAAGAAGCAGGCCGTCGGGGTAAGGACCACATCAATGAGCTGATGTGTTCCTCTCTCCAACCTGCCCGATAGACACTTACCTGAATTTCACCCAAATATTGATCAGGAAGGCCCCTTGATGGGCCCCATACAAGAACCAATAAGCTGCTGACACGTTCTGTCAACAGTTTTTACAGAGCTGTCGGCTCCCCCTATTTTATTGGGAGTCACCTTTAAAAAGGATTAAATATTTGGACTGACATGGTGGGTATCAAAAACTGGTTGGCTGGAAAGAATCTTTCCTCATCATATCCTTCAAATGATCTATATGTGTATATTATATACTCCGCAAGGACAATTTTTATCTTAAAGGGGAACTAATGTGAAAATGAAAAAATAATCAAGTTTATCTTCACTATCTCTCTCTCAGCATCTGTTTCTCTTCATTCTCTCTTCATGCAGGAGTTTGAGTGTCAGATATTCATTGACAGTTAGATCTAATACATCTTAAAAGGGGGGCTCCTTTTGCCTAGAAGATGTATTAGAGCTCACCAGAAATCACCAGACATCATCTCTCTATACATGCAAAATTTGTGCAAAAGGCAGTTATTTTATTAGCTTTTGTTTGTACTGGAATCAGTTATTTGAATGAACTCTAATACATCTGCTAGGAAAGGGAGCCCCCTTTCTGACATCTGACACCCAACTGCTGCAAGAAAACAGAATGAAGAGAAACAGATGCTGAGAGAGGGATAGTGAACATAAACTTGATTATTTCAGAAACAGTACAGAATTTTTAATTGATTGTATTTAGAAAGTGGATGCTTATATAAAATTATAATTTTCGAGATAGTTCCCCTTTAAAGAAATTTTCTTTGAAAAAAATAAAACCGCAAAATCAACATTTACAGAAGTAGCCTGTAGGCTTGTTCAGTATGGAGTGGAATGAAAGGATGGCTGCAAATGAGAAATTCGTTTACAGAAAGTAAAGAAAACAGCTGCACTCATGGAAACAGATGAATTCATATTTGTTATGCAGAGTCAATTAGATGGGCCTCGTTGTTCTGTGCCGTTCACAACACTTCCAAAATGTTTATCATGATGCAAACACCCCACTCCCCTTCTTCAAAGAAAACTAATTTCAATAGTGAGCACTCGATCTTCATGTCTGTAAAGGTATGGGCCGTGCTAATAATCAAAGAAGATTTATATGCTCTCGGCTCTCGCTAAAGGAAACTTATGAAAGTTTAGAGCAGGAAAACTTGCTCCTTTGAACAGTTCTGGCATCCCGAAAACCCTGTGATGTTCTTCATTTAATGACTAGCACAATAATAAAATCAGTAGAACAGCACATTAACCCATTCACAGAAGAGGAGTTCGGTATTATTTAGGCCTTTGTTTATAAGAATATCCCATGTAACCCTTGGGTACAAAGATTTAATAGCAAATGAAATGCTTGACCTAAACATTCTAAAAATGATCATTGCATTGAAAAATTATACTTTTCCCTGAAAATCACGCTAGCGAGGCTTTGGCTTTATTACTTTACCCTTATTCTTTTAAGGCCTACTTAAGTTTTAAGAAGCTATTCTGATAGGTAACTCCAGTTACAGTCCTGTGGCAGGTCAGATATCCAGAAAATATCTGCAAAGTGGTGAGAATATCATCCATGTCTTAACCATGCGGGTGATTTGTGGATGCCCTTTAAGTACAGGTGGGTGAATTGTATGCACACATTAAGGATGTGAACGCGAAGCTCACCCGCGTGTAAGTAGCGTCTCTCTCTCTGTTCAGTTGCTGCTCTCACGGGAATCCGGTACTCCAATCCGGAACTTGCTGCACATCACACCTCGGCGCCGACCAAGAACATGCAACGGAGTCGCTTCTTTGTTTAATATCAATACGGCTTTGTTTGAACACACCAAGTGATTCACAGTGGCAGTGGGTGAGTGATAAAACTAATGCGTTTCATGCCAACTACCTTGGCACTTCCTCAGAGCCTCTCACTTAGTTTTATCACTCACCCACGACCACTGTGAACCACTTGTTGTGTTCAACTAAAGCCGTATTGATTTTAAACAAAGTGAATCACTTGGTGTGTTCAAATAAAGCCGTATTGATAGTAAACAAAGTAGCGACTCCTATGGATGTTCTTGGTTAGCGCCAAGGTATGGGTGAATTGTAGGCAGCCATTTAAGGAGAACAAAAAGTCACAAAAAAAAAAAGAATAGTAGGAAGTCACTTCAGGTTTCTGTGACATCACTTCCAGTTTCCATGGCACTTGCGTCGGGGGGCAAGTCGGGTTAAATATAATGGAGACACAAATGCGGGCAAGTGGGTGTGGGTTGGGGGTAAACAGTTATGGGTGGGTGCGGGTCTGTTTCTCAGAATTTACCACAGTCTGATTGCCACACTGATTTCTATAGCCTCACACATATACATTGAGACTTCAAAAAACTGGATACAGGGACCAGGGATTTAAAGACTTTGCTGATTCCCTATTTCAAGTTTTTGAAGCTTCAATAGTTTATTGTTTGAACCTGACACAGTGTCCAACACACAAAGTGGACTCCTGAATTATTCAGTTCAGAATATACATTACTACATGAATGGCTTACGAGTAAACACAGTTTACCTACTTCTTGCTTCCTGTAGGAAATCCAAGCAAGGACGGCTAGTTCCAGAGACACTTAATGATACAGCCAGTGGGGTCTGGCCTTCGTAATTTCTAGTGGTCGTGTCTGCACCATAATTGTACAACATTCTCGCACAAAGAACATCATCTCTCAGGGCTGACAGATGGAGGGGGGTCTGTCCATCCTCCAATCTGCCTAAGTTCGTGTCGGCCCCCCTCTGCAGGAACATACGGCAGTAGGAGTGATTGCTTTTAATAACAGCATAGCGCAGCAAGAACCCGTTTTGGATATCAATATTGGCATTGTGGTCCAGGAGAATCTTGACGCAGCTTGAACGTTCCCGGATTATGGCAAGTTGCAGAGGAGTTGTGCCTTTGTCGCTCAGGGGATCAACCTCAGCTTTGAACTCAAGTAGCAGCTTAACGAAAGAGTCCCTGCCATAGTGGGCAGCCACGTGCAATGGCGTCCAACCATCATTGCTCTTGGCATTTATTATATCACTGCGGTAATCCGATTCAAGCATGAGGCGGGCTATCCGCGCTCGTCCGTGCATAGCGGCATAATGCAGTGCTGTGAAACCACCAATCAAATCTTTTACTGTGGGGTCGGCTGAAAAAAAAGAAAAACTGTAAAATTTCAATTTCATGTAAAAAAAAAAAAAGTCAGAACAGCTTACAAGAAAAGTCATAATGGCTTTTCTGGATTTCAAATAAATGTTGGTAAACGGTTATATCTTCTTACTTATCCTGTCAGGTCAGGATTTCAGAATTGCTATTCAGAGAACCATTGTGTAATTTTCCTCTGCTTAGAAAATAAAGTTAGTGAGCAGAGAAAAGGCATTTGACTTTCCACATCAGTTTTCAGCTGATTAACATCAAAAGACATTCCTTTTCTCCCAAAATTAACAGCAGATGGCACTGTTGTTTCCAAGTTATATTAGTACAGGTATGGGATCAGTTACCTGAAAACCCATTATCCAGAAAGCTCCAAATTCAGGGAAGGCCATCTGCCATAGACTTCCTATTGATCAAATAATTACCATTTTTAAAAACAATTTGAATTTCTCTGTAAAAATAAAACAGTACCTAACTATGATTTAATAATCCTTACTGGTGAATGATTTTTAGTAGCCCAAGTATGGTTATTCAAATTACAGAAAGCTCCCTTATTCAGAAAACTCTAGGCTCTGAGCATTCTGTATAACAAGTACTGTACCTGTAATTTAAAACTGATAACACTTGAAATAAAAAAAAATTGTAAATTGCAAAAGTGTTGCAAAAAAAATACATTAATTTGTTTTCAGGTTACTTCAATAATTCCTGATTGCGTCCATTTGGTTGAAGATGTCCGGGCCTAAAGATAATATCTTTTTGGTGGGTTGAGGATGTCCTATGGAGTCTAAACATTATCAAATGTATCCACTAAATTATGGTATGGTAGAAAAATGCCAAATATTCCACCTTTTCAGGATTTTGAAAGTGTGCTTGGAGTCATCATCATGCTGGAAGACCAATTGCCTGCCACCTGACATATAAACAAAGCTTTAATCAGTCAAGAGCATCAATTCTCAATCCTAAACGATTATTGCTCATAGATTAAGGATATTGAGTAGTGATGTAAGGGCTTCTGCACGGCTTCTACATGTTCAGGCCGCTTTCTGCCCCACTTCTGCCTCTATGTGCCTCGATTTATATAACTCGCGCAGGCCCTTTTGTGATGTCATAGCAGGGCGTGCGCAGGTATATAAAGAGGGGAACGTGCCGGGTTAGGGTCGGGTGAAGGAGCAGGGGGTTAGGATTGGGTGCAGTTCCTAATAGGGAGCTGTTGGCGCTCTTCCCACTTGGAGCAATCGTTCAACTGAAAGGGCTTCAGAAAGGATTGTGCTGGGGGGTTTCATGATAAACGCCAAGGCCAGTAGTCCTCTCAGTACAACTTTCATCTATTTGATGGTGTAATTCTTTTAAAACACTCCATAGAGAACTAAACCCTGTACCAAAAAGCCCCTCAACTGCCTGGCATTGCCACCCCTCTCCCTATACGCACAGTGCATTAGTTAAAAAAAACGACCCTAAAATGCAGAGCAGTGCAGCGAAGCTTCAGGGAAAAACCGTTAACCACTTCGTATTCTTCCGGGAATCATCGCTGATTTGAGCCTGCGCAGTTGAAGCGGATTCCTGACTTGGCCCAACTGTGCATACTCCCACAGGTTTTGTGTCGACAGAATACGTAGAGGATGATGGTGCCCTGGAACTCCGCTGCGCTGCTCTGCATTTTAGGGTCAAATTTGTTTTAAGTTTTTTTTTTTTTTTTTTTGCAATGCCCAGTGCGGGGAGGGAGAGGGGGCAATGGCAGGCAGTTAAGGGGGGCTTTTTTGGTACAGAGGGTTTAGTTCTCCTTTAATGGCACTCTGCATCTTGGTGCCAGCCCAAAATTCTTTATTTAAAGGGGTGGTTTAAGTTTAAAGTCGAACTATCACGAAAATGAAAATTTAATATAAGCCTCCTCATACTGAAGTAAGACATTTTCTAAATACATTCAATTAAAAATTCGGCATTGTTTCTAAAATAATCAAGTTTATATTCACTATCCCTCTCTCAGCATCTGTTTCTCTTCATTCATGCAGAAGTTGGGTGTCAGATGAATGATCCAATTTATCTTATAGAGGGGGGCTCCCTTTCCTATCAGATGTATTCTCCAGTACAAACAAAATAACCACCTTTTGCGCAAATCCTGCATGTAGAGAGACAGGATTTCAGGTGATTTTAATAGAGTGAGCGTTAATACACCTTCTAGGCAAAAGAAGCCCCCCTATAAGATATATGGGATCATTCATCTGACGCCTTACTCCTGTCAGAAGACAGGATGAAGAGAAACAGATGCTGAGAGAGGGCTAGTGAAGTTAAACTTTATTATTTCAGAAACAGTACCGAATATTTAATTGATTGTATATACAATTTCTTATTTCAGTATGCTGAAGCTTATATTAAATTTTCATGATAGTTCCCCTTTCAACCAATTTTAAACTACTGACATTTTTCTTGCCTCATTAAATACAATTTTAAGGCACCTGCCTGTTACAGCAATTAGAATGATGAAGGTGATTAACAGAGGATATCATCATAAATTCATCCTTTAAAGGAACAGTTCAGTGTAAAAACAAAAACTAGGTAACTAGATAGACTGAGCAAAATAAAATATATAGTTAGTTAGCCAAAATTTAATGTATAAAGGCTGGATTGACTGGATGTCTAACACAATAGCCAGATCACTACTTCCTTTTTTTCAGCTTTCTAACTCTGAGTTAGTCAGCGACTTGAAGGGGGGCCACAAGGGACATAACTGTTCAGTGAGTTTGCAATTGATCCTTAGCATTCAGCTCAGATTCAAAAGCCCATGTGCCCCACCTCAATTCACTGATTGGTTACTGCCTGGTAAACAATCAGTGGAAACCAAGGAAGCTGCAAAGTAGGAAGTAGTGTTCTGGCTGTTATGTTAGACATCCAGTCATTCCTACATTACATTTTTGGCTAACTATAAAAGAAACAATTTTTTATTTTGCATGGGCTATGTGTTTAGCCAGTTTTTATTTTCATACTGAACAATTCATTTAATGAAGCCAGTTTCTACATACATGGGCATAGTGTTTATATGTAGGGTGGGATTTCTATACACGAGTCCCTACGCTAGGCTGCTAGCAAACACTCTACCTCAACCACCACTGCTTGCAACCCCAAACCACCATCCTTTTCCATCTTGCATTAGCAAAACGCAAGCTACACACATACACGCAAGCTATACACACACACACGAATGGCAGCAAATGTATTAACCTCATTTCATAAGCAGAGCAAAATAACAGGAGGTTCATTTTGTTAGGAAATGATTTTTAAAGGGGTTGTTGACCTTTAAATTAACTTTCAGTACGATGTAGAGAGTGATAATCAGACAATTTGCAATTGGTTTTAATTTATTATTTGTGGTTTTTCAGTTATTTAGCTTTCTATACAGAAGCTCTCCAGTATGTAATTTCGGCAATCTGGTTGCTACGGTCAAAATTACCCTAGCAACCATGCACTGACTTGAATACAAGCCTGGATTATGAATAGGAGAGGACCTGAATAATAAAAAGTAATAACACAATAACTTTGTAGCATTTCAGAGCATTTCTTTTTTAGATGTGGTCAGAGACACCCCTTTGAAAGAGTAAGTAGAACATGGCAAATAATGCAAAAACTATAAAAAATAAATAAATAATGAAGACCAAATGAAAATTTGCTTAGAATAAGCCATTCTGTATCATACTGAACTTTAACTAAAAGGTGAACCACCCCTTTTACAAGAAGATGGTAAATCATAAAATGAATTATAGAGGTACAACATTGATCTATTATCCAGAATGCTTGGGACCTGGGGTTTACTGGATAAGGGATCTTTAATTAATTTGGATCTCCATAAATTAAGTATGCTAAAATCATTTAAACAATAAATAAACCCAATAGGATTGTGTTGCCATAGATTTACGCAGGTAAATTTGGAACAAGTACTATGCCCTGTTTTATGACTACAGAAAAAAAGGAAATATTTTCTAATAATGCAGCCTAAGGGACACAACCTTCTCGTAATTAGGAGCTTTCTGGATAACGGGTTTCTGAATAAGGGATTCTATATCAGTTTCAAAGACTGCTAATACAGTGAAACCTCAATATTACATTCCTAATTTTAAGGGTTCCCTCATTTTACACCATATGTCTGTGGTCCCATCAATATAATGCATTTCCCTCATTTTACATTTTCCCAGATTTTTACACATTTTACATGTAAACATCTACCGTATCTTGAAAACAAGAAAAAAAGAATGTACATTGCAAGAATGCTTAGGAGGGCTCTCTGAGAAATTTACATGAACTGTAAATGTTTTAATGTTTGGTATTCAAAAAAAAGGAAAAGAAAGAAAATGTATTATGTATGTACATGTTTACGGATATGGTGCAGAGAATTTGGGATCACAGTTGATATTCCCTTGTATCTAAGCTTGAGTCCAGTGGAACTATAGTGTCTAACTGGATGTTATACAAGATATTTGTGAGACTAGAACTGTAGAAGATAAAATATTCTAGTATAAGAGTTAATGAACAGGGGCTTTGTACCCCGACATGACTCCCTCGCATCTCCACATTTTCTCTCCATTGCTTTCATTTTCTTCTGTAAGAGAAAGCATGTGTAGGAACATCTGCCGATCAGCGGATTTCCTGTGGTCTGGCACGAGGGGCGTAAGGATTTTAAGCATGCTCCTCTGAGGCCCGTCGCATTTCCAAGCAACAAATCATATATTAAGGGCCTCTTAGAACATTCTGTTTTATTTACAGGGAACACCCCCAATCCGTTTGTTGGAGAGAAATGGATAGCAAACAGCTAAAGCTGCCCTCTCATATCTACAACTCTTGTTTTTCTCCAATTGTTAAACTCTCTTTTGTTAAAGGGTAACAAACTTTACAGAAACATCTTAGCAGCAGGTAAAATAGACAGGTCCTACCTCTGGTCCTAATTAGGATTAAAGCTACAGGTTATTCTAGCCATCTGTGGCTAAATTAGACTGGTAACACGTGGACAGATACTTGTGTTAAGGTGGCCATAGACGCACAGATAATATTGTACGAAACAAATTTTTGTCCGATATTCATTGCGTGTATGGTAGAAAAAGAGCCGACCGATATCGGCAGAAGACTTGGATATCGGTCAGCTCGTCGATTGGGCTGGACGCAAAATTTTGATCGGATGCCTTTGAAGGGACCCAAACATCGCCCATTGTTAGTGCTGAATCGTCAGATACAGGTAGAATTCTATTGTTTCTTCCCGTATCTCTACCTGTATATCAGACGATTCAGCTCTACACGTGTGTATTGAAACGAACGATCTTTCTTGGCAAGATCTTTTCCAAGAAAGATCGTAATTGTTACGTCTATGGCCACCTTTACATTATGAGGTATCAAACAATTTTAATGGTATGTGTATCCAAGGAACAATCAGACATGCCGTACAATGGATATCACTATGTTGGGTGGCCAGCTAGCTGTCTAATCTCTTATATGAATATTTATGTTTTCAAGTTATAAATCTTTATGTTAAGGTATTATCATTCTACAGCTCAAGCTACTACTACTGTTTCTTTTTGGTTATATGATATTTATCAAAGGGTAAATATATTTACTAAAGGGGTGGTTCACCTTTAAAGTAACTTTTAGTATGTTATAAAATGACCAATTGTAAGCAAATTTTCAATTGGTTTTCATTATTTTATTTTTTTATAGTTGTATAGTAATTTGCCTTTTTCTTCTGACTCTTTACAGCTTTCAAATGGGCGTCGCTGACCCCTTCTAAAAAGTGAATGCTCTGTAAGGCTACAAATGTATTGTTATTGCTAATTTTTATTACTCATCTTTCCATTCAGGCCTCTAGTATTTATTTTACAGCCTCTTATTTAAATCAATCCATGGTGGCAAGGGTAATTTGGACTAGCTACCAGATTGTTTAAAATGCAAATTGAAAAGCTGCTGAATAAAAAGCTAAATAAATCAAAAAACACAAATAATAAATGGTCTCAAAATATCAATCTCTACATCATACTAAAAGTTATCTCAAAGGTGAACAACTGCTTTAAAGGGGAAATTCACCTTAACATAAAATTTTAGTGGTGTAACTATAGAGGAAGGAGACTATGCTGTCACAGGGGAGCCGGGAAGCTTGGATTGCGGGGTCAGTTACCTCTGTAGTTATAGAAATCCCCCCTCCCCAGACACTTTCCTAACTAAAAGTGAACAGGCAGCTTGGCCCCTCTGAAGATAGTTTTGGCAGGGGCCTGGCATGGGGTAGTTTTGGCACCGTTTTGTTGGTTTTGATTCTGTATTTTGTAGTTATTGCAAAAATGGAAAAGGCATTTCAAGGCTAACTACTTCATAGGTATGAATTTTGCAAGTTGCTGTGTGTCCTTTAAAAGGGTAGGTCTAGAAGCTGTGCTCAATCCCAGTCAAAAAAAAAAAAAAAAAAAAAACCTATGAAATTGCAGACCATACAAGTTATAAAAGGAATATGCTGCCATCTACTGGTGTAAAGCCAAAATGGAGAGCAAGTTTAGGCCTCCTATAGGTCTAGTTCTAATCCTATCATGATGCACACATTATTGTATTGCAATAATACAGAATTTGATTTTGAAGGGAACAAAATACAACGCAAGAAGCAAATACCATAATAATCAATGAAAATATGTTATTTCCAGAATAAGCAACAACTCTGCCACAGTGAGACACATCTCATGAAGTAGCTGCACAAAGGTTCAGAAATGACAGTCTAGTAAAGCATAAACTACAATACAACTATAAACTAGGTAGGAATTATTTGAGCAAAAAGGCTGGAGAGTTCATTCTTTTTTTAGCCTTAGCTATTATGTAATGTAATGTCATTGACAAATAAATCCAAAGGTAGAATCAACAAGAAGCGGTCTTAAAAGGAGCTAAATGCATTAATGTAGAAGACACTGTCTTCCACATTCTAATAGAGCTGTAGGGCACACATTCCCACAGTAGATAACTATAATACAAGTTTTACATAGTTACATAGTTAAATTGGGTTGAAAAAAAGACAAAGTCCATCAAGTTCAACCCCTCCAAATGAAAACCCAGCATCCATACACACATCCCTCCCTACTTTTAATTAAATTCTAGAACCAGAAGTGGAGATAAAAAGAGTTAAAGGGGATGTTCACCTTTAAATTAACTAACTATGATGCAGAGTGATATTGTGAGAAAATTTGCTATTCTTTTAAAAAAAATGGGGTCCCCATCTGAGAGTTGGAAAGAGTCAGAAGGCAAATAATTCAAAACCATAAAAAAGAAAAAATGAAGGCCAGTTGAAAAGTTGCTTATAATTAGCCAATCTATAACATACTAAAAGTTAACTAATAGGTGAACCACCCCTTTAAACTGACCCAGCCATTAGCACAGGGCTATGATACATCCCAAGTAGTTGTAACTGGTCCACAGGGTCTGTGCCTGGCTCTGGTCCATTTATATGATAACAAGCTCTCATATAAAACGTTGCTGCCAATGAAGTTGCAGACATATCTAATAATTGTAAATAAAATTATTTAAACTTTTAATGCTTCTAGCCCTTTAAAGGGGGTTGTTCACCTTTGAGATAACATTTGGTATGAAGTAGAGTGATATTGTGACACAATCTGCAATTTGTTTTCATTCTTGAAGGCTTTTTGTTATTCAGCAGTTCTTCAATTTGCATCTTAAAGTTAAATTAACCTAGCAACCATGCATTGAATAGAAGAGGGCCTGAATAGAAGGATCAGTAATAAAAAGTAACAATAGCAATACCTTTGTAGCCTTAAGGTGGCCATAGACACACAGATCCGATCGTAGGAATCGAGGATTCGTACGATTTTCAGATCGTGTGTGGCATGTGCTGACATCTTTCGTCCGGCGGAGATCGGTCGTTTGGTCGATCGGTCAGGTTTGATTTTGACCCCACCAATCCCGCCGGAGCCCATGGCACATCATGATCTGATCGTTTGGCCATACGGCCAAACAATCAGATTACCCCCGATATAGCCATGCCTGTTAATGGCATATCAGGGAAAGATCCACTCGTTTGGCCACCTTAACAGAGCATTTGTTTTTTAGAAGGTAGACAGTGACGCCCATTTGAAAGCTGCAAAGAGTCAGAAGAAAAAGGCAGATAACTATAAAAAATAAATGATGAAAACCAATTGAAAAGTTGCTTAGAATTGGCCGTTCTATAACATAATAAAAGTTACCTTATAGGTGAACCACCCCTTTAATATTTTCATAGAACAAACTCTACTGTAAAAGGTGGTACCATTAAAGGGGGATCGGTCATCCGAAGAAATAACTCAGAATTCTTTTCTACTGTGTTGTCAAGCAAAATAAATGTAACTTACGCTACATAAATTATTTATATTTTGTTAACTTCAGTCTTGGAATTACACAGTCGCAGCAAGCAGGAAGGTGCCATATTGTGGACACTATTATTAAGGCAAGCTTTGCATCATCTCAAAATCTTGTTTGTATGCCAGAACAGGGGACCTGATGTACATGCCCATACAGAAGCTACACAATTATAGGCAGTGAAGTGGGAGGGGGAATGTGAAAGTGCTGTGGCGTCTAGGAAGTATTGAATGGAAAATTAAAGGGATTGTCTGCCCCGTCTCTATGCCTAAGGCATAAAGGCAGGGCAGGCTATATATGATTGACAGCTGAGATTTTTAAACATCTTTATAATGGGTATGGAAGTGTTAATGAAAAAAGAATTTGGGTTTTATGTGAAATTTGAAAAGGACGTTTATTATAATATATATATTATATATTGTTTGGGCGACAGGTCCCCTTTAATAGCAGACATCTCATTAATAGTAAGCAAACATTTGCACTCTACCTCCATGCTCTAAGAAAACCCGTACGCATCTCTCTTTCCCCCGAGCAGCAGAGAAGTGTAGTAAAGTCCACCCGTTGGCATCACGTCCATTAGGGGAGTATCCCTGCTCCAGCATTGTGCGTACAGTGTGTACATCTCCTGCAGCCACAGCAGCCTGGATACGCAGCTCCTCCTGTAACTCAGGATTCCTGCGGCAGTGATGGTGTAACATCCTTCCACTCTTCTATACCTCAACATAGATTCCAGGGTTCAGCACCACCTGTAGCAACACATAATAAATACATAGTACCATTAAGCACAATTCTCAATGGTTCATGTCCAGAGCAGCTTCAAACCAAGCCATTCACTACTATACATATTCATTTTATGTAACAATGCCCAAACATAAACCTTATATCACATATATTAGGTATGCACATTCAAAAAAGTATACAAACAAATGGATAGAAAATAATCTCTTTATATATTTCATGACAATAAAACACACATCAATCAAAATTGTAACTTATCAAAGCAATATAAACACAACAAAACAGTCAGTTATATATACATACCACTCAGTTATATGTTTGAGGCAAAAAAGGAAGAACAACAAGGAGCTGATACACTTGGCAGTAATGAGAATACCCCATATTAATTTTATGTAACACTGCCCTAAGTTAGATGGTATTTTCAAAACATAAACCTTTCCAGAGTTCTCTGGCTATCTTTTGTCATGATGTCAATGGCACAACAATAAAAGCAGCAGATCTTGCAAAGGGGCCCCAGTGGAAACCCAAATCACCACCCTCCACCCCCAGCAGGCCATTAGTGCACCAGGTAGGTACGCTTTTGTGCCAAAATGGACAGACCGACTCCACTGCTAAGAATCACGGATTCATTTGCTTCCCTGCTGGCTCAAAAACCTTGGCAGAGAATGCACTGTGTGCCTTTAGCCTTTTAGAGGAGACAAATGCAAAAATGTTTACAGACGTATGTCACTATAAAATAAAAGGCTTCCATGAAGGCATGCACTCCTCTTACATATATAAAAACAGTGTGTTAAACCAGTTAAATCTATTTTTAGTTGGTAGATAAGATTCTGTTACATAAAATAAATTGATCAGATGGGAAATGTAAGTGTTGGGTTTACACTTTGCAGCAGCAGGTGTGGAGCTCAGATTAAGCTGTTGCCTTTAGAAATTCCTTGGTGGTCAGAACTCTAGTTACCAGGATTCTTTCCAGGGGAATTCAGCAAAGCTTAACATGGCACAATCTCAACATGTCATTCAGTAGGCAATTATTAAAAAAAGTCTATGAACAGCCTAAAAGTATATGATCAGTATATTTTCCAAACATATCCACTAAAATGCAGTGGATGTTTAATACATGTTTTACAAATAGTCATTATAATTTTCTTAGCAGTTCTTTGTATATTTAAAGCAACAATAACCCCAAAAAATGAAATTGTTTAAAAGTAATGGATATATCATTTTCTGTTGGGCTGCACTGATAAAACCGGTGTGTTTGCTTTAGAAACACTACTATAGTTCATATAAAGAAGTGTAGCAATGGCAGAAATTGAAAAAAGGCTATATGGCACAGGTTATAACAGATACCACCATTATGTTCTACAGAGCATATCTGCTGTGTAACCTGAGCCTTTTCTACTTTGAATGGCTGCCCCCATTGCTACACAGCAGCTTTTTTTTTTTTTTTTAATATAAATAAGCTGTTGTTCTTAATAAATACACCAGAATTACCAGTGCAGGGCAACGCTGCATTATATTTTTATTACTTTTAGGGTCAGGGCACACAGGCAGATCCAGGGAGATTAGTCGCCCGGTGACAAATCTCCTCTTCTTCGAGGCGACTAATCTCCTGAACTGCCTCCCCGCTGACTAAAATGCAAATCGCCGGCTGGATGGCACTTGGCACAATTCGTTTTCCAAAGTCGCCTCACAAGCCCTGAACCTTAAACACTTATTTTTTGATTTTACTGTTCCTTTCACAATTAATTCTGTAACCCACCATTTTTCTTCTGGCTGCAAACAACACACTCATGCTGTGAGTCACTAATCCATTTCACCCAGTCTAATTGGCTGTTTCCAGCATGAGACTGTAATCTGCAATGCATTGTAGCATGGCTGAGCTGTGTTGTGTTGTGCAGTAGTAAAAGTTAAGGAAGCAAACTAATAACCACTTATTTCTATAAAATATATAATAATAACACCTATAATAATTCAACCTAATCACAGTGAGATGGTGAAATAAAAATGTGGTATTCATGTAATTTGGAGTGCTGCTTCTTTATTTAGATGTACGAGATTAATTGACTGAGTACCCAAGCCAATTAATGCTGGTTAGATTGCGGACTTCAACACTATAAATATAAAAGCAACTTTTGTGATTCACAGCCAACCACAAAGCTGCAGGTAAGAACAAATGAAGGAAGTGTTATTATACCTTGCTGGGAATTTTCACAATTCTCTGGTGATCCTTAGATCAGCTTCCTTCATTGCAAAAGGGCACTTCATGTCTCGGGAAAACGCCTTCACCTGCTTAAAAAATAAAATAAGAAATTACCATAAGTGTTTAGCGGAAACAATACAACTACATATTGTTGGAAACCTACAAATAAATAAGATTTAAAGGGAAAGCATAAATAAAATATAAAACAAGACATGGCAGCGCACTCTTTAAATCTTGTATTGGCTATCCTTTTCCTTGTATGGAAATCTGAATGTTATACATATATGACATTTTTTGTGCGGCAGTAAAGCTGGCCATTCGTACAATTGTGTATCGTAATCGGATCGTTCAGCCATACGGCCAAACGTTCAGATTACCCCTGATATAGCCATGCTCGTTAATCGCATATCGGGGAGAGATCCACTCGTTTGGTGATGTCGCCAAACAAGTGGATCTTTGCGTCTATGGCCACCTTAAAGGGATACTGTCATGGGAAAAATGAATCAGTTAATAGTGCTGCTCCAGCAGAATTCTGCACTGAAATCCATTTTTCAAAAGAGCAAACAGATTTTTTTATATTCAACTTTGAAATCTGACATGGGGCTAGACATATTGTCAATTTCCGAGGTGCCCCAAGTCATGTGACTTGTGCTCTGATAAACTTCAATCACACTTTACTGATGTAGTGCAAGTTAGTGATATCAACCCCTCCCTTTTTCCCCCCAGCAGTCAAACAAAAGAACAATGGGAAGGTAACCAGATAACAGCTCCCTAACACAAGATAACAGCTGCCTGGTAGACAGCACTCAATAATAAAAACCCATGTCCCACTGAGACACATTCAGTTACATTGAGAAGGAAAAACAGCAGCCTGCCAGAAAGCATTTCTCTCCTAAATTGCAGTCACAAGTCACATGACTGGAGGCAGCTGGGAAATTGACAAAATGTATAGCCCCATGTCAGATTTCAAAATTGGATATAAAAAAAGTCTGTTTGCTCTTTTGAGAAATGGATTTCAGTGCAGAATTCTGCTGGAGTAGCACTATTAACTGATTCATTTTGAAAAAAACATGTTTTCCGATGACAGGATCCCTTTAAGAAAGCCTCCATGATATCACAACAGACATTCAAGACAGATAATAGTGATTGGCTGCAACAATATAAAGCTCAGGAAACCTTTACTCATCTGAGATTTTTTTTACCATCACACTGCTCATGCAGACACTACCTGTATAAGTCACTGGTGCAAATATGAATTACTTAATATATTCTGATGGATATTAGTCTTAAAGGAAATGGTGTTTTTGCTTTGTCTAATGTGTAATAGCATGCTTTACATAACTTGACAAACTTAAAGGAAAACTATACCCCCCAAACAATGTAGGTCTCTATTAAAAGACACTGAGTAAAATAGCTCACGTGTAAAACCCTGCTTCATGTAAATGAACCATTATCATAATAATATACTTTTTTAGTAGTATGCGCCATTGGGTAATCATAAATAGAAAATTGCCATTTTAAAAAATAAGGGCCGCCCCCTGAGATCGTAAGATTCACTGTGCACACATACAAACCACATGTAAGGTCACATGAGCCAATTAACAGAGAGTACTGCCTTTTGCTTCCTCACTTCTTCCTGTTACAGTTAGTGTTGTAGTATTTCTGGTCAGGTGATCTCTGAGGCAGCACAGATAGAGTCACGAAATGGCGGTTCAAGGCAAGAGATGTAAAAGGGCAAGATTTATGTAAATATATATTCCAGTTTGGTAAGATTCTTTAATATGTCATTCAATTTGATATAAACTATCTGTTGCTTAAGTATTCATTTTGGGGGTATAGTTTTCCTTTAATTTATCACTATGATAACAAATCAGTACCATGTGATATAAATCAGAGATTTATCACGGCATAGGTAAAGGCTATTGTGGAATATATGTTAAACAGCTGCAACTGCCACCACAAACTGCAGTTAGGTAAGTCACACCTGTATTTCATGTGTGCTACAGTGATCATTTTCTATAACAGAAGCAGATTAGCAAATTGTTGGCAACAGCAACAACATTTTCCTTATGTAAAGTTGAGGTGAAATTTTTTTTTTTAGAAAGGTGTTTTCCATCTGAATCACCCTTCCTGTAAAACACAGCAGACTATTACCTACTTGTTTTTATTTGAGTTCCTTTGAGTACAAAATACAGTGTTTACACAGAGTTTACTGAATGTTGTACAGTGATGGGACCTGTTATCCAGAATGCTTGGGACCTGGGGTTTTCTGGATAAGGGGTCTTTCTGCAATTTGGATGACCAAAATTAAGTAAATTGCAAAGAAACAATTTAAACTTTAAAGAGGTTGTTCACCTTCAAACAACTAGTTGTTGTCAGATAGATCACCAGAAATAACTTTTTCCAATTACTTTCTATTTTCTATGTGTCACGGTTTTCTAATATTGAAGTGTAAAGTGTCATTTTTCACCTTCTAAAGAAGCTCTGGGGGGTGTAAACTGTTCTAAATTGATACATTTAGTTGATACATTTCTTAACTTTGTCCCTGCTGAGAAGAATCTCTGGGTATCATTACAGGCAGCTGTTAGAATTGATACAATAGTTGCTAATACTCCCGAGATGCTTCTGAGAAATGTATCACACGGGCAGATTCGGGGGGGTTTTAGTCGTCAGACGACAAATCTCCTAGATCAGCCTTCCCTTGCCTTCCGCCTGGGGGCAGGTGCTTAGTTTTCCGAAGTCGCCTGTAATTGCGTCATGAGGAAACTTCGGGCGACTTTGGAAAACGAATCGATCCGTGTGCCTGCCCCCAGGTGATTTACATTTTAGCCGGCGGAAGGCAGATAGGGGAGATTAGTCGCCATTGCTGGCGACTAATCTCCCCGGATCTGCCCGTGTGGCCAGACCCTAAATGTTGCAAAATTGTAACAGTTTAGAATCTGCACCTGAATCACTGAGCTGCCAGACTCAAACACCAGAGACAGTGACATTCAACTTTAAACTTAGATTTTGGAAAAACAGTAAAAAATAAATAATGGGAAGTGATTGAAAAAAGTCTTTATTTCTGGGGAACAATCTGAAAACAACTGAACTGGAAAAAAAACAAAGTGTTTGGAAGGTGAACCACCCCTTTAACTAAACCCAGAAGGATTAGTTTCCCTCCAATAAGGATTAATTATATCTCAGTTGAAATCAAGTACAGGTATGGGACCTATTATCCAGAATGCTTGGGACCTGGGGTTTTCCAGATAATGGATCTTCATACCTTAGGTTAGGGTAAGGGCACACCTGGAGATTGGGGGAGATTTACCCGCCTGGCGACTAATCACTTCTTCTTTGGGGCGACTAATGTCCCTGACCTGCTTCCCTGTGTCTTCTGTCTACTTCAATGAAAAAACGCCTGCGCCAATGCACTCATGGTGCTTCGATTTCCAAAGTTGCCCAAAGTTTGCTCGTGAGGAAACTTCGGGCGACATCAGAAATCGAAGCGCCGTGAGTGCATTGGCGCAGACGTTTTTTCATTGAAGTAGACAGAAGACACAGGGAAGCAGTTCGGGGAGATTAGTCGCCCCAAAGAAGAAGCAAGTAGTCACCGGGCAACTAAATCTCCCCGAATCTCCAGGTGTGCCCTTACCCTACAGTCTATTAGAAAATTATGTAAACATTAAATAAGCCAAATAGGGTTGTTTTGCTTCCAATAAGGATTAATTATATCTTAGTTGGGATCAAGTACAAGGTACTGTTTTATTATTACAGAGAAAAAGGAAATCATTTTTAAAAATTATGAATATATTGATAAAATATATATATATATATATATATATATATATATATATATATATATATATATATATATATATATATATATATATATATATATATATATATATATATATATATATATATATGACTTTTTGTACAGGGGTAGTACCAAACTATTATAGTATGTTAAGGGGTGATGCAAACATCTAGTTTAGTAGATTATTTTGGGCATAAAACTATTTTCAGTAATTATTTCCTATTTTTGGAGGGCTATTACAATCCACAGATCTTAACATACTTTAGGAGCAAACCTAATTGGAACTTTTCAGAAAATGCACCGGATTACTTCCCTCCAATATATCACCACTTTATAACATAATAAATAAAAGGGTCTGCTTTAAATAAACCACACCTGATCTGCCATTAAAACCACTGCCTGTTTGCTATGAGAGAAAAGGAATTACAAGCAACCGAACAATATTCTTTCCAAACAGCAAAGCATCAAAACAAAAAAGTAAAATAATGGAAAAACCCCCATGAATAAATACAGTTAAATAAAAGACAACTTGTTAATGTTTTTTTGCCTTCCTCTGGATCAACTAGCAGTTAGGCAGGTTAAATTGTTGAAAGGTTGAACTTGATGTCTGTGTGTCTTTTTTCAACCTAAGTTTGTTAAAGGAACAGTAACACCAAAAAATTGTGTTTTAAAGTAATGAAAATATCATGTAGTGTTGCCCTGCACTGGTAAAAAGGATGTGTTGCTTCAGAAACACTACTATTGTTTATATAAACAAGCTGCTGAGTAGCAATGGCGGAAATTGAAAAAGCCACATGGCACAGGATAAATAGTGGATAACAGATAACACCATTATGTTCTACAGAGCTTTTCTGCTATCTGCTGTGTAACGTGAGCCTTTTCTCCTTTGAATGGCTGTCCCCGTTGCTACAAATCAGCTTATATATATAAAAAATAGTAGTGTTTCTGAACAAACACAGCAGTTTTACCAGTGCAGGGCAACCCTGCATTATATTTGTATTACTTTAAAACACTTTCATTTTTTATGTGACTGTTCCTTTATCTATGTTACTATGTTTTGGGATAGGTCTACTATATCTACAAGGTGAACAATCTTTTTAATGGTTACATTATCATGTACTTGGGCATGTCCTGTTAAAACATCAACACTGCTCTACCTTTTCCTGTAAACTGGGACAGAGCGTGAGTGTATCAATCACCAAGGAGATATTTTGAACAAAAATCTGGACACTCACTCAGCAAGAGAGATTAAAAAACAAAACCCAACTTACCTTTGATCTTTTCCTTTCACTTTTTTAATTCCCAGAAATGCCAACCTGTAATGTAGTACAGACAAAACATATATAAGGGACATGCAAAATTGGGGGAAAAAAACATCACGTAAACAAACAAAAATAATATCTGTTCCATGACAGCTGAGGCCTTATCCTATCTAAACGTTCACTGGGGCTGCACGATGCAGTTAAAGATGTGTGTGGCACTGTAGAGTTATGGAAACGATGATCATTTATAAAAAGTCACCTCCAAGCACTAACATTCAAATGGATAACATGTACACCAGGCTTTGTGAGTCAGGACCCAAACATGAGACCCCCATGATGTGTGGGATGAATCTTCATGCACTTCTTTTATACAATAAAATCTCTTCCTATAATAGACAGCAGTAACTCAAATGGAATGTCATACATTTTAAACCACTTCTTGGGTCGTTAAGCTTCTCCCCCAACTTTATGCTAGAAAAAGTTTTTATAACATGATTTTTTTTTCCCAAGTGAAAAATTATGTTACTCATGTTTTTCCTCCAAAATGCATCAGTTACTAGTGCTGCAGAATTCTGCACTGAAATCCATTTTTCAAAAGAGCAAACAGTTTTTTTTTTTATACGTATTTAATTTTGAAATCTGACATGGGGCTAGACATATTGTCAGTTTCCAGCTGCCCCCAGTCATGTGACTTGTGCTCTGATAAACTTCAGTCACTCTTTACTCCTGTGCTGCAAGTTGGAGTGATATCACCCCCCCTCCCTTTCCCGCCCAGCAGCAGAACAATGGGAAGGTAACAGATAGCAGCTCCCTAACACAAGATAACCGCTACCTTGTAGATTTAAGAACAACACTCAATAGTAAAATCCAGATCCCACTGTGATACATTCAATTACATTGAGTAGGAGAAACAACAGCTTGACAGAAAGCGGTTCCATAGTGCAGCACTGGCTCTTTCTGAAAGCACATGACCAGGCAAAATGACCGGCTGCCTACACACCAATATTACAACTAAAAAAATACACTTGCTGGTTCGGGAATTACATTTTATATGGTAGAGTGAATTATTTGCAGTGTAAGCAGTGTAATTAAGAAATAAAAATTACATCATAAAAATCATGACAGAATCCCTTTTAACCTTTATCAAATGTGTTGCTATTTGTATGTTTCCAGCATATATACGGTGTGATCTTTTGGCTGGACAAATGGAGGTTTTTATGCTGATTTAAGAAATCAGAGACTAAAAAAAAAACAAAGTTACACGGTATGAATGTCACAACATCTTCTGTGGAATAAGAATAATATATATCTTGGGAAGATATGTACCATTTGAGGAACATATAGTTTTTTTAAAAGTGAACTCCAACCAATTTTTTGTTTTCCATGCACAATAAAAGAACATGTAACATTATGCAGTTTTTTGCAAGTGCAACTGAAAGCAGGATTTGTCTCTACCTGAAGTGCTAGTTCTAACACTTGAAACTATTTAGCAGAAGCAATTGACAGAGGAAACAATATTCTAACAAGACACATGGAAAGAGCAATAGTTTTGTAAAGAGGCTCATGTTTACAACTCTTAAAGGGGTTGTTCACCTTCACTTTTTTCAGTTCAGTTGGTTTCAGACAGTTCACCAGAATTAAAGGCTTTTTCCATTTGTTTTCAATTTTTGATTTTCTACCATTGAAGTGTAAAGTTTCATTTTTCACCTTCTACTGCAGCTCTGGGGGGGGGGTTATACATTGATATATTTAGTTGATACATTTTTAATCTTTGTCCCTGCTGAGAATCCCTGAGTTTCATTAAAGGCAGCTGTTAGAATTGATACAATAGTTGCTAATATATAGATACTGCTGAGAAATGGATCAACTAATGTTGATCATAAGTCTGTATGAACAAACTGTAGCAACAAACTGTAGCAACAAACTGTAGCAACAAACTGTAGCAAATTGTAACATTTCAGCATGCAGCGCCTAGATCACTAAGCTGCCAAACACAAGAGACAGGAACATTAAACTTGAATTTTGGGAAAACTGTAAAAAGCAAAAAATGGAAAGCAATTGAAAAAAGTCGTTATTTATGATGAACAATCTGAAAACAACTCAACTTGAAAAAGTGTTTGGAAGGTGAAAAACGCCGTTAACATTTAGGGCAGTGGTTTCCAAACTGTGAGATGTGCAGTATTCAAAGAAAAGTAGTATCGGTGTTGACCAACTCCCACAGTGCTACAGCAGTAAAGGGAAAGCAGCATACTTGACAGACTTGACAGCAGCACTGCCCAAAATTATCCAAGTAGTGGATAATCATCAAAAAGAATGTCACCTGGGCCTTCAGTTGGAGACAGCCATGTAATATACCCCAAACCTGCCATGCATGAATAATACATTACCTACCTACCTGCACAGAAACCAGAACATTATTTTAAAAAAGTGCTTTTTCTTATCAAATGCTTTGCTATTCGTATCACAGTGGGCACCTATTTAATACCAGTTTTTAAATGCAGCAACATAGTAGTGCACACTTATTGCATAAAACAAACTGCTTTGATTGATTTGACTGTTAAAAGTTTAGTGGTTGTGTACTTCTAGGACTAGCAATGTGTACTTCTAGGACTAGCAATGATAACGCCACATATGGCACACTATCCATACGCTCTACAATAGATCAGCAAGTAAGTGTTTGCACCAAATCTCACCCTAAGGATAATGCAACACATGGCTGCAACTTGGCCTGCTGAAAAATAGAGGCCAGGAATCAGCCCCTTCCATTACCTGTGCCCAGCCTGGGTGCAAGCAAACGCAGGGAATTTCGGTCACGAAATGCAAACTCTCTCACTTTGCCTGCACCAAGGCCGACACAATGGTTCTGGGTGCAGGCAAGGTATGGGACTGGTACAAGAATAGGGGCTGATTCCCGGCTTGTGTTTTTCAGTCTCATATAACAATAGCCTAAGTGTCCTTTAGGCTGGGCTCTCAGATGTATCTTTGAGTGCAAAAAATTATTGTCCCCAAACTCACTTATAGTTTGGACCCACCGGAGCTGCTCAATTCACTTCCAAGTGGGGAGACACACAGTTTGGGAACCACGGTCTTAAACATTAATAGTTATAAACATGAGCCTCTTTAAGAACTATTGCACTTTCCATGCGTCTTGTAAGAACATTGCTACGAGTTTATCTAAATGCCCAACCACATACCAGATCTAAATTTCTAAAAAAAACAACTTAATAAACTGCTATCGCTTCATTCTGGATCTTAGCATATGAATCAGTAACATGATGTTCCAAGAGGGAACTAATGGTGCTTTATCTTTCTTTAAATGATTATGGTCTTTGTATTTCCCATGGATTTAAGCCAACTGATTAACAAATTTGAAGTCTTGCTGTTAAAGGGGTTGTTCACCTTTGAGTTAACTTTTAGTGTGATATTGAGTGTGACATTGTGAGACAATTTGCAATTGGTTTTAATTTTTTATTATTTGTGGTTTTTGAGTTATTTAGCTTTTCATTCAGCAGCTTTCTAGTTTGCAATTTGGTTGCTAGGGTCCAATTACCCTAGCAACCATGCATTGATTTGAATAAGAGACTGGAATATGAATAAGAAAGGCCTGAATAGAAAAGAACAGTAATAAAAATAAGCAATAATGATACATTTGTAGCCTTACAGAACATTTTTAGATGGGGATGACATTACTAAACACCACTTATGTGTATATAACTTATAGGCTATTCAAGGCTCTTGTAATAAATATAACTAACCTATTGTGAAAGGTGTTAAATACTGAATGCACTTACATTGTGCTTTTATATTAACAGTGTGTGGTGGGGACCACTGATATTTAATGCTGCAATACGATAAGTTTGTGTGGGGAAAGTGATATTTATATTTATTAGTAGATGGATATTTAAACTACAGATGATAAAGGAATTCAATTTTGACAACTCCTGGAAAACGCACGTTATTTTTTATTTGTTTTGTTCTTTTATTAGAAAGTGAAGGTGATCTGGCAGATGGAATAATAGACAGTAAGGGCAGAGACACACGTGGAGATTTAGTTGCCCTCTTCTTCGGGCACTAATCCCCCCCAAATTGCCTTCCGGCCGGCTAGAATCGAGATGGCTGGCGGGATGGCACTCTGAGCGCTTCGTTTTCTGAAGTTGCTTCATGAGTCCATCCCGCTGGCGATTTAGATTCAAGCTGGCGGGAAGGCAATTCGGGGAGATAAGGGTAAGGGCAAATGCTGCAATTTCGGGAGATTAGTAGCCCAGTGACAAATCACTTCTTTTTCGTGCAGCTAATCTCCCCGAACTGCCTTCCTGTCGGCGGGATGGCACTCGGAGCGCTTTGTTTTCCAAAGTTGCCTGAAATTGCCTCATGAGAAAGCTTCACACGACTTCAGAAAGCGGAAGCTATCAGACTGCCATCCAGCCGGCGATTTACATTCTAGCTGGCGGGAATAGCAGCGTGTGCCCTGGCCCATAGTCGCCCGGCGACTAATCTCCACATGTGTCTCTGCCCTAACAGATTGTTGCCAAATTAATGGACAGGGGCATTTTCAGCTGTTTGAGTTGATATTGCTTTCATATTGTTACAGGCAGTGTTTTCAGATGATTCATAATCGGGGACATAAATCCCAAAATAAACGTTTGCCTAATGAAAATAAATGTCATCCTAAGCAACGTCATATGCGTTGAATAAATACACTTTGTTAAAAAATCATTGTCTGTCTTTTATTTTCTGCACGGCTGTACCAATGTAGCAAAGCCAACCTTGCATGATTTCTCACCATTCGGCTTATCAGCTGGCTTCTGCTACATTGCTTCTATAGTCAGAACCATCAGGGCAAGAGACAATTCCAGTTGCAGATATATATATATATATAGATATATATATATATATATATATCTATATCTATATCTATATATATCTATATCTAGATCTATATCTAGATCTATATCTATATATATCTATATCTAGATATATCTATATCTAGATATATATATATCTAGATATAGATATATAGATATAGATATAGATATAGATATAGATATAGATATATATATATATATATATATATATATATATATATAAAACAATCCTAGTCAGGTGCACTCTCTACCAAAAAACATCCGCCTGGGTGCTGGTAAAATTAATACTATATTCTCATCTCACAAACCGCACTCCAAGGACTTGTCAGGTGCAAAAATCAAAATGCCTTTATTTCAACGTTTCGGCTCTCACATGTGAGCCGTCTTCAGGAAAGTGTTCCTGACAAGTCCTTGGAGTGCGGTTTGTGAGATGAGTATATATATATATATATATATATATATATATATATATATATATATATATATATATATATATATATATATATTTACACATGTTTAAAGCCATTGACAACGTGTGAGTGACAGTTTGGAAAGTTGCATACAGACAGTGAGGATCATTTATTAACACAGGGCAAATTTGCCCATGGATAGTTACCTATAGCAAGCAATCGGTGATTAGCTTTTTAAAGCCAACTGCAAGTAGAACAATGAATGCAGCAATTTAATTGGTTGTGATAGGTAACTGCCCATGGGCAAATTTGCCCAGTGTTTATAAATGACCCCCAGTGACCATTTATTTCAAGAGGCAAGAGATTGTTTGAGGGGTTTAAAAGCCTTTTAGTATTGTGTTCACATTGCCCTACATAGAAGGGATTTTCTGATGGACTAACTAGGCCTGACCCCTTGTAAAACCCTTGCTAAGAGGAGGGGCCCAGTAATATCTAGTTATGCCACTGCCAGGGTGTATTTGCTCTCGGAAATAAAGTACGAAGTGATGCAAAGCAAAAGGCACTAGGCCTTGAAGCCTCACCCAACGGGTCTGAAGCTATTGTAAGACTACAACTAGCAGCAGTGGATTAGGAGAGCCGTAGAGTAGGCGATTTAGAGTCTCGGCCGAGCAAGAGAAAAAGCAATGGCGACAGTAGGGTGGGGGCGCATACCTTGCAGGAAGTGTCTGTTTTCACAGGGACTGGGTTGGAAGTGAATGAACACTACAGCTTTGTAATAAGTAACGGGCCTGCCAGAAAGAAGCAGCTGCAGCCAGGCCAGGGAGTGCCCGTGTGGGGAAGTAGTGAGAGCTACTGAGCGCCTTCGTAAGGTAGAAATCACACTCACCCGTGGGGCACACCGCTGCCCAGCGCCACACACCGCTCCGTACTTCCCGGGGCCTGCCCCATAACCCACCGCGTTAACGGGAAGCAGATAGAACACCCGCAACCAATCAGCACCCTCTGCCGTAAACCGCCTCCGGTACGTCGCAAAACATGGACGATAGAAAATACAAAGCGCGTGCGAGAAACAACTCTGGCGCCCACGTCACGCGCTGCACTTCCGAGCTCGCAAGTGGATTGGACAAGCGTCCTCCCGTAAGCTCCGCCCGCTCCGTTGATGTTTCTAATGGTTGCCAGACAACGGCGGCCGCTGCTGCTGTGGGCGGAAACGTGGTGGCGCACATGCGCTCAAATGTTGTCATTGGTAGTGTTGCTGGGATTTCCGTCAAATCGGGCTAGTTTAAGACAGTGGCGGGTTTTCAAAACACAAACCCATCAGGCTATGAATTCGGCCTAAGTCGTGGCGTTTCCGCGGAAATCCACCATTTTTTTATTTTAACTCCCAATGTAGTTTTCGGCGAGTGGTTCCTGGCCTACCTCTCCTTTTTTTCAGTGAGACATCAATTAGGCAGTGCATGCTGGGCAAAGTAGTTTTCCTTTAACGCGTTTCCTGGTGCCAAGGTAAATGTAAAACTACAATATCCAGAATGCAATGGGACTGTCTGGTGCTGAAAGAAGCGCCCGTTCTACTCTTCCTAGCAACAGCTCCGCCCTCTTAGTCCCAACTTGTCTGCTGTGCAGAACCTTCTTCCAGCTACATTTGGTACGTGATTGTACTACTTCTCTTTATAATCTGACAGCATGGCTGCAGTTATTTTACTGGCATGTCTGCCTTATGCAATGTGCTGCTGAATATATTTCTTATTCCTTCCAACGTTTGGAAAATAGAAAGAGGGACAAAAACATTGTAGGGGAACATTTTTAGTCCGCGCCAAATTTATGGTGACACCCCCAAATACATCCTTTATACAAAATGTGTCATGTTATGGAAAGTTTGAAGACATTTATGGGGTTTTTAATGTTCAGGTTTTATGTATTATTACAGTTTTGTTAATGAAGGTGAAATTGCCCTTTAAGCTGCCAATCACAGACAGTTTCCCCAAGAGACCTGCTTATCTTAGTATTGTTAATAGTTACAATTGTTTCTTTGCTTATCTTAGCGCATTCTGGGCTCTTTTTCAAAAGCCTCAGTTTTAGAAACGTTGTATCTTTTTCTGGCTGTTCAGTACAGGAGATCAAAGAGAAAGTCGGGACGTTTCAGCAACAATCCGGGACTGCAGTTTGAGTGGTCAAAATCAGGACTGTCCCATGAAAGTGGTTGGGAGGTGTGATTTCGGCAGTGACATTCCTATTCACATGGGGCAGTCCTTTACGAAATGAGACTGAGACATCACCCTAACATTTTATAAAGCGCTGCCACCTGAAGACTGACCGGACATGGACCACAGTTGGGTACACCCCTTTGTCATTAAATGCTTAGGGGTCCATCACTGTGTCTGTCATGAAGTGCATGGGGGTGCGCACAATCAGGGTTGGACTGAGGGGTCCGGGGGACCACCGGGGCTCTGCTTCAGGAACCCCCTGTGCAAAATTGCGCCCACTGTTTTTGCTGCAACCGGTAGAGTTAGAGGCATGTTTGCAAAAGCGCACGCATTGTTTTTCCGCGATTGTCAAAGAGGGAAGGAAGGGGTGCAGGGTGAGAATCTGGGCTGGCGGGGCCCACAAGAACCGCGGGCCCATTGGGTTTTTTTCCTGTATCCCGCCGGCCCAGTCCATCCCAGCCCACAATATGTCTGTTGTTCCAACCATGTTAAAAAGGGGTGTGTTTATGTTAACTGGGTGTGGTATTTTGGGGGTCACAGTGGGCATGTATAAAAATGTGGCCAATGTGCTACATGCTGCAATTGATAGTGTCCCTCTTTAACTTTTTTTTTTAAATGTTGGGAGGCACGCAGTGATCTTACTCCAAGTTAACACAATCACTCCCCTTTTTACCACAGTTGGAATGATAGACATATTGTGCCCCCCTCATGAATTTCATTACACTCTGGCTGTAGTTACTGACTTGTTTGAGATAAGTTAATAACAAATTATGACAGGTATCTGGTAATTTATACCTTCCCATCAGCAATGACTTGTCCAATTTGCAACTTGTTCTCATATCATATAATTGCGCTGTTGCAGTGCAGGGATGCGTTTAATTTTTTGCAAGATGATATGCATGTTAAAGGGATGGTTCACCTTTAAGTTAACCTTTAGTATGTTATAGAATGGCTAATTCTAAGCAACCTTTCAATTGATCTTTATTTTTATTTTTTTTATAGTTTTTAAATTATTTGCCTTCTTCCAACTTTCAAATAGGGGTCACTGACCCCATCCAAAAAACAAATGCTCTGTAAGGCTACAAATGTATTGTTATTGCTACTTTTTATTACTCTCTCAATTCAGGCCTCTCCTATTCATATTCCAGTCTTTTATTCAAATTGGTGCATGGTTGCTAGGATTATTTGGACCCTGGCAACCAGATTACTGAAACTGCAAACTGAAGAGCTGCTGAATAAAAAGATAAATAACTCTAAAAGCCCAAATTATAAAAAAAAAAAAAAAAAATGAAAACCAATTGCAAAATGTCTCAGAAAATCTCTCTGCATCCTAAAAATTAATTTAGAGAACAACCCCTTTAAGATAGTAGGGAACTAAAAAACTGCCAATGATAACTCTACAGCGCAGTAAATTCTGTGTCAATATTTCATGTATTTATAACTGGGTGCTATCAAAAAGGAAAAACCTATGGGATAAAAACAAAAAAACACAATATCCGTGCATTTAATTTGTGTTCTGATGTTTTCATCTCTTTTAAATACAGGAATGGGATTTGTTATCCAGAATGCTTGGGATCTGGGGACTTCCGGATAAGAGGCCTTTCCGTAATTTGGATCTTCATACTTTAAAGTCTACTTAATCATGTAAACATTAAATATTATTATATCTTAGCTGGGATCTGTTACAGAAAAAAAGGAAATCATTTATAAAAACATGAGTTATTTGTTTAAAATGGAGTCTAAGGGAGATGGTCTTGCCTAAAGGTGGCCATAGTCGAAAAGATCCGCTCGTTTTGCGACATCGCCAAACGAGCCGATCTTTCCCCGATATGCCACTAACGGGCATGGCTATATCGGGGGTAATCTGAACGTTCGACCCTATGGCTGAACAATCAGATTACAATGAGAGCGCAATGGGCTCGGTCGGGACAATTTGTCCGATTGACCAAACAAATCCTCGATTCGTACGATAGGATCTTTGCGTCTATGGCCACCTTTACTTCTGAGCTTTCTGGATAACTGGTTTTCGGATAATGGATCCCATACCTGTATAGACATAAATAATCATTGTTTACATGCTGGAATAAGCACCCTTACCATAAATTAGCTCTTAATCAGTGTTAGACAATAAAAACTGCAGGCATATAGGCTACATCAGATATAGCAGTGTGTGCCACAGGACAAAACAGTTTTTTGCTTCATAATGTAGCTTTTATTTCGAGCAAAGCATTTCTGAATTTGTCCTAATATGTTGTCTTTATTGCAGAAAGCACATCATTTGGGTTCAAGGATGAGTGTGCAGTCAGCCTGTGCTGATCAGTTAAGCAAGGAGCCCTGCAGCTAGTCAAATGAGATGGAGGGTCTGTTGCCAGGCTTGCGAGAGCTGTACAGGGTGATCCTGAATGCTGGTTCCCTGCAGTATGATACCCAGAAATGCGCCGCTTTCTTAGCTCCTACTTCTACAGTATTACTCAGTACAGGTGACTAACATTGATTTTTTTTTCTTCTGTTATATATTCAGTCAGAAATAAAAATGTATGTGTAACCTTGGAACAGCTTCAACAAAGCAGCATGTTTCTTTTTCTTGTGCATTTGTAGAAGAATAACTGCTGCTGTTAAAAAAAAAAAAAGTAATAAGGTTGAAATATCACAAATGTAATGCTAACGTTTAAAAGTAAAAATGGCTAGGATATAAGAGGTGCCAGTAAATGTAGATCTGCAAAGCAACAGCTGTTGTTATGGATTCAGAAGTCATAGCTGTCAGAGCTTTGTTGGTATTTCTTAAAGGGATTCTGTCATGATTTTTATGGATGTTTTTATTTCTAAATTACACTGTTTACACTGCAAATAATTCATTCTACAATATAAAATGTCATTATTGAACCAGCAAGTGTATTTTTTTTTTAGTTGTAATATTGGTGTGTAGGCAGCAATCTCAGGTCATTTTGCCAGGTCATGCGCTTCCAAAAAACTTTAGGATGGAACTGCTTTCTGGCAGGCTGTTGTTTCTCTTACTCAATGTAACTGAATATGTCGCAGTAGGATTTGGATTTTACTATTGAGTGTTGTTCTTATATCTACCAGGCAGCTGTTATTTTGTGTTAGAGAGCTGCTATCTGATTACCTTCCATTGTTCTGTTGTTAGGCTGGGAGGGAGAAGGAAGGGGGGGGTATCACTCCAACTTGCAGTACAGCAGTAAAGAGTGACTAAAGTTTATCAAAGCACAAGTCGCATGACTGGGGGCAGCTGGGAAATTGACAATATGTCTAGCCCATGTCAGATTTTAAAATTAAATATAAAAAACCTGTTTGCTCTTTTGAGAAATGGATTTCAATACAGAATTCTGCTGAAGCAGCACTATTAAAGGAGAAGGAAAGGTTAAAACGAAGTAAGCCTTATCAGAAAGGTCCATCTAAATATACCAGTAAACCCCCAAAGTAGTGCTGCTCTGAGTCCCCTGTCAAAATAAACACTGCATTTCTTTCCTTCTATTGTGTACTCATGGGCTTCTGTATCAGACTTCCTGCCTTCATCTTAAACCTCATTGCCCTGGGCAAGAGCATGCTCAGTTTGCTCCTCTTCCCCCACCCCCCTCCCTTCTCTACTGTAATCTGAGCCCAGAGCAGGGAGAGACTCAGGCAGGAAGTGATGTCACACCACATTAATACTGCAGCTCCTATCCTAAACAAACAGAGAGCTTCTAGAGCTGTTTACTCCGGTATGGTAAAACATTCTACAGAATAAATATAGCATTCTAGCTTGCACTATTGCAGCTAATCTATTGGCAATAAAATGCCTCTGTAGCTTTCCTTCTCCTTTAACTGATGTGTTTTGAAAAATAAATATTTTTCCCATGACCGTATCCCCTTAAAGTGGACCTGTCACCCAGACATAAAAAGCTGTATAATAAAAGTCCTTTTCAAATTAAACATGAAATCCAATATCTTTTTTTTGTTAAATCATTCATAGCTGTCGTAAACTCATTTAAAAATCTCAGCTTTCAATCAAGCAATTACTTTCACTTTCCATTCAGCACTTCCTAGATGTCACTGCTCTCCCTACATTCCACCAGCTCTCTTAACCATTTAATTGTGTAACCAGTGCATGGGGATGGACATCAGGTCCCCCATTCTGGTGCACAAACAAGATTCTGAGATGATACAAGGCTTGCCTTAATAACAGTGTCCACAAAATGGCTCCTGCCTGTTTGCTAGAATTATGAGTTCCCAAATCAAAGGAATCAAGATTCAAATAATTTATATAGTGTAATCACGTTTTATTTTGCTTGACAAACATGATAAACTATGAGTTGGGATATTTTTTTGCAGCTGACAGGTCCCCTTTAAGGCTACTGCCAGACAAGGCTTATCTGCTTGCTCCAGGTTTTGGGTCTAGAGACACTACGGCAGACAGGCAGAGTGTATTGCGGCTTAAAATTGCATACTTGTTTTCAAGACTGTTATCCTATTTGTGTGTCTGCACCCAGGCCGATGCAGTGCCTTTCAATTCAGAGGCCAGTGGATGGGATGATTCTCATTCTGCCTCTAAATGCAGGCCCACAATCAACCCCATCTGGCAGTAACCTTATAAATCTACCTACCACTGGTGGAGTAACAGTCCAAATAACTGAAAATTTGGTATGGTAGCGCCTTTGGCATATATTGCTGTGGTCATTGTCATAAAATACTGGGGGGGTCACATTGCCATGAAATGCTGGAGCATGACATACAACTAAAGGCTATGAAAATTACGCATGTCACTTTAGGGGGCAGATTTACATATGGTCGAATATCGAGGGTTAATTAACCCTCAATATTCGACTGGCGAATGTAAATCCTTCGACTTCGAATATCGAAGTCAAAGGATTTACCGCAATTAGTTCGATCGAACTAAAAATCGTATGATTTGAATTTTAATGCATCGATCGAACGGTTTTTCTACGACCAAAAAAACATAGGAAAGCCTATGGGGACCTTCCCCATAGGCTAACATTGCACCTCGGTAGGTTTTAGGTGGCGAAGTAGGGGGTCGAAGTTTTTTTTAAAGAGACAGTACTTCAACTATCGAATGGTCGAATATTCGAAAGATTTTTAGTTCGAATCGTTTGATTCGAAGTCGTGGTCGAAGTAGCCAAAAAAAACATTCGAAATTCAAAGTTTTTTTTAATTCTATTCCTTCACTTGAGCAAAGTAAATGTGCCCCCAAATATAGGTGGTCTTACAAGTGGCAGGACTAAAATTGGTGTCATACTTTCACTCTACCTTTTTTGATTCATTTTATCCGGCTGTTAATGGATGTTGCTGTGCCTTGTGTAGTGGCTTGTGCCAGAGCTTCTCTCTCTGTGTTGCCTGCAGACGTGGCTAGAAGGATTGTGAGGGCAGCGCCATTATTTCTCTGCCTTGTTATCTGTAAATATTCATATTATGTGTAAGCAAATGGTGGGTCTTTTATTGCTGATCAGTTTAGTGGTGTGCAGTCAGACACTAGTTTAAGCTATAGGATGTGGCTTCTTACTGATTGGTACCGGTTAATACTACCTACAGGTGAAAAACTGCTCTCTGTGTTTCCTTTGAGACCGAGTAAAGGAATTTGCAATGCGTATGCATTCATTGTTATCCTTTAAACTAGTGCGCATTGCTAAGGAAGCTTTCACTGTATCATATACTGTATACCAACAGGTGTCTCTGCTGACACTTGAATAGCTAAAGTCAGAAACTCTTATTGTTATTAAAGGCCCTTTTATTAACAGCTTACTCAGCACTCCTTTTTCTGTCTGTGAATTACAGTTTGTATTACCGACTGCCCAATTTTTGCACTAGTGCTAATAACAGACACCCCCTGTGCACCATATTTTTCAGATATTGCAGGTTCAACGCCACCTGATAATGTAGGGAATGTGCCTGTATGGTGTGCACGGGACATAACAGCGCTCCAGCTGTCTCTTATACAGATGCTGATCAGCAAGGCAGAGGGTCGCAGCACAGATCCTGATGTAAAACGCCAATATGTTTGTATAGTGGACCTGCTTCAGCAAGCTGACCTGGATTCAACTTTAGTAAGAACTGCCAGTGTATCTAATCTTACAAGCTTTATAATGATTCTTTTTACATATTTATTATTATTAGGCAGAGTATTCATGACTGTGTCCATGGCAAAAAAGAGGAGCACACCCTCAAAAAATAAATCAAGTGCCTGGGTGCCAGTAAGGCTTAAGGTGGCCATACACGTAAATATCCGCTCGTTTGGCGATGTCGCCAAACTAGCGGATCTCTCCCCGATATGCCCACCTTGAGGTGGACAATATCGGGCTGATCCGATCGTGGGCCCTAGGGCCCAACGATTGCATCCTAACGATGGGCAACGGGTGGTCGGAACACGGGACCGCATCAATGAACAGATGCAGCCGCGATCCAACGGATTTTTTAGCCCCGACAATCGACATCTGCCCGACTTTCGGCCAGATATCGATCAGGGAAGCCTGTCGGAGGGCCCCATACACGGGCCAATAAGCTACCTACTCGCTCTGTCGGCAGCTTTTATCGGCCCGTGTATGGCCACTTTTAGTCATTGTACAAAGTACAGCACAAAATAACCAAAAGAGACCGCTCCAGCTCTCTGCTGTTCCCATGGCTAGGTGCTCAGTCCTCCGTTTCCCCGCTGTATCCACACGACAAACTCCAAAAACTGAACAGCACTTCTGGACATAGGCTCATAGGACTATGATTAAGGGAGCTACTCGAAAAACACGTTAGGTACCGTACTCTCCAGCCGTTTGCTACAATAAATCTTTGTCCAGAAGTGCCGTCCAGTTTTGGAGTTTGTCACAGCACCAAAATACACCAAAGTGTATTTATTGGTTCAAATACACAATAAAACCAGCAGAGTGCTGTACTTTGTACAATACCTATAACAATAATTATCTATCTATCTATCATATATATTTATGTGTGCATGTAATTGTAATGCTATATTATAATGAAAATAATTAAATTACACTTAATGGTTTGACGTTGGATCGCACTGCTTGGATCACAGAAATAGCTTATAGGGTCACTGTGAATAACTGCAGGCCTAGTCTTTCCGGGTTGGCCAGTATCCCAAGCCATTATTCGGGGGGGTCAGTGTAAGTGTTGGGTGTTTTCATCTGTTTGTGTTTCTGGCTTTTTAATGCCATTATCAAGTTAGTAATGTTCCCAGCAGCAAGTTTATTGTGTATAGACACAACACTGGAAGTTGCCTAGCTGCCTATAGAGTCTAAGAGAGATTATATAGATAGAATAGATTAGAGTAGATTTGTTTTAGTGCATTAGTACCATATGCTTGTCATGGCTCGGGAGGCGTTACAAAACACAGAAGCCAAAATGAAGATCTAATTAGCTGCTGTTTGATATAATTTTGTCCTTGCAGATTTGCATCTCCATGGCTTCTGACAAGGTGCTGTCTCATCTCTCTTCCAAGTGCCTCTCCAGTTTGGTGCTATTCCAGTTTAAAAGTAAGGTAAATGGATCAAGCACAAGTAGCAGTTTGCCTATGAAATGGAATGGGACAATGCATAATGTGGTGTTAGTGGATTTTATATGTACACCTTATGTGCCTTACCTGTATTGAGCACCAGAAAGGTTAGTTGTATAGTTTACATTACTTGGCCTAGATTACTATTCTTGGATGAGGGTTGCGACTAATGTGATAGGTGACCTCCACCAAAATAATGAATAAATGTAATTTTGTATAAGAAATGAAAATATAATTCTATGCAATATACATTCATTAAAAAAATGTTACCTGTAAATGATATTTCTGTTGAAAGTCAGTTCAGTTGTCTGCACTGCTTATCTTTAATCTAAAAAAGGCAGCTGTCCTGGAGCCAAGACTCTGATTCCCACAGTGCCTTGCACGCGTCTTTGCTTGTCTGTTAATCCTACTCTTTATTTGAGCAATGACCGTTGGTTTTCCCTTTCCCCAGAATGAGGTGAATATCCGGTGGCTTCAATTCTGCATGAAGTCACTGAGTGAATCCCCAAGGTGCTATACACTGATGCCATGTCTATCTAGTCTCGTATGTGTGTCCAAGGAACTCCTCAGGGATGAGAACTTACAGCAAGGAGGTAAGAGCTTTAACTATGCTGCAGTTCTACTCATAGGAATGTTTGTGTTGAATTCCTCTACGTTTCTTCTAATTGATATCTGCTTTTATCGGGAGTTTTAGATCAATAATTGACAAATGTCAATTGTTGTAAAGTTCAAGCCCCATTTTCTTAAATTAATTATCTGTAGGATAATTTACCTGAAACAGACCTGTGTGCCCTAAATGCTTACCCTCAATGCTAGATATAAAAAGGTGGCTGTTTTCATCAATGAACAGTAGATAAGAGTGAGTTTAAATTTCAGGCTTTTAAAGGGCTATATCCTACAAATAAAAATGTTCACAAAGGTTCAGCTCATGAAAATAAGAATCATCCTAAATACAATCTGATAACTATCAGTGCCAGAAAATAATTTATTTGTGTGAACATGTGTGTAAACATTTTAATAACACAGATAATAAATTGCATCGATCAACAGTTGGCAAATAAAAGCTGCAGATTTGGCCTCTCAAGACCACTGTGGCAGCTTATTGGCCCACCTGTGGGATCCTCACAAAGTCCTGACTCATCAGTATCTGGTTGGGCAGGTTTGAACTTCCTGTTGGTGGGAAGTTCATTGCCACGGTGCTGCATTCCTTTTCCGGCAGGTTTCTGTGATTTTAAGCCTGGGGATCAAACAATCCGATAATTCCAAATTGGGTAAAGATATGCTTATTTAGTAACCTCAACAAAGGATCTTACCATTTGTCTTTAGAAAATAAAGACAAAGATCTGATTTGGTTGCTATGGTCACTGCACTGGTGCAATTTAGCACCTATGTTCATGAATCCGCACAAGATGAATCTTAGATTACATTTGAGTTTTGATGATAGTTCCCTTTTAACATATAAGCATTTGCCTGGGCCATTTCAGAGCCCCCCACCCTTGAAATACCAACCTGTTCATAAAATATTGGAGAATGTTTGAGTTTGCATTGCAACAATAATAAAATAATAATATAAAAAAATGTTCTTTCTACTCTTGAAGTGTACTTGCATGTCCAGTAGAGGTCAGTATTAGTGGCCACCATGGCTCCAAAGTGGCTGTCTTCCACAGCATTGTCCAAGACTGTGTTCTTGCTATTTGACTGCACCTTCTTAAAGGAGGCATTTTGTGTAAAAAAAAAAATAGGAACGTACCAGTGCGTTATACTCATTTAGATATAGAAGAATTGTGCTTTAAAAGTAGGCTGATTTTATTGAATATTTCCCTCTCTTCCACTTCCTGCTCCAGGAACCAATCAGCAGCTAGCAGGACCTGACAGGGAACTGAAGCCTGTCTTTGCTTGTATAACCGCAGTGCTGTAATTGGCTGTCCCCCTCCTACTGTGCTTCTGGCCCACCCCTCATTTGAAACAGGGACAGGGACCGCAGAGCAGCACGATATGTTGGCGCTATATAAATACATGCTAATAATAATAATCTTTAGGGAGCTCTAATAAAAGTGCAATTTTTAAAGATATCATTTTTTTTCATTTATCCTGTATGTCTCCTTTAAATGGTGCATGGCAACTACTCTTGAGCCGAATCTGTTACATAGACTATACAGTATGAGAATGTGATCTGGTCTCACTTGTGTTCTAGATATTCTACAGGCACTCCTTCAGCCTCTGGATCCTGCATTTGAAGGATTATGCTCTTCTCTTCTTTCCGATGTCAGAGCAAAGCACTGCCAAACACCTGCACTAGACCCAGAGTTAAGCTGCTGCATCTCCTGTCTCTTGGACCTGATCGAGCTCTTGGTCGCACTAAGGATAAAATGCCAACGGAGTCTTCCTTTATGCCACAAAGTTCTTTCTGTGACTATTCCCCAGGCTTTTACACTCGTATCTTCTTCCCCTGTTGCATATTATGTTAAAAGGCAGTTCATCTTGGTCCTGAAAAAAAGCCTTCTGAAAAAAGCAGGGGAGGATTTCTACCCTGTTCTTTATAGCTTGTCACAGCCTGGAGACCCTGTGCTGGAGCAGGAAATTATGATCTTGGTGCTAGAGCTGCTGAACTCCATACACCAGGGCTGGTTGCTGCAAGTGCCTGTAAGCGACAGAATCAGCTGCTTTGGTGGCTCTAACAAGGCATCGGAAAGTAGCCCTGACCTAGTAGTCCTGGCGGCAGTGTGTCTTTCTGTTCTCAAAGCTCTAGAAATCCAGCTTCTAGAAGTGACTATATGCAGCATTATCGAAGGTAATAAAGAACAATACAAGCTGTATTGCCTGTGATATGGAACAATGTATATATGTTCTATATAATGTATAATGGTATATCAAAAGTCATTATATTCACTGCAACAAAATATGGGGGGACACGTTTAATTTTCTTTAATTATAAATATATGTTCTTTTGGACCATACAATATTGTATAATGTCTATAGGCTACCTGACAATTGTATGGCACAGGACTGTTGTAATCAGTTCCAGATCAGTCCTGTGCCACCACACTGGAATTGTTTTAAAGGCTGTAGTTGACCTTTCTCCACTGGTATACGTACATCTACTGTCGTAGAGAAAACACTGTATGTGACACTGCCCTTATAAGTAAAAGCATCTGTGTATTGACTTTCATTAAACTCCTAATTCCTTTATTTAATGGTCTCATTGAGCTTTGAATTCTTTTCAATAATAAAACAGGCGGGGATGGGATTTGGGTAGAAGCATAGATATTAACATTTCTGATCCAATGTTTTAAAATGAAACCAAGCTAAAGATAGATACGAGGAATTTGACAAATTGGGAATATTAAGATGTAATTTCTGTTCCTAGATAAACTACAGTCTGTCATGGATCAATTACTGGCTTTCCTAAGGCATCATCTAGGGTGGCAGAAACCGTGCCACCCCTGTGAATGGGTATCTCTCATCTTTATCGAGCAGGATGATGACATGTTAGAAGTGGCAAACATTCTGCTAAAGCTGTACCTTCGCTGTCAAACGTAAGCATATTTATTCATATTTAACCATAGCAGCTGCCATATAAGCTTGTTGTGGCATTACTTACTGCCTGATTCTCTTCCTGCTCACTCTCTGGGCTCAGATTACAGCAGGGAGGGGAGGAGGGAAAAGGGAGAGAGGAGCAAACTGAGCATGCTCAAGCCCTAGCCCTGGAGGTTTAAGCTGAAAATAGGAAGTCTGATACAGAAGCCCATGTGTACACAATAAAAGGAAAGAAATGCAGTGTTTCTTTTGAGGACTCAGAGCAGCATTACTTTGAGGGTTTACTGGTGTATTTATATAGACCTTTGTGATAAAGCTTACTTAATTTTAGATTTTCCTTCTCCTTTAACATCACGTTTGTTTGTTGTTTTAGCCTCTGGTCTCAGGTCCCTGCCTGTGCTTATCCTGGAGGTGAAATGGAAATATGGGATGGAATATCTCATCGGTTTGGATGTGACCCCCACTGCATTTTTATTTTGTTGCTGAATAATGTGGCATTTGACACTTCAGTCCTGCTGGATTTTCTCATATCCTCAGAGACCTGCTTTCTGGAATACTTTGTAAGGTACTTGAAACTTCTCAAAGAAGACTGGCCTCGCTTCTGCCTGACATGCACTTTATTAGAATTGGCATCTTGCCGTAAAGGATCTGCCAAGGACGTTCCCAATGACGTTCCCAATAGTTTCTCTTTACAGGGACAGACAGCAAGTGTAACTGCTGCAGTGGTGCCGCAAAATCTTGCCTTTGTGAATCTTCAAGAATCTTTATCTCTGCCTACCAGCATCAGTGATCCAATAACCAAGAAAAATAAAGGGCCCATTGCTCCTTCTCAGGTCTCAAGCTATGAATGCACTTCCTCTTTGGGTGCCCTTCAACGCCTTGTAGCCTACGACAGCTCAGAAGATTCTGAATCGGAATGCTCCGAAGAGCAGGATCATCCTGTCACTGTACAGATCCCAGGAACTGACAGCACAGATATATATAAACAGATGGGGAAGCTGAAACTGAAAGGAGAGTATCCAGCCTTCAGCGCTACCCCGGCCCCAACAAAGACCACTGATAACACAAACCTAATCACAGGGACCCTGCTGAAATCTGCAAGGTGCTTGGAAGAGCTGCAGCAAGCCATTAATAAATTGCACAAAAAGCAGCTCTTCCCATATAACCCATCTGCCTTACTTAGGCTATTAATACATGTCTGTACTTTAAATAGAGAGATGCGAGAAGGGAAGATTGCTCATTAAGTGCATTATAGAGCTATAATGCCAAATCCTCCTGGTTAAATATATGTGAATACTGAACCAATGCTTGAGTGACATTTGGATAATTAAGCGTTATTCTGTATTTCAGCTCCTGTGAGCTACGATTGTTGAGGTTATGTTCACAGTGCAGCAAAATCCTGTTAAGCCTCTCTCTGTGAAATCTGTATTTAACAAGAGCCTAGTTTGGGCTGCAATAAGGTGAAATCCTTTAAAATTGTAGGCTTTTGATTATACATTCCTGCAGAGTGTTTAGATAAGTGGGATTGTGACCTTATGTAACACAAAACTAGTGAGCCACCAGGGGTGTACCACTTAGGGTGCTATTTCACTTTGTCCTATACTGGGACAGTTTTCGTGTCTCTTTCAAAATAAGTGTTACTTTGAATGTTTCACATTAATCTCTACAATTTTTAAAACACTGGTTGTTGACCTGTTATATATCCTCAGTCTTTCATTTCTGGGCTTTGTGTCATGCTCTCTCTGCCTCCTTTATCAGCAGGAATCTAGATCCTGTGGGTAAAAAGAGCCTTTATATCAATGTTCCTAACTAGCCCCTTAAAGGAGAATTCGACCCATAATAAAAAAAACTCCTTCCCCCTACCCTGGGTAGACCTCCCTCCCTCCTCCCCCGGGCAAATGCCCCTAATGTTTTACTCACCCCTACGTGCAGATTCTGGCCTCAGAGTTCACGGCAGCCATCTTCTTCTTCTCCGGTAATCTTCGTGTCTTGACGGCATTTTCGACGCATGCGCAGTTGGAGTAAATTTCTGGTCCCGAACACTGTGCATGCGCCAAAAGTCTTTGTGACTTTCGGCGCATGTGCAGTATGAGCCCGGTATGGAAATTTACTGCAACTGTGCATGCACCAAAACTTCTGAAAAAGACAGAAGAAAGAAGATGGTGCCCGTGAACTCAGAGGCCAGAATCTGCACGGAGGGGTGAGTAAAACATTAGGGGCATTTGCCCAGGGGGGCAGGTAGGCTGGGGGAGGAGGGAGGGGGGAGGGGGGTCAGGCTAGGGGGAGGATTTTTTTTATTACTGGTTGAATTCTCCTTTAAAGGAGAAGGAAAGCTACGGAGGCATTTTATTGCCAATAGATTAGCTGCAATAGTGCATGCTAGAATGCTATATTTATTCTGTAGAATGTTTTACCATACCTGAGTAAACAGCTCTAGAAACTCTCTGTTTGTTTAGGATAGGAGCTGCTGTATTAACATGGTGTGACATCACTTCCTGCCTGAGTCTCTCCCTGCTCTGGGCTCAGATTACAGTAGAGAAGGGAGGGGGTGGGGGAGAGGAGCAAACTGAGCATGCTCTTGCCCAGGGCAATGAGGTTTAAGCTGAAGGCAGGAAGTCTGATACAGAAGCCCATGAGTACACAATAGAAGGAAAGAAATGTGCTGTTTCTTTTGACAGGGGACTCAGAGCAGCACTACTTTGGGGGTTTACTGGTGTATTTAGATGGACCTTTCTGATAAGGCTTACTTAGTTTTAACCTTTCCTTCTCCTTTAAAGGAAAAGCAACACTTGACAATATAATGTACTGTTGTCCTGCACTGGTAAAACTGATGTGTTTGCTTCAAAAAGACTACTATAGTTTATATAAACAATCTGCTGTGTAGCCATGGGGGCAGCCATTCAAGCACAGGATACACAGTAGATAGAATCTGAAGAATCCCATTGTTTGCTACAGAGTTTATCTGTTATCTGCTGTGTATCCTGTGCCTGTTCTCCTTTTTCAGCTTTGAATGGCTGCCCCCATGTCTACACAGCAGCTTGTTTATATAAACTGTAGTAGAGATTCTGAAGCAAATACACCAGTTTTACCAGTGCAGGGCAACACTGCATTATATTTTCATTCCTTTAAAATGCAACTGTTTCTTTAAATAAGCAATACTGTTAGGTCTGGGCACACTGGTCATTTTGACTGTAACTGTGTTTTAGTCGAGAATACCAAAAATTGCCTATAGAAGACACAAGTGGTGACAGACAGCTGCTGCTTAAAAAAACTGGCTGTTTTCTGTCTGTCACCACTTGCGGCTGAATTTCCCACACTTTGCTCTCGCTGACCAGTGATTTTTACTGCCACCATTACTGAACCAGTCTCTGCTATGGAGAATAGATATCCTGGTGCTACAAGTGCTTGCACTAATCCAGCTACACAAGTCCCAATGAAGCAACTCTCTGTTGTGTTTGACGGGACAACGTGTATTCATGTGAGATCACAGCAGCCTTAAAATGCACAGAGAGCTCATAACCAGATCACAACACCCACAAATAACCTGTAAAATATAATGTACTAAAGTGTGCTTAGTGCTGCTGTCAGTTATAATGGTGATTAGTGTGCTCATTTGTGTCATGTGACTCATGGCAGATTGTATTGTTTTGGAAAGCATGATGTATCCTTTTAAGCCATTGATGTGTGTAGGCATGAAACTCCAAGGGATTATTCCCAATGTAACATTTTTTAGTACAGTTTTGCCTGTGTATATAGCAGCTCAAATGTACTCTGTGCTTTATAAAGGGTGAATAGAAACAGGGATTTGGTTACTATCAAACAGACAGTCAGAATACACAGTTGAAATGAGAAGAGCTTGCAACTCATGAAGAAAAGGGGACAGAACGATGCAAAGTGGGAAGGGAAACAAGTGTATAGGGTTGTGTTGCTGCAAAGAAAGAAGACTAGGGCTCTGATCAGGAGACGAGGAGAGAGACTTTAAAGGGGTTGTTCACCATTGAGTTAACTTTAGTATTATGTAGAGAGTGATACTCTGAGACAATTTGCTTTTGGGTTTTCATTTTCTATTATTTGTGTTTTTTAGTTATTTAGCTTTTTATTCCGCAGCTCTCCAGTTTGCAATTTCAGCAATCTGTTTGCTAGGATCCAAACTACACTAGCAACCATGCACTGATTTCAATAAGAGACTGGAATATGAATAGGAGAGGACTGAATAGAAAGATGAGTAATAAAAAGTAGCAATAACAATACATTTGTAGCCTTACAGAGCATTTGTTTTTAAATGGGGTCAGTGACCCCCATTTGAAAGCTGAAAAGAGTCAGAAATAGTAGACTAATAATTCAAAAATTTAAAAAATGAAGGCAAATTGAAAAGTTGCTTAGAATTAGCCATTCTATAAAATACTAAAAGTTAACGACAGAGACATGTGGATATTCGAGGAGATTAGTCGATTGGCGACAAATCGCCTCTTCTTCAGACGACTAATCTCCTAGCGGGAAGGCAGTTCAGGGAGATTAGTCGCCCGAAGAAGAGCCGATTTGTCGCCGGGAGACTAAATCTCCACGTGTGTCTCTGCCCTGAAGGTGAACTACCCCTTTAATAATTGAGCTGATAAGTGATAATGGAGTGCAGTGGGTGCGCATGAGATTTCGAGAGACCAACTAGTAATATGTTGTAGTAGTTTATGCTGGGGCTTGGATCAATGTATTGGGAACAGAGGAAGGGAACAATTTTTGCAACGTTCATTAGAAAGAAGTGACATGTACTGATCAGGGATCCAGGGGGGCCTGAGAAAGTGAGGGAAGGTTTTAAAGTGACCCCTAGACAATTTGCCTTGAGAAAAGCTGATCTGAGAACATTGAAATATGCAAATGAGCTATTTTGGAATTCTTTTTCATCCCTTCCCCCCTGTGTTATAGATCCTGTATACGGCCTTAAAGGGGAACTAAAGTCTAAAATAGAATAATGCTAGAAATGCTGTATTTTGTATACTAAATATAAACATGAACTTACTGCATGAGAAGCCTAATTAAACAAATGATTTATGTTTTCAAAGTTGACCTCAGGGGGTCATCATCTTGTAACTTTGTTCAACATTTTTGCAAGATCAAGACCGCGCACATGCTCAATGTGGTCTGGGCTTCAGTTGGGAGGTTAAGCTTAGGGATCGTCATAAATTATCAAGACCGCACAAGTTAAATAATATCTGCCATAGAAGCTGATACAGCAAGACTGATCAATAATCAGAATATACAGACTGCACTGGGCCTGTGGATAGAAATCTCTACACAGTCGACGGCTGGTTTACAGGGAAACAAACAAAGCTGCAGCTAGGGACCGTCTGAAGTTTCCTATCATCAGCAGTCAGAGCAAGTAAAACAAAGGGGGAATTTCACTGCATACAGTCAGGTTTATTATAATAACTGTAGATATTTTTAAATTAAAGTATATCGGGATAGATTTATTTTTCATTAAAGAAAGTAAAAATTGGATTTTATTTTTTTGCCTTTACATCCCCTTTATTCTCAACCAGAGCAGTTTTTTCTTTTACAGAAAAGAGCCCTAATTTGGTGCTGTGACAAACGATGACTGTGCGCAACACATTTAATATTTCTGTCCTTAAATAAGTCAGCATGGAAAGGTAAGATGGGTATTTTTTAGCTTTGTTATTTAGGAATAAGTTTGTATTAGAGCCTCACAGTACAGGTATGGGACCTGTTATGCAGAATGCTCAGAACCTGGGGTTTTCTAAATAACGGATCTTTCTGTAATTTGGATCTTCATACCATATGTCTACGAGAAAATCAAGTAAACATTAATACAAATTAATTAAATCTTAGTTTGGAGTATCGAGGAGAGATCCGCTCGTTTGGCGACCTCGCCAAATAAGGGGATCTCCGTATGTATGACCAGCTTAACTGAATGCACTTGTCTGCCATGTTTAATTTCAGAGGTAATTTAAAGGTGGCCGTAGATTTCCGAGTCTGCAGCTTATCTATCTGTGTATGGGGCATTCTGATGGGCCTACCCAAGGTGGGTGTATTGGGAAAAGATAGACTTGTGTGGATCTTTCGATATATGACCCGCTTGACCTTGACAGTGCTGTTTATGTGATTTCCATTGGACAGAGTGCTGCCTATTAGTGGGAGATGATGGAATGTTCTGCGTGGAATTTTGAGATGACTTTTCACATTCTACAGTGCTCCCACTGGCTTACTGCAAATAGATCTGCGGCACAGGCTTTGCCCTTCACCCCCGACATTGTATTCATTTTTCAGGCTCTCTGCTATTTTTCACCAATCCAGGGGAAGAATGCATCAGCCTCGTGCTCTTAATTTAAAGCAGTTCAGTCATCAAAAAAATGTTTATGGTTAAGCCAGTTGAAAATATTCATCGTTTAGTTTAGGATAAGGAAACGGCAAGAGTCGCTGGTTCTCTTGTACTGCAGCCAAGTTATTTGCTCATAAAGAAAAGTGGGAGAGATCAGACAATAACATGGACATTGTTATTATTAATATTATTATTAGTATTCAATCATTCAAGAATATTAATATGTATGGCAGAGAAGAAGTTCTATTCATTCTATGGAAATGTCTATAGCTGTGCCAGATGTAAGAAGGAGACTGAAGAGAAGTGAATGGTGTTTGGATCCGTCGGTGATGGATTTAAGCCTTTTCACATTACCTTTGATCTTCCGTGTGTTTCCACTAAATGTGCAAAGCTGAAACGGCATCTAATCAAGTATAATAATGTTTTAAACCCTTTAATCCCCTGCGTGCCATCTATTTGTAGCAGAACACGTAGCCAGCGGTTTCTCTTGTGAAATGTCTGAGAGTTGGTATTAGCACTTTTATCCTCATTTGATACTTTCATATCATTTGCAAGTAAAAAATAAATAAATAATGCCACTCCCATAATAGCCAACAATATTTGGGGCCTTCACAATAGAGTCCGGTGCGGGTCGAATTGGGCAGATTTGTGCCCAACCCGGACCCTCTGAACTGCAAGCTGACCTGTGCCCCCGACCCACTTTGCTTCGATACTCAGACCCGCTAATAACTTACCTATTCCCTGACTTGGCACCTGTGAAACCGGAAGTGACGTCACAGTGTAATGTATTCCACTAGGTGGGACAAGGATTTTAACCACAAATGCAGGGAGGGCCCAATCCTGCACCATAGCTGGGTACCCAGATGGGTTACTTGCGGACTACCCGCACAATCAGGCAATTACAAAAAAAAAAAAAATGGGGGGTTGTGGGTGCACTCCAAGGCTAAGTTAAAATGTGTTTAAATCTCTAACATTTGTGTGGGTGAGCATTTAGGGAATAGTGATCATAACATGGTCTCCTTTGAGATTCTGTTGCAGAAGCAATTCTATAAGGGAGTAACTAAAACACTAAATTTCAGACGTGCAAACTTTGACAGTATAAGGGCATCTCTGCAACATATTAAGTGGGAAATGCTTTTCACAGGGTTAAACACAGAACAAAAATGGGAAGTCTTTAAAATGCTGCTTAATAAATATACTTGTCAGTATATTCCACTTGTAAGCAAGGAACGTCGTTGCAAAGCAAAACCTTTTTGGTTCAATAGAAGCGTTGGTGTTGAGGTGGGTAAGAAAAGACGTGCTTTTAAGGCTTTCAAGTTAGCTGGTACAGCCGAAACATTTATAAGGTACAAGGAGGCCAATAAATCATGCAAAGAAGCTATAAGGCAAGCTAAAATTGCTATAGAAAAGGATATTGCAGCAAGCAGTAAAAAAAATCCCAAATTATTTTTTAAATATGTCAATAGTAAAAAAATGAAGCAGGAAGGGGTGGGACCCTTACTATCAGAGGGGGATCAGCTGGTTGATGAAAACAAAATAAAAGCGCAGATTCTGAACTCGTATTTTTCATCTGTTTACACAAATGAAGAACCAGTAAGTGAAGGTTTCCTTCTTAACACTCCCAATTCTAGTAATACAACTAATGATGCATGGTTCACACAAGAAGAAATTCAAAAGAGACTTGAACAGGTTAAGATTAACAAAGGTCCAGGGCCAGATGGTATTCATCCCAGGGTAATTAGCGATCTTAGCTCTGTGATTGCCAAACCTCTTTACTTAATTTTTCAGGATTCATTGAGATCTGGTATTGTGCCAAGAGACTGGCGAATTGCTAATGTGGTGCCTCTATTCAAAAAAGGATCCCGTTCTCAGCCTCAAAACTATAGGCCAGTTAGTCTGACGTCAGTATTAGGAAAGCTTTTCGAAGGGTTAATAAAGGATAAGATACTGGACTTCATAGCAAATCATAATACTATGAGTTTGTGCCAGCATGGTTTTATGCGTAATAGATCTTGCCAGACTAACTTAATTTCTTTTTACGAGAATGTAAGTAGAGACCTCGATTCTGGGATGGCAGTGGATGTGATTTACTTAGACTTTGCTAAAGCATTTGATACAGTGCCACACAAAAGGTTACTGGTTAAATTAAGGAATGTTGGCCTGGAACATAGTATTTGTACCTGGATAGCGAACTGGCTAAAAGATAGACTACAAAGAGTGGTGGTAAATGGAACATTTTCTAATTGGACCAGTGTTGTTAGTGGAGTACCGCAGGGCTCTGTACTAGGTCCCTTGCTTTTCAACTTGTTTATTAATGACCTGGAGGTGGGCATTGAAAGTACTGTTTCTATTTTTGCAGATGATACTAAATTGTGCAGAACTATAGGTTCCATGCAGGATGCTGCCACTTTGCAAAGTGATCTGTCTAAACTGGAAAACTGGGCAGCAAACTGGAAAATGAGGTTCAATGTTGATAAATGCAAGGTTATGCACTTTGGCAAAAATAATATAAATGCAAGTTATACACTAAATGGCAGTGTGTTGGGAGTTTCCTTAAATGAAAAGGATCTAGGGGTCTTTGTAGATAACACGTTGTCTAATTCTGGGCAGTGTCATTCTGTGGCTACTAAAGCAAATAAAGTTCTGTCTTGCATAAAAAAGGGCATTAACTCAAGGGATGAAAACATAATTATGCCTCTTTATAGGTCCCTGGTAAGGCCTCATCTGGAGTATGCAGTTCAGTTTTGGACTCCAGTCCTTAAGAGGGATATAAATGAGCTGGAGAGAGTGCAGAGACGTGCAACTAAATTGGTTAGAGGGACGGAAGACTTAAATTATGAGGGTAGACTGTCAAGGTTGGGGTTGTTTTCTCTGGAAAAAAGGCGCTTGCGAGGGGACATGATTACACTTTACAAGTACATTAGAGGACATTATAGACAAATGGCAGGGGACCTTTTTACCCATAAAGTGGATCACCGTACCAGAGGCCACCCCTTTAGACTAGAAGAAAAGAACTTTCATTTGAAGCAACGTAGAGGGTTCTTCACAGTCAGGACAGTGAGGTTGTGGAATGCACTGCCGGGTGATGTTGTGATGGCTGATTCAGTTAATGCCTTTAAGAATGGCTTGGATGATTTTTTGGACAGACATAATATTAAAGGCTATTGTGATACTAAACTCTATAGTTAATATAGGTATGGGTATATAGAATTTTAATTAAAAGTAGGGAGGGGTGTGTGTATGGATGCTGGGTTTTCATTTGGAGGGGTTGAACTTGATGGACTTTGTCTTTTTTCAACCCAATTTAACTATGTAACTATGTAACTATGTAACAATGGAAGACTACTGATTTGGCCAGATTAAATAATGCACATTCCCTGGTCCCCTGTCTCCAGAGTAATTCAGTAGATATGCAAGTGCACGTGTTTACAAAAACAGGGGTTTTTAGTTACAAAGTTATGATTATAAAGTTGACCTCGTTTACCTTGACGTAGTATGCCCAAAACCTGACCACCTTGTGGGTATTCCTCTGGTACCTGATGAGATGCAGGGACTCTACTTCACAGTGCTGAATCATAGCAGGCATAAGATGATACACTATATGGCCAAAAGTATTTTCACACCTCTTTTAATGATTAAAACTGGCTATTTAAAATAGAATCATTAAAGACGCAGGTGCCACATCTTAAGGTGCCCATACACTGAGAGATCCGCTCGTTTGGCAATGTTGCCAAATAAGCGGATCTCCCTCCGATATGCCCACCTTGAGGTGGGCAATATTGGGCTGATCCGATCATGGGCCCTAGGGCCCAACGATCGGATCCTAATGATGCCTAACGGGCGGTCGGATCGCGGGACCGCATCAACAAATAGATGCAGCCGTGATCCGACGGGATTTTTTGTCCCATCCGATCGAGATCTGGCCGACTTTCGGCCAGATCTCGATCGGTGAAGCCCGTCGGGGGGGCCCCATACACGGGCCAATAAGCTGCCGACACGGTCTGTTGGCAGCTTTTATCGGCCCGTGTATGGCCACCTTTACACAGACGTTCTTGATACTTCATGCCTCCTACTTTGTGGCAGTAGTTTGGGAAGACTCTTCCATGTTGCAACAGGATAACCCCATGCACAAAGTAGGGCCCATACAGAATTGGGATGGGAGTGGAAGAATGTGATTGGCCTGCACGAGCCCTGACCTCATCCAACTGTGGGTAGAATTTGAATGATGCTGTGAGCCAAGCCTGTGTCCCAACAACAGAGCCCAACCTCTGTAGGCACACAGGCTGAAGGCTCTTGCACTTGTCAGCCTGTGCATTTTGTGCAGGCTGAGAGAAGCAGATCTGATCAGTGCCCTTGTTCCACCGGTTTGAATCCAATCAGCCTGTGTGAGCTCAGACACTGCGGAGCTGAAGCTGAGATTAGCCCAAATACATGAAAGGAGGCATCTCTGGGCTGACATCAGCTTTAGCCCCACTGTATGTGTGAGCTCACACCGGCTTATTGGATTCAAATCAACGGAGCAGGGGCAATGAGGAGATCAGCTTCTCTCAGCCTGCAAAAAATACCCAGAATAACAACAGCCGGAGCCTTTAATTTGTGTGCCCATAGCCTTAAACCTGAATGGAAGCAAATCCACCACCAATGTTCCAATATCTAGAAGAAATGATTCCCAGAAGAGCAGAGGCAGAGAGAACCAACTATATTATAAAACTATTTAGTATTGAGAATATGTTGGACAGGCAGGTGGCCAGAGACGCTTATATAGTGTTGTTAAACCTGAAACAGTCTTATTGGTCTTTATTCACACAGCACTGAGCAATTTCTGAGTAAAAATGGGGGTGGGGCAGTCTGGTGAATTTTGTCTGAATGTGAATTTATACTTATAATATATTCTTACACAATGTAATCTATAGGCGCAGATGTAGCACACCAGCCATTACTGCAGTCTCCTTAAAACCCATGTTTTTATTCAATTTTAAGCAACATGCTGGATAGAAATAAGATTAAAATATAGGTGAAATGATCCAGAATGCACATAAAAGAAAGATTCCATTTTTTGAATGCATATCCTTCATTCTCTTTGCATGAAAGATATACGGGGTGTATCTATAGATGTTTATTGTGTACAAGTATATATTAAGGGCAAAAGCCATAGGACACATTGTGCAGGTCCAAGGACCAGGTGCTGTTATTCTACTTTATTGTGGAACAATTTGCCTTTATATGATTTCATTCTCTTGCAAAGTGATAAGAGCGGCGACTTGGTGCTCCCACCCAATACAAAGAACATGTGGCTGCTAAAGTTAAGGTGCTATATAAATAAGATATATAAAACTATATGCTTATGCATGGGTTTTTGTCTCGCTGGAAACATTTTGCCTATTGTACAACACTGTGGAATATGTTGGCACTTTGTGTTAAGAATAATGTGCTGTACCATGTGAATGTCTGACAGCTCTGTATCTGCTTTTGCTCTGTTTCCAATAAATGCACGTGCAACTTTCTATGGTGCATTTATGGGGGGGGGGATTTTTTTCCCCTAAACAATGTTTTGTAATGGGAGTACAACTATGTATGAGAGGTCAAAGGTTGCGCGCTAATGACAGCCAGGTAGCATGCCTGTATTACACTGGAGGATATTATATATTATATAGAGGCTACAACCTAATGGGCTTGTCCACCTTTCAGTTAACTTTTAGTACAATGTAGAGTATGAAATTCTGAGACAATTTGCAATTGGTTTTCATTTTTTATTATTTGTGTGCAAGTTACCCTAGCAACCATGCATTGATATGAATAAGAGACTGGAATATGAATAGGAGGGGCCTGAATAGAAAGATGAGTAATAAAGAGTAGCACTAACAATACATTTGTAGTCTTAAAGAGCATTGGCTTTTAGATGGGGTCAACAACCCCCATTGGGAAGCTGGGAAAGTCTGAAGAAAAAGGCAAATAATTAAACTATGAAAGATAAATAATGAAGACCAATTGAAACGTCGCTTAGAATTGGCCATTTACAATTGGAGATTGCATGCCCTTAGCCACTTACCTGGCTTAACATACACAAAATTGCATGCTCTAGGAGCTTTGTGAAAGGAACCATGTTTATGTGATGGCTACCAATAGGATTGATTAGCAGCGAAAATATTACATTTCCTTTAAGATGTAGGAGAAAGGCCTTGGGCAGCTGTGTTTCAGTACAAAGGGTAAGTGGCACAAGAATAAGCAACTACAACTCTATAGCCTTAAGTACATACAATGTGGTACATTTACAGCTACACTGGCTTTGATATTCCAGCCATGCAGCTTTGTGCATTACTGCTTTGTCTTGTACAACTGCCAGAAAGGAATTATTGTGACCAGACCCACCTACCCCCTAATAAAGGCTTAAGGTGGCCATAGACGCAAAGATCCTATCATACGAATCGAGGATTCGTACGATTTTCAGACCGTGTGTGGACAGTCCCGACATTTTTCATCCGGCGGAGATCGGTCGTTTGATTGATCGGACAGGTTTGATTTTGTCACGACCGCCCCGCCGGAGCCCATTGCGCTTTCATCATAATCATAATCGTCGGCCGAACGTTCAGATAACCCCCGATATAGCCATGCCCGTTAGTGGCATATCGGGGAAAGATCGGCTCGTTTGGCGATGTCGCCAAACGAGTGAATCTTTGCAGGCCCGGACTGACAATGTGCCCGTACGGGCAATTGCCCGAGGGGCCGCTCTGTTTCTTACTAAGTGGGCCGCTCTACTGTCCGGGAGTCAACTGCCCGTGCAAATCCCCTTCCCTGCCCTTTTCCCTGACTGTGTGGAGCAGTGAAACAGACCTCTCTGCAGCCGTGCTGTCTCCTGTTATACGTCTCCTAATAATCCGCTCTCTGCTGACAAGTCTGGCAGGCTGCAGACAGCAGACATGACGGTAGATTGCAGAGTGAGCATCAATTAGAAACGGTCTGCTGTTTGCAGCCTGCCAGCAGAGAGCTGATTATTAGGAGAAGTACAACAAGAGACAGCACGGCAGAAAGGTCTGTTTCACTGCTTCACACAGTCACTGAAAAGGCAGAGGGAAGGGGACTTTCTTGGGCATTTCTCAGAGTACTGAAAATTACAAGTTGGCAATGCAACAAAAAGGGTGTGGATCTTGGGTGGGCTGAATTGTGAATCAGAACATTACTGTGTCTATTAAAAATCACATTTGAACATTTTGCCACCCACTCAGCTGGGAATCATGTGTTTAACTGCTGGAACTGGCACTGTGTCCTTTAGGTGATTACTTATTTACTGTTCTTGATTCTCATGGAACTACACTACAGCACTTTGGGGCAAATTCACTAAGCGCCGAAGCACCGAACGCTAGCGTTAATTCGCTAGCGTTTGGCATTTTCGTTACTTCGCAAATTCACTAACGAACGCTGGTGTAGATTCGCTAGTGTTACTTCGCACCCTTACGCCTGGCGAATTTTCGCTACGGACGTAACCGCAAATTCACTAACGCGCGCAGTGTACTGAACGCTACCTTTTACGCTAGACTTCCTTCGCCACCTCAGACCAGGCGAAGCGCAATAGAGTAGATAGGGATTGTTTCAAAATAAGTCAAAATTTTTTCTAAGTCCCTAAAAACGCTGGCGTGTTTTCTACATTATGGGCGATAGGCTGAAAAAGATCGAAAAATTTTTTGGGGCTCCCCTCCTTCCCCCCTACATTTCCTGACTCATAGCAACTTACCTAGACAGTGGGCACATGTGTAGGGCAAAATAAAATTTTTATTTGATGTTTTGAAGGTTTTCTAGCCATTTGTAGTGCTGATACATATTCCTCCATTGAAATTTGAATTTGGCGCCGTATGCAAATTAGCCTTCGCTAGCGTAACTTCGCTTCACTTAGCGAATCAACGCTAGCGCAACTTCGCAATCTTACGCTACCCCTGTGCGCAACTTCGGATTTTAGTGAATTTGCGGAGCGCTGGCGAAACTACGCCTGGCGAAGTGTGGCGAAGATGCGCCTGGCGCAACTACGAATGTTAGTGAATTTGCCCCTTAGTCTTCAGGAGTAGTTCAAACTTATAAAGATATAGCCAATGCAGCACTGCATAAAAGTAGACATTTGCCCACAATGATGTGGTGCCTAGGCATTCATGCCCCAACAAGACCTTCAGCACATGTAGTAGTTCTACAGAATCTGGATAGGGTTGTCACCTTTCAATAAAATTTGCACCGGCCGGTGCTGGGGGCAGTAAAAAGAGGTGGGATGTGACGTCAAAGGGGGCGGGGAGTGATTGCAAATGGGGCGGAGTCGCGGCGTGCATTGGATATGACATCAAAGGAGTGGGGCAAGACGTCAAAGGGGGCGGCGTGCAACTGGCCAGGCGCGGAAGAAAAGGTAGATTTTCTGCAGATTGGGGCAGGCCAAGGGCTTTAGTTAGGGATATTACAAATTTACTGGCAGCTACATTACCGGTAAATTTGTAATACCGGCCCCGGCCTTGGCGGGTGTTTTACCGGCTAGGCCGGTAAAATACCGGACAGGTGGCAACCCTAAATCTGGATTGGGTAGCACTCACAATAAACCCACACCAGGCCAGTAAACAAAAAGTAGACTACTACAACAAACCTTATGTGTTCTGTGCTACGATACTCATAATCATAGCTTACAATTAAATGCCTTTTAGAGCAAAATGTGCAACTGACTCATTGATAAATACATTTCTGAAAATCCCATAGGAAAGTGTAGAAGAGTAGAAAGTGGGTGAGTTGTTTTTTCACTAGCATATTATAAGAAGCAATGTACCCCCATACTGTAAAGGTAAACTATTGAATCCTTGTCAATAAATGGCAAATCAACAAAATGGTTAATAAGGACACATTAGATTTGTGTGGTGCCAGTAAAAAATATGTTACTGTACTATAATGTAATAATAATAGTTAGTTAATGACTGTAATATTTTACATTAAGTACAGTTAATCGAGAAAGGCAGCTCTTTATGCACATAATTTTTGCAGTTTTACCCCAATATATGTGTGAATGAGTACAAAACCATTGTGTGTTTAAATGTGGGCTGCTTTGATTTTTTTTGCCCGGGCTGCTTTTTATTCCCAGTCCGGCCCTGAATCTTTGTGTCTATGGCCACCTTTAATCATCACTGACGACCCAACCTGTTGCCAAACAAAAAATGTTTGTTTTGGCTACAGGAATAAAAAGTAATATCTTTTGAACATCTGGATATATGGAATAGCCAGTAAATACAGGCATGTTTTCCTTTAAGTGATACACAGCTGGTTGCGGCCATATTTGGTATTGTTGTCTCAATGGCTCAGAATCAATATCCTGCATTGCAGTGCCAGGCTCCAAGAAGTAGTCGTGAGATTGTCATATAGAATACTACAGTTATTGGGTCTGTTTGATGGAACCTGTTATACAGAAAGCTCAGAAATAAAGCATTGCCATCTGTTTAACCAAATGATGCAGAATTGTTTTATTTGTTCTACAACAATAACATGGCATCTTATACTGGATTAGTGGCCCAGCGACAAATCTTCTTTACTGCAGGCGACCAATCCCCCCGAAATGCCTTCCCGTCGGCAAAAATACAAATCGCTGGCAGGATGGCATACGAATTGCTTTGGATTTCTGAAGTCACCCTAAAATGTGAGTTGTAAGGCAAAATCTGAAGAAATTCGTATGCCATCCCGCTGGCAATTTGTATTCTTGCAGATGGGAAAACATTTGGGGAGATAAGACGCCTGCAGTAGAGAATATTTGTCGCTGCCACCTCCCTAACTAGGCTACCAGAATTTTTTTTTCTTAGTAACTTTAAGGCATGGTGCTCCCAATTGAGGATGAATCCCGTATCTGTAAATTCTCAGGTCCCCAGAATTCCGAAAACACAGCACCTAATAGACATGTTTGAGTCTGAACTTTCTATAGACCATATTCCATGTTAACATTTGGGGCATAGTATAATATGGTCAATAAAATTCCAGGACAGGATCATCTCACAGACTGAATTAATTGCCCTTTTAGTAAACACAGGGATCTCAGGCTGCTGCATAGAGACAGTGGCACCCCAAGAGTTCCAATATGGACTGGATATATTTCAGGCTTCTGGAGCACAGCGAGTATCACCATAAAACAACCCTGATATTTGGAGCGTTACTGATGCTGAACATATTACTTGGTGTATACACTACTCATGATGAACGTGCAAGCTGTATAGCACTCAATATGTTCTGAGAAGTTTTTAGGTGCGTCAGTCTCTTTTTAACAGCAGTTTTGTGTTGGATAGGTTTAGCCAATCAGATCATGTAAGTTGCCACCTGTCCATTCCTTGAGTCTTCAACATTATGGTTTAACCTCAGAATTGACATGATCTGATGTTGAAAAGACAATCATTTTCATCAGCCATTGCCTTGTTTATTGACAGTAGTGCACTGATGGATGCAAATTGAGCAGAATCCTCCAGAATGAAAGAAATATATCATGAAGCAAACCATTGATAATTCCACGTTACGTGACCAAATCTGCACTGGACACTATTGCCTCACTCTATCAAAGCATAATGTCTGTAGGTGGGTAGTAGTGATGTGTGCTAGAGTCCTGCGTGGAACCAATTTCAAAGACCTGAACCAGCGACCCGAACTGCAACCCGCATATTTACCCTCTTTGACCACCATCAAATAGGGGTGATGGAGCTGCAAACCGGAAGTGATGTCATCAAAAGTGGGTGGGGACAGAAACAAGTTTTGTAAAACCTTAAAAGGAGCAAAATATAGACTATTACATAAGATAAGAAATTTAGATGAGACCCGCGGGTATACCCGCAACTGAAAATCCTCCCCTCATTCTGCAGGGTGCCCATTTTTTTTTGCAACCCGCGAGTACCTGCTGCAGGACTCTGTGTGCTCGAGAAAACCTTGACCCACACCCGACCCCGAGAATCTGCATCTGACCCTTACCCACCAAGAGCTCTGACGTCACGAAGGGGCAGAGCACGCCGGAGCGCGAGTATAAAAAATGGAGTGCGTCCAGCAAAAGTGGGGCACCAGAAGGCCTGGAGCCCGCAAACTTTGTGATATGATGTGCGGGTCGGCCCGATACAGGTTGGGTGGGTTCGGCCGACTTCGCACCCCCTTTTGCGGGTTGAGCTCTTCTTCCTGCTCTCCCCGCCCGTCACCTTACACTGCCGGCTTCCGACTTCCTTTTTTATAGACGTGCACTTGATTGCCACGCCCCTTTTGTGACATCATCGGTGGGATGGCACGGGTCTATAAATGGAAGCCAGAAGTCGGGCGTGTGGGTTAGGGTTGGGTGCAGGTTTTACCCGACCCGCACATTGCTACAGTTGTCAACCCGAACCTGTCCGACCCTCGGGCTGGGATGCACATTACTAGTGGGTAAGGCCCTTAGTAGACACACTCCACCATTAACTTGGTAAGTGAGCAGAAGGGGGGATGCTAGGTATGAGAGCTGTACATCACCTGTGGAAACCAAGTTGGCTACTTTAATTCAAACATAGAATCTAAAAAACTAAAACATTGTGCCTATTATAGGGTTGTTCATCTTTAAATTAACTTTTAGTATGATGTATGGAATGATATTCTGAGACAATTTGCAATTGATTTTCATTTTTTGTTATGTTTTTTTTTTGTTATTTAGTATTTTATTCAGCAGCTCTCCAATTTGCAATTTCAGCAATCTAGTTGCTAGGGTCTAAATTACCCTAGCAACCATGCATTAATTTGAAGAAGAGACTGTAATACGAATAGGAGAGGCCTGAATAGAAAGAGGAGCAATACAAAAATAGCAATAACAATACATTTGTAGCCTTACAGAGCATTTGTTTTTAGATGGGGTCAGTGACCCCCCATTTGACAGCTGGAAAGTGTCAGAAGAAGAAGGCAAATAGTTCATAAACTCTAAAAAGAAATAAAGCCCAAATGAAAAATTGCTTAGAATTAGCCAGTCTGTAACATACTAATATGTGTTAAAAGGTTTTGCCAGAGAAGCGAGTGCAATGGTAGGGCGTAAGCCAGATCTAATAACATATGGACACCATAAATATAAAATACACTTGGAACTGAGTAAAGTCAGACAAGACGTTTATTCAATGAAAACAAAGTAATGTGTGTGATTCCTGCCCATTACTGAACAGGTAGCACTCTCTGTGTAACATGTAGCCTACACGCAATCTGTTTTCAGGGGCAAATAAAATAAAGTCTGGTAAAAGAGAACGGGAAAGAAAAAAATCTCAGCTGAGCTTGTAGTAAGGGATACGTAACCCTTCTTCCAGAGGGATGCTGGGAGTTGCTGTTCCCCAGCGGCTGTAACAGTTAAGGTTACCTAGCCCGTAGCTAGCTCAGTGCATATACCTGTGGTAGCTAAAGGGTTAATAAACTGAGATATATGGAAATGTATCCTTCAAAAGGTCATAGCTTGAGGAAACGAAGAAATAAAAAGCTCCACTCTTCAATTAATGGTCCTGGTGTGAGAATGTTTTTTACATAGTAAACAACATGGCAGCAAGGCCAGACACTGGAGAAAGCAGTCCTGTATTTCTGATGGTAGCCTTGGGCCCAGGACAGGCCACTAAGTACCACGGATGGATGTGGACAATGCACTTTGAAAGTGGCAGGTACAGTATTATATATAGTTACTGCATGATACTTGGAGGAGCTATACTGAAGTCAGCTTTTCATCCCCATAACAAACCTACTAAAGAAAGTGCGTTAGTTCAGGCTCTGTCCCAAAGATTGCATTTATTTTGCATTAACACTGGTCCAGCAATTGCCCTTGTTATTTAGCGAGCTGGGGAAGAGCAGAGTTAATGGAAATGCTGTGACATAAGCTGTCCGATGCCTGAACTACTTGGGAGTCATGGTCTCCAGAATCCAGTTGACTAGGTGTGAGCTCTTTGGGTGCAAAGGAGATACTTTGTGTGGATTCTGCACAGTGTACGTGTTCCCATACGTATTATACATTTAGCCAGGGGACGTGTGCATCTTTTTTTTTATTTGGGCCCTGTGTACGCAGACTATTCATTGGCTATAAGAGGCTAGCAGAGCAAATCTGATATCTTGCCATGTTCTCCAGCGGGTTTTAGTGCAATGAATAACTGTCCTTCCCAGCACTGGTCTCCATCCAAGAAGTGAACTTCAGTCTTCTTGTATCTTGTTCTTTAACCCAGTTCCTGAAGCAGAAGCAGCCAGTTCAAAAAGAAACAGATAAATTGCAGATGAGCCTGCGGTTGTTGGATCCTAATGGTTACTGTGATGAGAGTTTAGTCTTGCTCTGTCTCGTCTCAGTTACAGATCAACCCTGGTTTTGTAGTTAATGTTAAAAATGGACAAAAGGTGGTTATGATCCACATTCAGCCCCTAAATAAAGGGCCGCACACCTTTAGGACCTTAGAGCTTCTCCAATAAGAGTTCATCCTCTCCCTCCCCAAACTGATGTCTGCCCAGAAGCCAAGTGCACGTAACTGAGCTCTTCCATAATTCTGGGGACTGAGTGGTTCTTTGTAAGAAAAGTTTTGTGGGCTAGCGGTCACCTTGGCCGTTGACAATGGGCCTTTTGCCATCCCCATTGGTCAGTGGTTGGTCCGCGTTTTCATCGCTGTCTTCTTCCTCTTTGTCACTGCGATCATCCCCTGACATCTGCATGGGCAAAAGAATGGTTAGTACACCAGATATCAAACAACTATCCTATTAAAAGGAGAGTGTGTGAATATAAGGCAGAGAACACTGTAGATGCCACATAACTGAAGGCACCCCTTATATAAGACGAGTGGCTCTGAAGGAGAATGTGACTGCAGTCTCCTGCCATAACCCAGTCCCAGCACTGCACAAATAACAGGATTTTGGATTTCTTCATTGGACGAGAAACCGTATAATATGCAACCAGTCCCACTTGTGAGTTACACACAGTTTTGCACAAGTTTGATGACAGACTCCAGCAGAGAACCTAAAATCCAGGGCCCATGCAGAGAGACATTAATAATAAAATATACTAAATAGTATCAGTGTGACATGGGATGTGACTGTAGATGGATGGGGGCCCACCATGAGATTCCCTGATACCCTGGCAGGCAAGTTTAACCCTGTATAGACTGCCCAGCTCTAAAACAGCAACTAATAGTGTGAAGCCCAAACCTGCCCATTACTTCCATGTCTCCATCACATCAGCACAAATTGCTCCGGCACTTACTCATCTACCTATGTTGGGAAGCGCTGAGAAACAAACTACAGGCTTTTGAGAACCAGTACAATTGGAGGTTTACACCCTTTGCACAAGCAGAATGGTCAGTTAAAGCCTCACTGAACACCATGAAATCCAGAAGCAAAAGGATAATAGGTATCTCGGTTTGCTGGATGAACTACAGTACTCCTTGCCTCCCCGCAAACTCTAAAAACGAAACTACTTGAAAATTCTGCCACCAATTAACCCTAGGGAGCACTGCTCCCAACTTATTCCAGCTCACAAATCCTGAATTGGCACAGACTCAAAGCAAAGGAATAAGCATTTGGATTCCTGCATACACACAGCCCTTTCTCTGTAGCTTGCATGGGTGAAAGCAGTTATTCCATCAAGTGACTGGCATGGTTATACAAGGGCATGTTTTACATTCTATTACCACCCAAAAAAACAGATTACGCAGGGATCCATCTGCTGTAAGAGCTCATGTGCATTGCGTGTGTATAAGTACTTACATTTCCCAAAATCACCTTTTTCACCATCCGGAATATAAGGTAGGTCCAGTATATGTGGAGGAACTGGAGCACAAACATGAGCATATTGAAGAAGTAGTAGAGGAAGAATCTTGGACAGTAGTACAGAGGGTAAACTGTAGTCGCATAGATGATCCTGCAACAAAATGTAATAGTAATTAAAATAGGAGACTTTGCCATCAGGCAGTATAAAACAGTGGGATGTGGGCTAAGCCAAAAGGGTTTTATGGGGTGAGATATGGAATGAAAACGTGCTCCCCTACGTCATCTTGGAACATTGTGCAGCATGTAGTGATTGCAAGTAGTATCTCCACATAGGAAACTTAGTATTCCATGTCTATATCTGTTATTCCTTGGCTATTTCCTTTGTGACTATTCAGCGATTGTCATTACACGTGAGGATAATACGCATTATTTTACATATATTTTTATTATCAATATATGTTAAATAAGTTTTACAAATCTGCAAATGCTAAAAAGAGCAATTGCCCTAGACATACAGGAGCTGCCTAAATTGTTCTGTACAGTAGTACAGAAGCTGCAGACCATCCCAGTTATAACAAGTATCTTCCCCGGTGTTGTCAGCTGATGAATCTATTAGGGTGGAAATTCCCTGCATTCTGACACCGGCCCTGCAGGATATGAGCCGACAAAATATCAGATGAGCATTTGTGCAAGAAAACATTTCACCATTTTCCCATGAGCCTTTGGCCACAGGACTCCGAAATCCTATGGGCGACAGTTTAGCAAATAATATGGCAGACCATGCTCATATGGGTACACAAGAAGTTGCAGAAATGGTGCAGAATAACCTTTTTCTATGTCACATAATTAAGAAAAGCAAAGACTGAACTCTACATAAAAATAGGGTATATGTTCTCTTTACATTTCTGGGTAAAAAATAAAAATTGGGTAATAGATAGGCTGTGCAAAATAAAAAAAAATTCTGATATAGTTAATTAGACAAAATGTAACGTATAAAGGCTGGAGTGACTGGATGTCTAACAAATTAGCCAGAACACTACTTCCTGCTTTGCAGCTCTCTTGGTTTCCACTGATTGGTTACCAGGCAGTAACCAGAGACTTGAGGGAGGGCACATGGGTCATAACTGTTGAGGATCAATTCCAAACTCACTGAACAGTTATGTCCCATGTGGCCCCCCTTCAAGTCACTGACTTAAGCTCCCCAGAGACGCGACGATTCTTCTTGCCGAACGACCGATTTTAGGGAAGTCCGACCAATTCTTCGAAATTATCATGCGGTTAGTGGGATTCGAACGATCGTACATCTAACAATTTTTCGGCCAACATCTGTCAGGAAATTGATCAGCCAGGTCAAAAAATCTTTGTCGGCCCCAATACAATCTCTCTATGTTTGCAGGGCCAAGCAGGCAGCTCCCCTTTGTTTTCCTGGCAAATTGGTCTTTTTAGTAGATGATCAATTCGTACGATCGTTCTGAGAAAATCGTGGTTTCACGATGAGGATCGGATCTTTTAAAATTCTCAACATCTATGGCCATCTTAACTCAAGAGTTAGAGAGCTGAAAAGCAGGAAGTAGTGTTCTGTTCTGTTAGACATCCAGTCACTCCAGCCTTTATACATTGTTGGCTAACTAACTATATTAGATACATTTTTTATTTTGCACAGCCTATTTGTTTACCCAGTTTTTATTTGTACACTGAACTGTTCCTTTAAGTGTCACATTTCTGCTCAAGTGTTACTGGCCAAGAACTCATATTTTTATGTTGATTTTACCTGTTTACCTTAACTTATCAGATTCAAGGCAGCTTTTTGAGAGAATGTGCAAATGGTGCCAGACTGAAGTTAGCGCCACATGGAGACTGGGAACTGTGACAGACTGCCCCAAAAGAACTGGGTCAGTAGTGATAAAGCTGTAGGCGATGTAGCAGTCTGGGGTGGTTTCCCTGGTGGCGTAATCTTTCAGCCAGTTACAATGTGCATCTCCTGCTCCAGCACAAAGCAAAAGGCACATCAGGTGGCCATGGCTTCCTAGTGCGACATGAGCCGCAGACTTTAGTTTTATTACTATGGTGTTAGCTCCTATGGGAGCCTTTTTCCATCACTGTCACAGTTTATTTATAAAGAGACAACATTTTCCACTATGCTGTACAAAACAAAACATCAGACCAAAACAAATGAAGACATGAGAGAGCCCTGCTCACCAGAGTTCATAATTGAATATATAAGGGCACATGGTATACGGTAGCACTTTCAAGCTCCCCATTTCCTAATATATTAGGTGAAAACAGCCAATAGAACAGTCCATTTGACTGTACTGCTCATAGGGGTGGTCAATACCCTCTTGTCCTGCAGTAAAACCAGCCCTGACACTTCAGTCAGTCAGTCGCCTGCACTTGGGGGTGGCCTTGATTTTGGGTTCTTTCAAAATACTATAAAATGACAATGAGTCTTTACAGCTCCCTTATTTCCACATAAAACATGCTGTTCCTGCTTTAGAAAATAAATGCTCAATCTGCGACCCTCTGTATACATTAGTATGTACTGAGCATGATATGGTTGTCTAGACCTTGAGCAACCAGCTTCAGCATCATGGAAGATTATATTAGAGGGATGTGTGTGTAAAACTAAAGGGAATCTCTGATAAGCTTGAGTTAGAGGTTTATTGGTGACTGTTCAGCATTACAAACATTTATGGCTTTGCACCTCTGTCACTACTATACCCATTCAACCAAAATGTAAACTACAGCTGCGGCTGCCACCGGAACCTCTGCCACTTCAGCATCAGCACAGATCGCTCAGCAGATTTCCAGCATTTCACTCTTCTGCACGGAGGTCTCAGTGTACTGGTAACACTGCAAGCATGCTGAGAGACAGTGCCACAGGGTGCAGAAAGGGTCAAATCTGGTATTATTCTACATCCCCCCCTATTAAAGTCTGAGAGTCTTACAAAACGACTTACCAAAAAGGGAAAATGATCAGCCTACTGATGATAAACACCACAGCAAATATAATAAACAGGGCATTACACGACTTCTTCCACTCAGCGTAACTGCACATTTTGGCTGCCTAAAGACAAAAAAAGGAGATGTCATGAAGCGATTCATGTGGAGAAAACCACAGAGACATTATATGAGCACAGTTGTTTGTGGTCTGTTGAGAATGGCAACTGGAGACCAATAAAGTCAGAGTTTGCGGCATTTCTTCAGAATGCTATTGGCTTTTGTCACAGCCCTGTTACCCTGAATAACAGACACACACTGTACCTCAAGCAGAATATCAGAGACGTCATGCACCAGCAAAGTGAGAGTCCCCACACGGATATACTTGACACTCCAGGAGAAGTTCAGCAGAAAGATGGTAGCCAGGTGATGGACAACTTGAACCTTGAAATCCTTTATAAAGAAGTATAAATAAGACATACGTGTCTGTTGTGACAATAATAATGGAGATTTTTATCTACTCCATTTGCTCACGTCATCACACATTAAACAATTTCACTCACTGATGCACTTTTTGCTCTGGTCTTAGTTCTGGCATAGGGCAGAGTTCATCAGAAAACATACTGAGAGCACTTCCTGACTTGCCCTGGTGGCTTCACACTTTAGCCACTTTAGAATTCAACCTCCATATAATAAAACCCACTACCCCCCTAACCTACACAGTCCCCCTCCCTACTCCCGTAGGGAGTAAGGGCAATAACTCCAGTAATTGCCCTTACTCCTGTAATTAGCCCTCGTTGCAGAGTAAGTGCAGCGGAAGAAACGAGCGCTATCCTCTTCGGTAATCTTTGTGTCTTCGTCCTACCCTTTAGCTATTACCATCAATTTTGGCACAGTTGTCCGGAACTAGAAGATTGCTACAACTGTGCATGCGCCAATTACTTTCTGAAGATTACCTAAGAAAAGAAAATGGTGCCCCTGAGCTCCACTGCGCTTTCTCTGCAATGAGGGGTAATAACAGGATTAGGGGCTATTCTGGAGTTATCCCATGTGCGGGCAAGAGCAGGGAGGGGGGACTATGTAGGGTTGGAGTAGTGGGTTTTATTATATGGAGGGTTGAATTTGCCTTTAACAATACAATGGCGTGCTTAACAGGGAAACTAACAATGTTTTTTGTACCAGGTGATACAGTGAGGACCCCCAACTGTAAGTGGGCCAAATATAATCATCTGAAGGCAAAATTGCTGCACACTGGAAATTGGCACAAAAGCTCAATATTTATTGGCTTTTTCGTACAAAAAGACTGGGAAGTTTTGAGATGTGCAAACAAAATCCACATAACTTTAAGTTGCACTGAAGAAATATACGGCCCCACATTTGCAGAATATGTAGTACTAGTTCCTGGAAAATTCCCTGTAGATCCGTAACTCATGTATAAATAATGACATATAATTTCAGTTAAGACTGAACAGCGTCTAGCCAATTCATCCAGGGCATTTCAGCTATTTATTATGTTTACAATCTATTTCTGTCACACATGTATTGGGAAGCAAAAAAAAAAGGATTTTCCCCCCAATTGAAATTTATTTTCAACACAGCGGTTTTGTTTTTTTTTGATATACAAATTGTCATGGCTAATGTAGTAATGTATTGATATAAGACGTTTGTTTGCATATAAATTATGATATACGTTGCACTGTGTAATTATAAAGGATGTACATGGTATATTGTGTTAACTGGTGCACAATCCTTTAAATGAATTGTTCAGCATATGTTTCTAATATAGTTATTTAGCCAAAAATTTATAAAGGCTGGAGTGACTGGATGTCTAACAGAACAGAACACTACTTCCTTTGCAGCTCTCTTGATATCCAGGCAGTTACCAATCAATGACTTGATGGGGGGCTGTATGGGTCATAACTGTTCCTTTTGAATCTGAGCTGTATGCTAAGGATCAATTGCAAACTCACTGAAATGTTATGTCCCATGTGGCCCCCCTTACATTGACTAGAGAGCTGCAAAGCAGGAAGTTGGGTTCTGTTCTGCGAGAGCTTTTATTTTAACATTGAACATTCCTTTAAGAGATGTGGTTTGTATGATCCACAAAATAAAAAAGAATTCCGCCGGCATGCTAGAAAACAAAAGCCAGACAGATATATTATCTCTTATAAATAAGAATAAATAAATGAAAAGCAAAAACCATTTTCTTTGAATTCAGAAGTCAAACACATTGAGTGGCATGACCCTTTATATATTTCTATATAGGAATTTAGAACCGCTGTTGGAAACATTCAAAACACTTATATATATATATATATATATATATATTTATATTCTTAGTTTGTATGGTGGGTCTATACTGGAGCCCTGGGCACACTATGCTATGTATATGCTATGTACTTACTTTTCTTCTTACATCAGAGGCCACACTGAACAGGAGTGCCCAATAGAAACTCAGCTCGATCACATAATACCAGTACTGGGATGTCAGCACTTCCTGAGGGAATATAAAACACATCATAATTCTCATTCACTGGATATTCTTGAGCTCAGCACAGCAGGAACAGCATAAAGCAACGATGAATTTTACCAGTTTAAAACAAGGCACAATTATTAACAACCTCTTGTTTCTTAATAAACGTGTCCCATTTGTTATACTTTAAAACAGGATTAATGCGAGACTAAAGCAGTGGGTGGAAACACCAGCCAGTGAATAAACAGTGAGGTTTTGTGGAGTGTGTGTGACAATAACGTGTTTATCTGTTATGATCTATGATGACCCTGGACAAACAGACAACCATATATATCCTTCAGATATTTGGACGCATAAGGGTATGTAATGTGTCAACTACTTGATGTGACGGTGACTATGGTTGTGGCAAAACCACATGAAAGGAATCCACAGCGCTCTAAGCGTATACTGGCTTTCAGAGTGACATTACAGGTAAAGCAGACCAGATTCTCGGAAACGTCACAGCAATGTCATGATAATCTTTTTGGTGCCGGGATATTTATGAAAAGGGTTTACATGAGACCGGCATATGATCCTATTGAATGCTCAGAGATGAGAGACTGATCCAAGGATACAAATACTGACATCAAGACAAATGTTTGTAGTCACCGCTGAAGAGAAATGCAACAGACATGTTGTGCTTAAGGGTCAGGCCACATGAGCAGATTCGGGGAGATTAGTCGCCCCAGCGACAAATCTCCTCTTCTTCGGGGCAGCAATCTCCCCCAACTGCCTTCCCCCTGCCCTCCAACAGCTAAAATGAAAAGTGCCTGGGGGAAGCACACGCGGCACTTTGTTTTCCGAAGTCGCCCGAAGTTCGGGGAGATTGTCACCCCGAAGAAGAGGAGATTTGTCGATGGGCGACTAATCTCCCCGAATCTGCTTGTGTGGCCTGACCCTTAATGTGTCTGGCTGAAACAGACAGTAAGCTGGGACATGAACATTATTTACATAGAATTTGCTGTTAAAAATTAAACTTTGAGAAATAAAAATATGCATTTAGTTCCTCAAATCAAGCCTAATTTTCTAGATTTTAATATGCCATATATTATTTAATATGCCATATTATTTAATATATTAATTAATATGCCATATTAATTAATATGTCACATTAATTAATATGCCATATTATTTAATATGCCATAGATTTTAATATGCCATTGTGTCTTACTCCAGCATACCTGGTTAAAAGCCTCATTTTCATCCCTTTTAACATCAGTTATTGACCTGGGTAATGTGTTATATAGTGAGGTGTAATAGCCATCTACAGCTGAGCCATGTTGTGTGCCAGCATCATGCTCTATGTATGATGTGACATTCTCCCGTACGGTATCAGACCAATCTGCCCACAGGCCAGACACAAGGAAGTGGCTGTGCATGTGTATAGTCACTTTTATATTGTTACATTTATTCAGTTCTTTTCACTTCCTTAGACCGAACAACAGAAATTTCTTTTAAAAAAGATCATCTTTAATTCATCAGGATTGCAGGATTATCTGCAAAAACAGACACCCAATTTGCCATACATGCCCAGATGTAGGGCAGAAAGGCCTAAATCGGATCTGGACTGAAATTCTAAACAGGTCCTGGCATTTCAAGTACATAAAGGCCCTAACAGCCCCCAAATAGTGATTGTCTATGGCATCTTACAGTAGCCCCTCTAGCATTAGCCAGATCCTACAAATTGCCAGGTCTAAATTGACCAAATTGGATGAAATCTGGGAATTTATGGCCAGTCAATCTCTGCAGACCAAGTGAACATACTGCCACCCTGATCCAAACCTTCTTGGAAGAATGTGGTGCAATACCACACACAAAGGGGGTTATTTATCAATGTCAGAATTTATCTCATTGACCTTTTAAAGGGGTAAAACACCATTCGATTTTTTTCGGGTGTAAAAAATCGAAACAAAAAAGTACTCCAACTCAGACCTGCCGAGTTCATGTAGAAGTCAATCGGAAAAGTCCTGATCTGCTCTGGTTTTCGTGCAATAATCCAAAGATTTTGTGTTTTTCAGGCGTTGAATATGGAAAAAGTTGCAGTTTTCGGCAACAAATCCGTCACGTTATTTGGATTTTATAGGGTTTTTTTCTGAACAAGAAATTTTCAGGTAAATGTATTGATAAATAAGGGGAAAAAACCTGTGCGGATTTAGTAGCTTTCAGAAAATAATGAGATATTTTCAGATTTTGATAAATAACACCCAAAGTGTGGCACAGTGACTCTCTACAGAACTAGATCTTGCAGTACAACCAGGGAGTCTGGAGAAGTAAGCTTACAAAATGGGAGAAATGTTGCTACGAGATTTGTTTAATTTTTTACAAACTATTTTATAAACAATGCAAACTTTGTTCTCACCTGCTTTGGGTATCCAACCCATACCTCCCACACATCATGGAACCAGGGTTTCTGCAAAAGACACAAGGCACATTGATTAGGGGTCATGTCTCTTGACTGGAACACCAATAGCAGCACCTTTCTTTTTACAACCTTATAACTTATTTTCTTTTTACATCACATTTTGCTTCCTAAGAGTGTTGTAAGGCGTGAACCTACTTTTACATTTTTGCAATAAAAAAAATTACTAGTTGCGCACCAATATATATGTAACCAGCTATAAGTATCAGCTCCAACACCCCCCCCCCCCGTGTGGCACAAGCCTGAGAAATACATGCCATATCTTAGGAGAGATAAATGTCCATTGTTCAATTAAGTGGGTGACTCAGGTTGGCAAAAGAATGACGTTTCAGTTTCTCACCAATTTCCAACGTGGTAATCAGTGGACTACGGACTATTTTTATGTTCTCATTTATTTAGGCACATAATGTGGTTGTAATATTTTGAATGGCACATCTTAGCAGCAATTCAGCTCTGAGAGACCGGGATGCAACTTGTACAAAAGCAAATATAAAAGGTGCACACCTTGGGAAAACAGATATCATTAAGGGCAGAGACACACTGCTATTTCGGGATGACGCTTCGTTTTCCTAAGTTGTCTCAAGTGGAAACTTCGGGTGACTTCTTAAGCCAAATCGATCCCAGTGCCATCCCACCAGCATTTACATTCTAGCCGGCAGGAAGGCAGTTCAGGGAGATTAGTCACCCGAAAAAAAAGCGATTTATCGATGGGCGACGAATTTTTTCGAAATAGTAGCATATGTCTCTGCCCTTAAGAAAATTAGGTGTGTTTGGGTGGGGGACATCTATGATTAGCAGATCCTAATTAGATTGTTTGAACAATTACTCCGATGTTATGTGCAGGTGAATGATCAGTGGAATAAGGGGCTGCGGTTTGGGTTGCATGACTAGGAATCTAAGGGGGGGACTGACAGACTATCAATGCATTCCATTCAGCCTGTAGAAACAGGTATGTCTGTGTAAAACAAAAATACATTAATTTCTGAAAGGTTAGATAGTGTTTATGCACCTGAATAAGCCCAACTAAATGTGCTCATGCTCAAAAGGGGAGTAGATTTTACCTGAGAAGATAACAGTGACTTCATACTTTTTCATTTAAATATTGTCAGTAACCCCTTGCTATTCACATGAGCTGACCATATACATGTTTTAAAGGAAAACTATACCACCAAAATGAACACTTAAGCAACAGATAGTTTATATCATATTAAGTGGCATATTAAAGAATCTTACCAAACTGGTCTATAAATATATATAAGTAAATCTTGCCCTTTTACATCTCTTGCCTTGAGCCACCATTTTGTGATGGTCTGTGTGCTGCCTCAGAGATCACCTGACCAGAAATACTACAGCTCTTACTGCAATAATTGGCTCATGTGACCTAACAAGTACGGTTTGTTGGTATGTTTGTGTGCAAAGTGAAGCGTACAATCCCAAGGGGATGGCCCTTATTTTTTAAAATGGCAATTTTCTATTTGTGATTACCCAATGGCACATACTACTAAAAAAGTATATTATTATGAAAATGGTTTATTTATATGAAGCAGGGGTTTACATACGACCTGTTTTATACAATATCTTTTTATAAAGACCTACATTGTTTGGGGGTATAGTTTTCCTTTGAATAGTTTTAGGAGATTGTTAATGCCTGCATAAAACATTTTCACTTTTTTTAACTGAAACACGATGTGTGCTTCTCACCCAAGTGCAAAATAGCAAAAAAGGGTACAAGGACTTTGCATTAAAAAAGGCTACGTCCATATAAACTCCGGTGTTACCGGCCAATAGGTGCAAAGTAAAACCAAAGTCTTCAGATCTGCCTTTGTCCAATGACTAAGGCAGGTCACTTTGTCTCCGAGTTCCCCAGCTGAAAGGCCTGCAGGAAGCAAGGGTCTTCAGAACCCCTTCGTCGCAACGCTAGGGGGTCCCTTCCTTCTTCCACCCCAAGCCATAATGCATATGAGGGATCAGGGACACCAATGGCCCTACAAAGAGGACCCAATGTCTTGTGTGCCCACAATTGGGCTGGATTTTAAGGGGAAAACATCTTCCCCCCTAGTCCAGTGCATGTGACCGAGGTGTCTGTTGAACCAATCCAAAAAGATAAAAAGTGCCAGGTGACCCACAAGGGGTATACATAAATAAAGGAGAATTAAAAAAGTGTAGCCAGTGTTCTGCCCCAGCCTAACATTTTCACCACTGACGTAGCGGTCAGTAGGATGCTGGATGGAAAGGATCAGTGGTACTGAGGGGAAGACATATTTAATTGTTAAGAATATTTAACAACGATTGCACAATCCAACAAGATGTCATTTGTACATCATCAATTACATTTTCTGACAAATAAGCGGATCTTGCTCTTTTTTTCCCCTGTCCATTCAGTCCTAATGGAGTGAACATAACTTAATAAGAGGCACTGGTGTTGCTTTAGGGCTTCCAGGACATTGCGTTCACTACTACACCACGTGTCTTTAAAAGGTCTGATAACCGCGCTATGCTTGAGTCAGATCTGCAAGTAAATAATGGGAATAGGCCCAGGTCATTTGAGGTGACAACTGTGTCAGAGGGGCTCTATAATCAGAAAATCTTCTAGTAATTTTATTTGTACTTGTGTACCGGTAGAAACAAAAGAATCACAAGATATAAGTAGAGAACACACTTTTGTTCTGCAGGACACGTGCAATATTATTAGCATTAGTAATAGCTCTTATCACATGTAGCTAGAAAATTAGTGCTATTTGTCAAACAGTATGATTTCAAGCATAAATAGGTCGTTCAATTTTTAGTATGTTAAAGTATGGATAATTCTAAGCAACTTTTCAATTGGCCTTTATTGTTTCAAATGGGGGTCACTGACCCCAACTAACAGCAAATGCTGCATAATGCATCTATAAAATCTATCGTTATTGCTACTTTTGATTACTTATCTTTCTATTCAAGCCCTCGCCAATTCAATTTCGAGTCTCTTATTCAAATCAATGCATGGCTGCCAGGGTAATTTGGAGCCTAGCAACCAGATTGCTGAAACTGCAAACTTCAGAGCTGTCGAATAAAAATCGAAATAACTCAAAAACCAACCACAAAAAATAAAAACCAAATGCAAATGGCCTTAGAATATCATTCTCTACATCATACTAAATGGCAATTTAAAGGAGAGCAACCCCAATATGTATTAAATGTACTGGACTTAAACCAGCACAGGTTATGACACAGCAGACCCAGTAGTTGCTGAGGGGCCCATGAGGGGGTCTGGGCTGCCAGGGCACAAATCCAGTCCATATAAAGATGCAGGCCCCTTATTTATGTCACTGCAGTAGCCCCAATGCATCGCTCCCACTGCATTCTGGGATCCAACTCATCATGAAAACAGGATCCTATGTAATGTTCCCAATATAAAGCACACCCAGTTGCGTATCTGACTTATTTGATTAGCCTAAAATGCATTATTCTGCAACTTCTTCCAACCTTTCAGTTTTAGTGAAAATAATTGTATAGTGCAAAGAGACTCTTAACGATTTTATAGGTGCCAGGTGCGCCCTATTGACTCGGCACAACTAAATTAGATCACAACCACAGAACTGTCTGTACTGTACGTGAGGCCTAAGAACAGGACACGTAAGTTCTAATTTGCTGCCTAGAAGATATTCATAATACCCTATGGACTCATGTAAGTGCATTTTGTCCCCTGTTCAGTTCAAGAAGGACAAACACAAATGCTAAGGTCAAACAAATCTCCTGCTGTAAGAGTTAAAAGTTAAACATAACATAATCTTGCTGTGATTGTGGGCTGTGACCAAGTAGAGTGATGAAAGACATATCACAACTATTTGCTTTGCCAGAAAGGAATAACAAGGTCACACAGTGAGTGATGATACATACATAATGCACTCTGTCATTTTATGGATACCGGGAGACCATGGGATTAAAAAAACAAAATAAATACTATATGTACATTTTGGTGGTAGAACTCGCATAGACAGAGCTGAGTCACAAAACTTTGATTGGCTGCCTAAAAAACAAATGAGCAAACACTCTCCCGATCTTACAATGTGGCCAGCAAGCATTTGGCTGAGGCTGTATAGAGCAAAATGTGAGCATTATTTAAGGCTTAAGGCAAATAGATAACATTTGTGGATAACATACAGATTTTAATTGTATTTACACATAACTTTAAAATAATCAAAAATGTTTAATAAATAGAATAAATTGTAAAGTTTCTCAGTTTATATCAGGAAAACTCAGATGGCACTCAATACAGCAATTATGCTAAATAATTTGAATGCTTTATCACCAAACAACGTTTCTACGGTTCCTCCCCTTTCTTTATTGCTTTGAACCCCCGAAACAGTTGAGTGGAGATCTCCATAAAGCATGAAAAGTATTTAGCGCAATTGGTATTGTGAGTGCCATCTGAGTTTTCCCAATACATGATGACTTACAAAACTTTTGAGCTGCAGAGCTTCCAGATTGAGTACCACGTTACACTTTACACTGAAGGAATTTTGTTGTCTATTACTACAAGGTTACTTGTAATGTTTCTTAGAATCACATGCTTTAGGCAACAGAAAAAAAAAATTGGGGGGTGGAGTTCCCCTTTAAGGAGGTAAAAAAGCAACATGAGCCTGATTTCCTTCTGGTATTCCACATCAAGATCCCAAATGATATTACTGTTTTCTGATCGGTAAGTAATGAGAAAATATTTTTTCCAGAAATATGAACTCACATCATAGAGCACTGCCACTCCTCCAACCAGGGCGCACAGGTAAAAGATGAATCGCCAACTGCAAAGCAAAAGATTAGCGTTAGTTAATGGATAGAATGTTTTCAACAGCACGTTGAACTCATTTACTACCAAGGGGATGCTGGGAACTGTAGTTTTAACAGAAAGCTGACGCAATGCAGGCAACCCTAAGGCATAATACCATCCAAAATAAAAATCTACAATATAAGTATATATATTATAAATATATATCATTATAAATAGGCACCTTGTACAAGTCATCATTAAAGGGGTGGTTCCCCTTTAAGTTAACTTTTAGTACGTTATACAATGGTCAGTTCTAAGCAACTTTACAATTGACCTTTATTTTATTTTTTTGAATGATTTGCCTTCTTCTTATGACTCTTTCCAGCTTTCAAATGGGGGTCACTGATCCCATCTAAAAAACAAATCTATTGTAAAATCTATTGTTATTGATGCTTTTTGTTACTTTTCTTTCTATTCAGGCCTCTCCTATACATATTCCAGTCTCTCATTCAAATCAATGCATTGTTGCTAGGGTAATTTGGATCCTAGCAACCAGATTGTTGAACTTGAAAACTGGAGAGAGCTGCTGAAAAAAAAGCTAAATAACTCAAAAACAATAATAAAAACCATTTGCAAATTGTCTCAGAATGTCAGTTTCTACATGATACAAAAAGTTAATTCAAAGGTGAAAAAAACCCTTTAACGCCCACCACCAAATTCCTTTGTCTAGGGGCATTATGCGGGTTAAGTTTAATAACACATAGTTACATAGTTTACATGGCAATGATTGGTACACACTGTACTTTACCATTTACACAGGCAAACAAAAGTTCTGGTGTGTGTGAAGCCGCTGCACCCAGTGACAACACCACAGTCTTTACATGTGGCCTCTAATCGAATCCCGTGACAACATGTGAACAAACTCACACACTCCTCCCAGCCACACACCCATCTGGAGAACTGACACTTCTGCATCAAACCCGTAACAGTGCGGCAATGAGAGCATCTTTTGGGGTAAATCAATTACAGAAGAGTTATACAAGATTGGCTATCTTGATAACACTAGAGGCAAAAAAATATATTATGAAAATAAAAAAATATAATGCAGTGTTGTCCTGCACTGGTAAAACTACTGTGTTTGATATGAAACACTACTATAGTTTATATAAATAAGCTGCTGTGTAGCAATGGGGGCAGCCATTCAAAGGAGAAAAGGCTCAGGTTACACAGCAGATAACAGATGAGCTCTGTAGAACATAATATCTGTTCCTGTGCCATATAGCCTTTTTTCCGTCATTGCTATACAGCAGTTTATTTATATGAACTATAGTAGTTTTTCTGTAACAAACAGGCCAGTTATACCAGTGCAGAGCAAGTACATGATATATGTGTCCATCATAACTGCCCTTAGACCAGGGGTCACCAACCGTTTTTACCCGTGAGCAACATTCAGATATAAAGAGAGTTTGGGAGCAGCACAAGCATGAAAAACATTTCACTACACCTCTCTATTCTCTCACTAGCACAATTCTGTATACCACTAGTGGGAATTTCCCTCTTTTGTGTGGCAAGATTGAGTAACCGCCAATCATAACCCTGGAAAAAAAAACCTCCATACTCTTAAAAGGATCTGCAAGGGAGTACACATAGCACACTGCTTATAGGGATCTACTAACATTAATCATGTCTAGCTTTACCACATCCCCACATAGGATTAAGATCAGTTCCTGGGAATCTGCTTCTAAAACAAGTGCCGTTTTCCCCCTGGTGCTAGTAATTACAGTCACTAGAGAGCTCAGACTGGCTCTAATTATACAGCAAACCCTTTATTCCTTTCTGGTGTTAGCTCTACAATCTGACTTATTGCACCTATACCATTATACTATCAAACTTGGGTCCTCACCACAGCCATGTTCAGTAAGTTTGCCATAGCCAGAAGAATGCAGGGAACAGAGCAGGGACATGATAATAAAGAGGCAGAATAGCAGCTGCTGGGGTACTGTCCCCATTCAATATATGTTTAAAGGAGAAGGAAAGTCGTTTCACACTTGGGGGCGCCAAATGTAAGGCACCCCCAAGTGAATGTATTTACTTACCTGAAACCCCAGGCCGGTGCTACTATCAGCAGAAAACGGCACCAGCCCGGGGTTATTCCAGCGAGCACCAGAGTGATCCTCTTCCGGCTTCTTCTTTCTTCAAATTTCCTGGGGCAGACGCATGCGCAGTAGAATGAAATAGCCGTCTTTTAAGTTAAAGTTTGGCTTTTCACTCTAACCTGCATGCACAGCCGTGAGAAGAAGCTAGAAGAGGATCAATCACCCCGTGGTGCTCAATGGAATAAGCCCGCGCCGTTGCAGTTTTCTGCTGATAGGAGCACTGGCCCGAAGTTTAAGGTAAGTAAAAACATTCACTTGGGGGTGCCTAACATTTGGCACCACCAAGTGTGAAATGACTTTCCTTCTCCTTTAATAAACAGGTCTAAAAAAAGATTATTATTAGCATTGAATGTCTTTGTGTAGACTCCCTTTGTGCCCTGTGGTCCCATTTGCAAGGGTAGTGCATAGAAAATTACATAAGCTGCCAAGGAACCCATTATGCTAGATAACCTACCACTGCTGGGGTTTTAGCCTCCCTAATAAGAAAATGGATTTCTGTTTCTATGATATACCCCCTAATGGGTCTAACGGCAGTAGTCCACCATGAGTTTTGATGGAGGGAGAGCAAAGGTTTTATTATGGCAGGGAAGAAATAAGGGCAAGGTCATTCCAGACATTAAGAAATCAGCACACAGTATATCTATAAATGAGCCAATTTTAACTAGGATATTGGTAAACGTGGCCCATTGACTGACGCAATAACAAACTGTAATACTGTAAACTGTAATAAACAGTAGCAATAACAATAACTGTGTAGCCTTACAGAGCACTTGTTTTAGATGGGGTCAGTGACTCCTATTTGAAAGCTTGAATGAGTCAGAAGAAGGTAAATAATTAAAAAAAATGTTTTAAAAAATGACAACTAAATGAAAAGTTGCTTGAACTGGCCATTCTAGAACATACTAAAAGTTAACTTAGTAACTGACTAAGTACTCAGGGGGCAGCAAACACATAGGGCAAAGGGAGATACTGTTCCTTTTTTTAAATAATGTACAATAAATATCACATTTTTATTTTTGGTGCCCAATACTCCTCTTTTTGTACTTCATGAAGAGACCACAGTAATTCTGCATTATCAAATCATGGATTCAGCTAGTAAAGCCTAATACAGTGCTTACAGTTTATAAAATGCACTATTGCTTAATGTAATGCCCCTTTAATCTACATGCTTCAGAGTGAAGGGGCCCTCCCACTGAATCTCAGTGAATGAGGCCATAGGGATGATGGTGACATGCTGTTTTCCTATCCAGGGCCAAAGCTATTTTCAGTTGCTGGGGGTGGCTGGGCTGATTCAGAAAACTGAGTAAATTCACCGTCACTGCATGTTGTAGTCTGGCAGCCTCTGTGCAGTCAGTGCCAGGATTGGCCTTTTCTGTGCAGAAGAGATGCTATCATTAGATACTCTGCACAGACAAAATACATGCTTCCAAAATAATTTTCCTACTAAAATTAAATAACTGCCTACAGATGTGATTCTGTACAGAACAGAAATGCTGCATTGCTTTCAGATGATTTCAAGAAGTGGGTTCATTATTAATCAGAAATTAATTATTCAAAATTACAGTTGGAAAATACTATATTAGCCATGACACTTGCACTACCACTTCCTACCAGTTTCATTTGGCAGCATATGTTTTCCATAGGCTGTAACAGAACAGCACCATGGTCTAAGCTGTGCAGCTGTATGCCAGTCAATTTAACCAATCATGATTGGTACCACTCCATAAATTAGTACTCATCTTTTAGGATATAACATGAATGCTATTTGAATTGGGGAGCAAGGATTCAGACAAAGGATAGTGCTCAGCTCTGCTGCCAGGCACTACCGCTCCCTAGGGCTGAATGGCGTTCACGCAAAGCAGTCAAACACATTCTGAAAAATGAATACAGGTATCAAATTTGATTTGTCAGTTTGTTAAAAATGCATAAAACTGCTGGAAATCCTGTATTCCACAGCTCTTAACACAAGATCCAGTGACTGGATCAATTGCAATCTTGGATGAATTCAATGGACGAGTGTCTATTTTTTTTAACCTAATTTACTATGTAACTATGGGCAGGCACATGCTTAGGGCACAATGCAGTGGGGGGGGGGGCATAGTTCTGATCAGCAGAGAGACCACCAGGCAGGTCCGGACTGAGAATTAAAATAGGCCCTGGCATTTTAGGTACACATAGGCCCAATCAGCCCACATAGAGGCCCAAACAGCCCCCACCAGCCCACTAAATACTGACTTTCTATGTGACCTTATAGCAGCCCCTCTGGCATTTGCCAGAACCCACAGATTTCCAGTCCGGGCCTGCACCAGGAGGCATGGGGGCGCACTGGGCCAAGTACTGCATTTGGTACTGCTACTACCTGGCAAACTCCCAGAGAATACAAACTCCAATATGGCAATTGGAGCAGTCCTTGAATCAGCAAAATGCAACAGCTCTGTCCAACTGGAGGCCTGATGGGTGAATTAATTTTACTTTTATGACCCCACCCAGTACATAAGGTCTACTGATGTATATTTAACAACCTCAATGTGCTCATATAATCTAACCTGCAAACAATGGGTATAATGAGTAATAATCAAATGACATGAAAAGAGTTGGACAGCAATAAAAAGAAATTTGTGTTTTTCTTTTTCATTTCCTGAATAATAAAAGAAATCCCCTGCTGTATCTGCCAATAAACTTTGTTTGCACAGAACAGATGTTCACTATATTATTCTTCTATACCTATTGTACTACTACAAGGCTTCAGCTAGGTGTTCTAATTCCGCAACATCTGAAACATGGTTGGTTGGCTGGTGTATATCACACCATGCATTACTCATTCACCCACATGGCTGTGAAGAATACCAGAGAGAACTTCCTCACCAAGATTCCTGGAATTTCTTTAGAACAGCAGGACGGTCCTGGTTACGCCTCCTTCTGAACCAGCGCTCTACTTGTATAGATGTACGGTTGCTTTTCTTAGCCAAGCCATAAATTTCTTCCTGCACAAAAGAATATAATGAGTGGTTATTTGTTCCTGTACTTTAAGATATTTATCAAATGGAAATATTATCCAGTTTTAGGGTAGCATGGTAGTTCGAAATTAATTTTTGGCCTGTTCAGCTCTTACCTAATAAAATGCAGATATTGCTTCAATAATACAAAACAGACACATTGGAAAGCCAGAAAAAAATACCATTCATTTATGCAGGGCTTAGAAAACCTCAACCTGCAATATAAAATGAAAACTCGGTACTGACCCCATTCATTAATTTATTAATGTTATGTACCCTCATATGTAATATGGTATGTAGAGTAGAGGCATACTTAGTAGTAATATTAGTAAGGAAGAAATTTATGATGTCCATGAACTCCAACTCAGACTTGCAGATATGCAGCATTTTGCCCTGATCCAACTGGCAAGATCCTGAATCACATTCACTTTCTCTCTTGGAGATGGAGTTGAATTTGAATTAGGGATGGCACCGAATCCCCTATTTTAGGATTCAGCTGAATCCAGAATACTTTGCAAAAGATTCGGCCGAATACCAAACCAAATCAGAGCCCTCATTTGCATATGTAAATTAGAGAGATTAGGGGAAAGAGAACTCTCCGTGTAGTGCATGGTTAAAAAAAATTGACTAACTTGTTTGTGTGACAAAAAAAGTCACATTTTTTTTTGGCCTGGATTCGGTTCGGCCAGGCACTTGGATTTGGCCGAATCCAAATCTTGCTGAATCTTGGCCGAATTCCGAACCAAATCCTGGATTCAGTGGATCGGAAGAAAATCAACTTAAACGAATAGAGAATCTAAATGAACAGAAAATTGGAAAGATTCTAGAATGGTGTTGTATCCTTTAAAAAAAAATATTAAATTTAGTTTTGTTGCACGAAAATTGCAGTTCCATCATAACCAAGTTACAGTCAATGTCCATTCTCTTTTAGAATCAGATAAAAGCAGAAAAAGACAAAACACAGATGTGCAGGAATTAACCAGCCTTATTTTGCTCAGAGTTCTTAGGGACAGCTAGCAGTGACTGGCAGAGTAATTGGGACATTAGCTGTGGAAGTTTGCCAATGAGAGCTATGGATTTAGGAACCAAAATTTATTTGGCTAATTTAATGGCGTTATAACTGCTTTTGCATCTATAACATGTGTCTTTTTAGCATTGATTCATTATAGGCCCATCGCAGACCCTACCCATACAGAGCCTCAAAATACCAAAAAATAATAGCGAGGGGGAATTAAATGTGATTCTTAGTACCATGGGCAAAACACCTACAAATCTCGTTGTATTCACAGAGGGAAAAACGCAGTGTCACAGGCCCTAAAGCCACAGTCACACGTGGTGTATCTTGTACTGCTCTCTGCCTGCAGGTAGTAATCAGACAGAGATACCTGGATCTGATCTAGTCAGCAGATCCCTGTAGCTGCACTGAGCATGGCTTTGGCCTCAGCGCAGCAACACAAACAGAGATCAGCCCGAAAATGCCTGTTTTCGCATTTATTGGGCTAATCTCCTCTCCATGTAGCTGCAACATGGAGACGTAGATTAGATTGGATCATCTTTTCTCCACCTAATAACAAACTGCAGAAAAGAGCAGGATACACCATGTGTAGGCTAAGGGATTTGTCATTACTATGAAAATACCTCTAGGAGTGGCATAAATAGAGACCCATGGGTCCAGGTGCAGGTTCTGGAACTGGGCCCAGTGCTGCGGCAACCCTGGTGCCAGATATTTATAGCACTGGATATCCCTAGACCCCACACCAAGTAACACCAGGACCTCTATAAAATCATAATCCCTCAACCCGTGCGTATAAATTCATGACTTGGATTGTTAATATTGCACTGTTCTTAAACATCTAATAAGGAAGAATACATTCTTTTTGCCCATGGTAACCACATGGGCCCTGATGCAGTCGCATCCCGTGAATCCCCTTTAGTTATGTCGGTGGTACATAGCGAGTTTCCATTTTTTTTTTTAAATATTTGTATATATTGGTTATTTTGCCTTTAATAATTTTTTCCAGTCATTTAAATGGGTTTGTTTACCTTTAAATTCACTTTTAGTATGATGTAGAGAGTGATATTTGAAGATAATATTAAATTGGTTTTCATTTAATTATTATTTATGGTTTGAGTTATTTGGCTTTTTAATTAAGCAGCTCTCCAGTTTGCAATTTCAGCAATGGTTGCTAGGGTCCAAATTCCCCCAGCAACCATGCTTGAATAAGAAACTGGAATATGAAATGGAGAGGGCCTAAATAGAAAGATGAGTAATAATAATAATAATAACAAAAGTGTAGACTTATAGAGCATTTTGTAAAAAAAAAAAAAAAGAAGTCAATTGAAAAGTTGCTTAGAATTAGCTATTCTATATCAGAGAAAAAGTTAACTTGAAGGTGAACCACCCCTTTAAGTAAGTGTGTGTTATTCAGTTTACCTAACTAGAATATTCCAAAGTAATAACCACTAAAATCTAGGTTCCTGCCAGTCTACTTCCCATTTGGCATTTGAGATGTTACATTGGGATGATGCAGAACAGAAAGGCAAACAAAAATACAAATATATGCAAATGCACTGCATTAAGTTAAAAATACACCTTGGCTAAACATCAGCACAATAAATAGGACTTTTGTCTATTCTTTAAATTAAATATATATTTGATGTACTTTCATAAGTACAGTATATACATTTATTTCTATCCATGGGCACTGCCAACAGTAAATAGGATACCAGAAATGTTTCCAAAGTTTGAGCTACCATATCTGCTGGTTGCATAAAAACCAGGGGTACTGCCAAACACAGCCTCGTGTAGGCTGCCAGACCACATTGGGGCTACCAAATGAACAATCACAGCACTTATTTTAAAAGGAAAATGTAATATAAGCTTCAGCATACTGAAGTAAGACACTTTCTAAATACAATCAATTAAACATTCTGTACAATTTCTGAAATAAGAAAGTTTATCTTCACTATTCCTCTCTTGGCATCTGTTTCTCTTCATTCTGTCTTCATGCAGGAGTTCGGAGTCAGATATTTATTGACAGTTAGATCCAATATATCTTATAGGGGGGCTCCTTTTGCCTAGAAGGTGTATTAGAGCTCACTCTATTAAGATCCCCAGAAATCCTGTCTCTCTACATGCAGGATTTATGCAAAAGGCAGTTATTTTGTTTGTACTGGAACCACTTATTTGAGTGAGCTCTAATTCATCTGCTAGGAAAGGAAGCCGCCCCTATAAGATATATTGGATCTAGCTGTCAATGACATCCAACTGCTGCATGAAGAGAAACAGATGCTGAGAGAGAAATAGTGAACATAAACTTGATTATTTCAAAAACAATGCAGAATATTTAATATATTGTATTTACAATGTTTTCTTATTTCAGTATGCTATAGCTATATAAAATTTTCATTTTCGCGATAGTTCCCCTTTAACTAGCCTGGAAAATTTTTTATGCTGGTGTTGCTCCCCGACTCTTTTACATCTGAATGTGGCTCACTGGTAGAAAAAAAAAAAAAGGTTGGAGACCCCTGCCCTAAGGGATTTTAGAAAATGGTTTGTTAGAGTAGCGTGGTTTCCTTTCAGTAAAATAAGATATGTCTGTGTAAAATGATTTAGAATTATATCTATATCTGGAAGTTCAGATGACTAAAACGGGGGAAGGATGTCCCTGCCTGTAGAGCTTAATGGGTGGGTGAATCACAGGCACAAATAGGAGGACATTTAAAGTGCTGCTAGTCATATTAAAGTATTTTATTTTATGTTTGTTATCAATCTGCAGTGAAACCCATAGTCTACTCTCTAATCCATATTACCAGTGCTATACAGGAAAATTCTGAGCTATTTGATTGTTATATTATATACATAGAGTCCAAGCTGATCCAATTACTGCCTTCTGAGTCTATATTTAAAAAAAAGGGATGTTACTTCCACCTACAAAGGTAATAGAGCTTGACATGGTCTAAACTGTTTCTTTACATATAAGCTTTGATCTGCCCATACACACAGGTGTGGCTGTTCAAGCCTCCCATAGATCAACACGAGCTTGTGTGGCACATCGGGTCTTCTGCCTCAGGCAAAATCCACATGCGATGACAGGAACCTCTGCATTGAAGACAATTCAGATTGCCCACAACAGGAGAAAATATGGTCAGATAGCGTGATTAAAATTAACCCTTCTAAAGCCTTCTTGCTCATAGCATTACAGATCTGTAGCTTTAAGTGCCAGGTTCTGCGATACACCCAGAGGCAACTCGTGTAACTGGGGCATTGTCTGCAGTAACAAAGAGGCACTTATAGTTGGCGTAAACAACGAGAGGTTCCTACAGCTAAAACACAAAGGAGGTTTTGAGTTCAAGATTAAAAGAGAAAAAAAATGGAGCTGTTGGTGCCTACCAGATTGAGAGATAAGATTCCCGCCTACATGGCACATTTTATATGTGGCATGGCATGTCTTCATAAGGGTTTTAACTCAAAACTAGTTGAAGAAAGTGGGAAATTGAGAAAAAAAGAAAGGCTATTCCCAGCCATATCTATCAGAGGGAAGATGTGAACTACGGCAAGTGCATCAGCATAGGTTGGATATCTGTGCCGTGACTTGAATAAACATCCTCCCCGAAGGGGCACCTCCATGGCTGCTGTAAGATGCCATAGACATTATTGATTGGGCTGGTGTGGGTCTGTTTGGGCTTCTGTGTACCTGAAATACCAGCACCTATTTTGAATTCCAGGTAGGGTTGCCGTCTGGCCAGTATTTTATCAGCCTGGATGGTAAAAATGATGCTTGATGACAATGTTATTAATAGGGAAAAAACATAGAAATATATCAAGGCCGTTTTTTGCTCCAGAAAAGGTGGCAACCCTAATTCCAGGACATGATGCTAAGGGTACATCAGTCTGGCTTACTTTATTTTAACTGATTGTATGCTTTTTTTGTACATACACAATGAGCCAGGGCCAAAACTAGGGGTAGGCAGAAGAGGCATATGTGTCTCGGGCACAACAGAGGATGGTTGCTGGACACGTACCTCTTCTGCTTGTATTCTCCTGGGTTTAAGCACCTAAGCCTGTCGCTAGCAGATGTGTTGCTGTCTTGCTGAAGCGGGATCCAATGCACAAAGGGCTTGTAGAGACTGGGGAAATTGGGGGAGTGGGCCTAGGGAACTTCATGCTTAGACCGATCAATGCAGTGCATAGAAATGGTGTGCTTATTATAATCCGCACAGTAAATTATTTTTTATAAGGCAAGTCAATGTTTGCATTCATTTAGGGAGGGGGCAAGAGCTTGCTAAGAATTCACAGAAAGAACTAAATATATAACAGTAAAAGCAACAATATCATTGTCACACAATTGAACCATGGCAGCAAATAAAAGCATGTAGAACTAGAAATTACAATTTAAAGGGCTTGTCATATCCTGGAAACAGATGATACTTTTAATTCAGACATGACTTTGTGAGCTGCTAATTTTAAAGAAAAAGTCAGAAGCAGATCAGCTTCAACTGCACACACTTCGGTTAACAGATAGCTAGGAACAATATAGAAACAGTCTAACATGGTTGCTTCCAACCCTGCTGAACTACTCTGCTTTTATTAACTGATACATACAAACAGCGTCATGATTGCAGGGGCACTCTGGAGTGGACTTTATACAAATACTGTATAAGTGGCAATACATGGTACAGTCATATCAGTTCAGTTTGTTTAGGCTGACAGCCTGAGTGATCACAACAGCAGGAAGTGAAGAGGATCTCCGTTTCCTGTTGATTTCCTTATCTGTCAATTCAGCATGCACTGGCCATGATGGTGCATAGGCAGATTATAATTTAAAACCTGCCTGTTATCCAAGGTATACAGAAATCAGTGGGGTATCAGGGCCAGCAAACGTACCTAAATGTTAAATGTACTGGACCTTTCCTCTGTTCAGACTGAAAATCCAGTCTAGTGATGTATTTATCTGGTGCATGGAGGAGGTCACTCACAGAGACTGAGGGACTCCACCTCCACTATTATCTAATTGATCGGTTTACAGGCCGAACATTCAGTGCAACTGGACAATCCACAAGCGAAGCACAACCATATACACACCAGCTGGCCGCACAGGATTCACCATGTCTTTGCCAGCTTAATTACCACTGTTTAGATCTATGGTAAATGCATCAGGGAATACTAACAATATAGCTTCGGTCATTCATATAGAGATGGAACCAACATTACGGCAGAGACACACATGGAGATTTGGGGTGATTAGTCGCCCAGCGACAAATCGCCTCTTCTTCGGTGACTAATCTCCCTGCAATGCCTTCCCATCGGCTAGTATGTAAATCGCTGGCAGGATGGCACTCGGAGTGCTTAGTTTTCCCAAGTCAATTTAGATTCTAGGCGGTGGGAAAGCAGTTCAGGGAGATTAGTCGCCCGAAGAAGAGGCGATTTGTCTCTGCCCTTATTAGTGCATCAGGAGCTCACAGAGAGCTATTAGTTGCAGTCAGGGCCGCCATCAGGGGGGGACAAGTTTCCCGGGCCCAGGCATGAAGGAGGGCCCGGCAGTGCTGCAGTTTAGAAAGAGCTGGGCCCCCCTTGCCAGCGCTGAAGATCTTGCGGCCAACCAAACAGCCGAAAATGTGGAAGTGCCGAAAGGCCGAACTCCCGAAGCGGCGAAAAGACCCGAAGTCACGAAAATAGCTGAAGTCCCGAAGCGGCAAAAAGATCTGAAGTCACGAAAACAGACGGAATTTAAGTCCTGAATCGGCGAAAAGACCAAAGTCACGAAAGGATGCGAAGTTGAAGTCCTGAAGCCACGAGTTCAATTCTACTGAACACCAATTTGTGTTTTGTATTTTTTAATCCCCTGGCCACCAATGTATTATTTTAATATTCTATAGGCCCCTGCCACCAATGTTTTTTTAAAAAAATATTTTTTGGGACCCCATTTTTAACTTTTAAGGGGGGGGGGCCTGGCACCAATGCTTTTTAAAAAAAACTTTATGGGGGGCCCTGGCGCCAATGTTTTTTTTTTTAAACTTATAAGGGGGCCCTGACCATCAATAGCTTTTTATAACTTGTGTGTGGGGGGTTACTTTTTTAGTGGTCTTTTAACTGTGATGTGGAGTGGGCGGGGTCTGGGCGGGGCTTGGGCACCAGGGTGGCCCCGTGATTTCTAATGGCGGCCCTGGTTGCAGTAGGCGCAAGGATGAGGCTGTGGAAGTCAATTACATTACGATTAAATATTTAGAGCTGGTGCCAGTGCTGCCAAAATCAGCTCCCAATAATATATTTGAATGACTGTTCTTAATTCCATATTCAGAAGTAAGAACTGGCTCAGTCGCAACACAAAACAAATGAGTTTAATGCAAACATGATCTCACATGCTGTAGCCATCTAATTTCTTGTCCTTTCTACCTTCCATAAACAATTGCTTTGCATGTTTGCACTTTGCATAGTCAGATTATCCAGCAATGTTTTCTACATTCAGTTGTTTATTTGGTCTAAATTGCTATTTCTTGATCACAATTCAAGACTGGAACTCAGAGCTCATAAACACCAGCAATGAACTGCAAAAACTGCAGGGAAATCCCTTTCAGGAGAAAAGGGAAAAGAAAGATAAAATGTTTGAAGCTTTGTATTTCAGTATCTGTTAAAGGGTTGTTCACCTTCAAACACTTTTATAGTTCAGTTGGTTTCAGAAATAAAGACTTTTTCCAATTACTTTCTATTCTCTATGCATTTTTCTAATATTGAAGCGTTAAGTTTAATTTTGACCTTCTTAAGTAGCTGTGTGTGTGTGTGTGTGTGTGGGGGGGGGGTTTCGACGATTCTCTTAACTGTTCTAAATTTATACATTTAGTTGATACATTTCTTATCTTTGTCCCTGCTGAGCAGCTATTCCTGAGTTTCATTAGGGTCTGGCCACACGGGGAGATTAGTCGCCAGGCGACAGCTCCTCTTCTTCGCAGTGACTAATCTCCCCAAACTGCCTCCCCACTGGCTAAAATGTAAATCGCCTGGGGGCAGGCACATGGAGCACTTCATTTTCAGAAGTCGCCCTGAAGTTTCCTTGCAATTACGGGCGACTTCAGAAAACGAAGTGCTCCATATGCCTGCCTCCAGGCGATTTACATTTTAGCCGATGGGAAGGCAGGGGAGGCAGTTTGGGGAGATTAGTCACTGCGAAGAAGAGGAGCTGTCGTCTGGTGACTAATCTCCCCGTGTGGCCAGACCCTTAAAAGGGTTGTTCGCCTTTGAGATAACTTTTAGCATGATATAGAGAGTGAGATTCTGGGACAATTTGCAATTTGTTTTCATTTTTCATTATTGAAGGTTTTTGAGTTATTTAGCTTTTCATTCAGCAGCCCTTCAATTTGCATCTTAAGCAATCTGGTAACTGGGGTCCAAATTACCCTAGCAACCATGCATAGATTTGAATAAGAGACTGGAATATGAATAGTAGAGGAAGGAATAGAAGGACCAGTAATACAAAGTAACAATATAAATGCATTTGTAGCCTTAAAGAGCATTTGTTTTTTAGAAGGGAGTCAGTGACGCCCATTTGAAAGTTTCAAAGAGTCAGAAGAAAAAGGCAAATATCTATAAAACTATAAAAATAATGAAAAACAAATGAAAAGTTGCTTAGAATTGGCGGTTCTATAACATAATAAACGTTTCCTTAAAGGTGAACCTCCCCTTTAAAGGCAGCTGTTAGAATTGATACAATAGTTGCTAATACTCCAGAGATGCTGCTGAGAAATATATCAACTAAATGTTGTAATTGTAACAGTTTAGAGTCTGCACTTGAATTACTGAGCTGCCAGACTCAAATGTTTAACTTTAAACTTAGATTTTGGAAAAAAATGGAAGGTAATTGAAAAAAATCTTTATTTCTGGTGAACAAGCTGAAAACAATTGAATTGAAAAAAATGTTTGGAAGATGAACTAGCCCTTTAAAGGACTGGTGTAACACCCAAAACCAGTTATATCCTGTAAACACATTTTTTATTTATTTTGCCTGCCTTTAAGCAAGGCAAACAATTCAACTCAGTGTATTTTCACAGCAAGGTATTATTTCCTCTCTAGACTAATACAGTTATGGGATCTGTTATTGTATGTATTCAGAATGATCAGGACCTGGGGTTTTCCGAAAAAGGGGTCTTTCTGTAATTTTGATCTACTAAAAAATCATTTAACAATTACAATAAGATTCTTTTTCCTCCAGTAAGGATTAATTAATATCTTAGATGGAATAAAGTACAAGGTACTGTTTTATTATTACAAAGAAAACTTTTTATTGATTTGATTATTATGGAGTCTATGGGATTTGGCCTTCCCATACATCTAGTTAACAGGTTTCCAAATAACGGATCCTATACCTGTATCTTAGAAAATTCCCTAATTTCTAAACTGTCACAGGGATACAAGGATCCTCTCCCCCAAAGGATAAACGCTAACCTATGAAAACAGATGCTTTGTGTCAAGCTCTTTTTATGTTATGTAGATGGTGCTTTTTTATCCATATCTTCAGTGATTATTTCAGGCAGAAGGTGCATGAGATGGTTTTCCCAATGATGTATTAAAAATGGTGGAGGAAAGTCTGACAAGGCCAACCACCTAACAAACTGTTACTGTAAAGCAAAGTTCCTCAAAGCACTCTTACTGGCAGGTTTCAGCTTTTGTTGCCCTTTTGCAGGCCCAGAATCACTCTTACTGGAACCTTCAGTTGATTTTGACTTCAGCAGTGGTGGAAGGTGTCCTGCTGATTCACTGTGGAGTGCAATGCAGTGTTGTGAATATGACTTCTGAAAGTGTTGCCAGTGAAGCCTGGATACTAGAGTGCCCATACTTTTAAACCAGTTAGCAACATAGGTACAATTTGCAGAGGGCAGAAAAATTCATACCCCTGTTGTTTACCCCCTAAGATTGATGGCCATTTGCATTTCTGCCATTTTCTTGCTCCAGTAAGTTGAGGTAAGTCAAGACAACGATGTGCTAGGATGATAATGTCCCTGTAGCTTATAGAAAGGAATTAGTGAATGTTAGACCTATGCATTAAAGGAGAATTCAGCCCCTTATTAAAAAAACCCTACCCCCCACCCTACAAAGACCCCCCTCCCTCCTCCCCGCCAGCCTAGCTACTACCCCGGGTAAATGCCCCAAACTTTTTACTTACCCCTCGGTGCAAATTCATGGCATCGGAGTTCAAGGCAGCCATCTTCTTCTTCGGTAATTTTCGGGTCTTCTGGCGTTTCAGCAATTTCGGTGACTTTTGACGCATGCGCAGTTGTTTGGGATCGGCAGACTGCTCTAACTGTGCATGCGCCAATACGGCACTTACTTCCCGAAAAGAAGAAGATGGCAGCTGTGAACTCCGCCCGACAGAATCTGCACCGAGGGGTAAGTAAAAAGTTAGAGGCATTTACCTGGGGTAGCAGCTAGGTTGGGGGGGGAAGGAGGGGGGTCTATGTAGGGTAGGGTTTTTTTTAAGTAAGGCGTTGAATTCTCCTTTAAAGGATAAGTAAACCTTTAAAATGTAAAATGAATGAGGGTGCTATTTTAAGTACTTTTGTAATTTACATTCATTATTTATGATCTTTTAATTCCAAGATATTAAGGGATACATGTGCTGTTAGTTTGAATGAATTTTGGTACAACAGTGCCACCTGCTGGTCAGTTTATGACCACCAAGTAATCAAGGAAGTTGCCAGGAGAAAGAAAGAGGCTGCTCTGATGTTCTTCTGTTTAGGAAAACAACTAGAACCCTTTCTCAAATCTTTCCTAAGCAGAAGAACATCACAGCAGCCTCTTTCTTTCTCCTGACAACTTCCTTGACTACTTGGTGGTCAGACTGGTTGGAAACTGACCAGTAGGTGGCGATGTTGGAACAAAATTCATATTAACAATACAGATTTACCTTAATATCTTGGAGTTAAAAGCAAATAACTAATGAATGTAAATTACAAACGTTCTTAGAATAGCACTCATCAATTTTACATTCACTTATTTTAAAAGGTTTACTTATCCTTTAACTATGATAATCAATGAATCCTAGAGAAACCAATTTACCTTTACCAATTGCTTCTGAGAGTACACTATAGCATTTTGTGCCCTTATTTGTAGAATGATTTTGTCTCCCACATTGTTTCTTTGCTTTATGCAATCTATAAATAAAACATTAAAAAGTGCCACTTCATACATATCGAGCACTTGATATCTGTGCCAGTACAGGCAATGTGACAATTTGGCCTTGGAATGGACTCTCTAGAGAAGTGGTACTCACAAGGAATAAGAACATTCCTTGGCTCGACAAGAAACTTCACACAGAACTTAAAGGAGAAACAAACTCTTATTAAAAAAAAAACCCTATCCCTCCACCCTACATGGACCCCCCCTTCTCCTACCCCAGCCTAGCTGCTACCCCGGGCAAATGCCCCTAACTCTTTACCCCTCCGTGCAGATTCTGTCCAGTGGAGTTCACGGGCGTCATCTTCTTCTCTTAGGTAATCTTCGGATTGAGACCTCCGAAGCAGCGCAGTTGGAGCAATTTTCTGTATCGCGACAACTGTGCATGCGCCGAAATTCCTGAAAATTGCTGAAGCGCCGGTCTCATTCCGAAGATTACCAAAGCGGCTGAAGATCGTACACGTGAACTCTGCTGGACAGAATCTGCACGGAGAGGTAGGTAAAGAGTTAGGGGCATTGCTGGGGGGAGGAGGTCTATGAAGGGTAGGGTTTTTTTTTATTAAGGGTTTGTTTCTCCTTTAAAACATTTGTGTTTTGGGTGGGGGGAAGGTTTGGCACCCATGGGTCATAATCTTTTGCCCCTAACAGTTTTGTCATAAGATTTCTTAACAGAATTGGAACAGTAGGGGAAAAAACACTTTTTTGTTCTTCTTTTAGCAGAAGACACTCTTTCTGCACGGTAACAGATTAAAGGTCAAAGAATCCCAATACACTGCACTACTTACATGAGATGGGTGCTTAGAGCATGAGATGTAGAAACTTTCAAACACTGGATTAACTGGAGCTTTTTGACGATCTTTGCTCTTTATCCCCATGGCTTTGGCCACAGGTGTAGCAATGGTTCTGTGGAAATAAGAGATACAAATCACAATCTAAACTTTGATATCCCATTATCAAACAAGACTATTTACCTTGCACGTGCTGGAGGAACATAAGCTAAGTTGCACAAATATAAGGTTTGGAATCCGTTATCCAGACCCGTTATCCCGAAAGCTCTGAATTACGGAAAAGCTGTCTCCCATAGACTCCATTTTATCCAAATTATTAAAAATGATTTACTTTTTTTTCTGTAATAATAAAACAGTACCTTGTACTCAATCCAAACTATATAGATATAAATTATCCGTATTGGAAGAAAAACCAGCCTATTAAGTATAGTTAATACTTAAATGATATTCTAGCAGATTTAAGATGCGATGATCCAAAATATGGAAAGATCTGTTATCCAAGTACCAAGCATTCTGGAAAACCGATCCCATATCTGTACTTCTGTTCAACACAAATAATACTTCCAGACATCTGTTTGGCCCGTAAAATATGTGGAGAACTGATATAGAACGCAGATGGTCTCTACTGGTACTAATAGTAACTCACTGACCTGCCAATTAGGATAATTTAGTAGGTCAGACTGGCAGTAAATACTAGTCACAGTGCTACATATTAGGTAGTTTATTAAAGGGGACCTGTCACTAGGGTCGTAACTACAGAGGAAGCAGACCCTGCAGCTGCAGGTGGGCCCAAGAGATATAGGGGCCCCATGAGGCCCTAATTAATATGCCATTTATATAAATATTGCTAAAACAGGTCAACCTCTAGACATTTTTGGGGCCTGAAAAAGTATTTGCTGTGGGGCCAAGCAACATCTAGTTACACCATTGCCTCTCACCTTTGAAATACTTTCAAATCCTATGTAATGATGTTAGTCAAGCAACTTGTCTCAGAATATTGCTCTCTACATCAGGGTGCCCAAAAGGTAGATCGGGATCTGCCAGTAGACCTTTAGCTGGTGATCAGTAGATCTCAAGACACTGTCATCAAACAGCTTGTCTAAATCACCCTCCTGTTTCATTCTTTTCATTCAGATATTTATTATGTTAAGGTTACATAAGAAATAGTTGTTTGTTAATTATAGCAATATACATTTTCTCATCAATCAATATTTAAGTAATATTTTCCATGGAACAGAATGCGAACAATGTTTTCATGGATGTAGATCCTAATGGGACAACATCACTGAAGTAGTATTAGTAAAGTTTGGGCACTCCTGCTCTACATCATACAGTTCCTCTAAATCAGGGATCCCCAACCTTTTGAACCCATGAGCAACATTCAGAAGTAAAAGGAGTTGGGGAGCAACGCTAGCATGAAAAATGTTCTTGGGGTGCCAAACAAGGACTGTGATTGGCCATTAGGTAGCCCCTATGTGGACTGTAAACCTACGAGAGGCTCTGTTTGGCAGTGCACCTGGTTTTCATGAAACAAAAAGTTGCCTCCAAGCCTGGAATTCAGAAATAAGTACTTGGTGTGAGGCCACTGGAAGCAACATCCAAGGGGATGGAGAGCAACATGTTGCTCACGAGCTACTGGTTGGGGATCACTGCTCTAAATGAACAACCCCTTTTGTATTTATGACTAAATGTTTTAATTTAATAATATGTACGGCCATTGCAATTTTTTTCTTCAAATTAAAATGTTAATTCGATATTTGTTTGTGGGCTCTATATTGTACTGGGGTGGGCCCCTTGAGATGAGGTTTCCTGGTGGGCCCTAGGAACCCCAGTCCGACACTAGGCAGGGCCCTCACAGTAAGAAAACATTGTGCAGTTAAAACCTTACCACTGTTCAACCATCAGTAGATTTAACACATTGGCCTTGCCCAAAACTCAGGATTATAATGTTGGCAAACTGGTTAGGCAAGGAGGCATTATGGTTCAGTGCAGGTTTTGCCTCAATACTCTATGACTGCACTTTTCCACATTAGCCCTACCATTCAAGGAAAAATATGTCACCACTGCTGTCTACTATAAATTGTACATTTTATGGCACTATGTGCGGTAAATTCTACATTTCTAGGTTTCCTTTGTGATCTATGTTAGACAAGCTGTGGCACTGCAAGATCAAAGCAGCACACCTTATTTTTGATGTCAGATTTACATAACACCACCAAATAAGTACACGGTTATCCTGTGCTTTCCTCCGAAGCAACAAATAGTTATTAGATGTACTGTGGCTTTGATGACATAGGAATTAACCCATCCCAATAAGATTTTAGCTTGTAACAAAAAACACATTCATTATTGAAGAAACATGGCTGAACACAAAATCTATGTTGCTTTATATTATCCTGGTACATCATTCCTGCCTCAAAAAGAGCATCACGGAGTCTACTGTGTCCTCAAATGTATGATTAGAGACTTCACACAAAACCCAATTTACCAACACTATGGACATATATGGACCTGTGCAGTAACCCAAAGTAACCTTTTAGTAATTAGCTTTCCACAATCAGCTACAGAAATAATAAAGGAAAAACCTGATTGGTTGAAATGTATTACATCACAGGTGCTAATTTATCTGCTGTTAGTAAATAAGATCCTAGTATTTAGACGTTGTTTAAATTCCCCCAGACAAAGGTGCGAGAAAACACTACAGGGTGCAAGAGAGCTACCGCCTCCCCAAGCACAGGAGCAAATAGATGGAGTGTGTTAAATGAATTATAGTCTACTAAACTCTAGACCAAATGTGTTATTCTGCCATCTTTTCTGCACCAAAGATCTGCTAAGGTCACTACTGTAGAGAGAGCCATTGTTTTTTTCTACATTGAAATATTTATGTCATTTTGGATAATGCATACCATTAAATGTTTAGCACCCATAAATATCTTTTGGTGGGCCACATTTGGCATGGCCATTCAACGTCACGGTCCTTAATTCGATTATCTAGAAATGGCTACAGCATTTTAAGAATTCTATAATTATTTATAATACTAACATGTGTCTTTGAATCATATGAAGGAGGCTTCAAAAGTACAAGGAAGCAAAACTTCATACTAAAGTAAGGTCTTCTGCTTAATAACTGCATGATCCAGAAAGCCATTATCCAGAAAGCTTCAAATTACGGAAAGGCCGTCTCCCATAGACCCCATGTTATCCAAATAATCCAAATATTTAAAAATGATTTCCTTTTTTTCTGTAGTAATAAAACAGCACCTTGTACCTGATCAAAACTAAGATATAATTAATCCTTACTGGAAGCAAAAACAGGTTATTGGATTTATTTAATGTTTACATGATTTTCTAGTAGACAAGGTATACAAATCCAATTTATCTGGAAAACCCAAGGTTCCAAGCATTCTGGATAACGGGTCCCATACCTGTATTACATATAAATGCATACAAATAACTGTATATTAGATGCAGATCTCTGCTGCATAAAGTGAAGCGAGCCAGAAAAAAATAAATGAAGTACAGGCATGATATTTTACATTGAGGCTTTGTATACCACCCAGTAAATTATTGAACTTTATGAAATTCCAAAGGAAACCGATGTGTTCCAAACCGAGTGTTCAACAAAACGGAAAGGAACAAAAGGCTTCCCTGCAGTGTATTTACGGTTGCCAATGGATCCTGAATGACTCTCAATGGAAAACAAAATACAGGTCTTAATTACTCTTGGATTAATAACATAGATCCTAATCTTAAATCCAGTCTTTAGCTGCCATAAATCAGTGTATGTGAACTGTTATGTCAACTTACAGCTAGTAAGGGAAAACAACAACTTGAAAAAAAGCCTGAGCATTCGGACAGCACTGTATAATGCTGACTTTCCTACATTAATTGCTTCTGTGCTTCTAGGCCTCTCACTTTCCAAAACCACAGGTTTGATATTCCTATTCCCCCTGTCGGCTACACTCACAAGCCACAATGATGATATTTGACATCTAACGTCACTCTGCATGAAGATTAATATTATTGGGGAGATGAGGGAGTTAGCAAGAGAGAGAGCTAGAGAAAGAACGAGAGAGAGAGAGAGAGAGAGAGTGCACAGGTTTAGCACATATGGATGAAAAGAAGGCAGTAAATATAGAGTGTAAAAAGCAGTAATGTTAGGACTGGAAAGAGAAAATATATTCGCTGGGGGTAAACTGCAGATAACTGGCAGATGAGAAGGTCAGGTCAGGACAAGCAACACCTAAGGGGATGAGGTGAGAGACTAAAAACATAGAAAGTTTTTCTATAAACATTTCAACTCTCCTAAGGCATGGCATGATATGAACAGAGACAATTTACAGAGTGGGGCTAAATATACTTGTACATATAGGAAGTACAAGTGGAAGACATATATGAAGAGTAAAGAGTAAGAAGAGGTGGTAAATTAAATTACTATGGGAAGAAATAAAGAAGCAGGTTTAAGTTATAATACAGACATTTACAGACTCAGACATTTACAGACAGATATAAAAATTCAAACACTCAGTGAATACTCAACCGACATACCACATATATCTGAATTCCCATTTTTTAATCTTTAGGAAGAACAGTAGGGAGGAACCAGGTAAATAAAGTCCTTAGAGCATTAGATACATCAGTATTAAAGTCTGCAAGGTGGCAACCCTAGCCAACATAGTAAGCAATAGCAGACAGATGAAGAAGTATGTATACATATTGGATCCCTTATCTGGAAAAGCTCCAAATTATGGGAACATGATAAATAATCATGAGATTTTACCCCATGGCGCTCTTCATCCTTTATGAGGGTCATTGTTCTGGAAAGTAAGGTTTCTAATTTTGAGTGTGCCTCAAGAGAATTTGTATAAGGCACGACAGAAGCTCGCACTTTGAGAAAGGCTAGGGACCTAGCCGGAATGTAAGTTGGTTTTTGTTTATTTATATATATATATATATATATATATATATATATATATATATATATATATATATATATATATATATATATATATATATATATATATATATATATATATATATATATATATATATATATATAAATATATATATTATAACGGTTGCATCAAATATTGTTTTACACTATGCAAGGACATCATATCTATTATCTGTTACCACATGTTCCAAGCAGTCTGGATAAAAGGTTCCATTCCTATGCTATGTTTTGCTTTCCACTCTAACACAAGAGCTAGTAGCTACACCAAGTTTTATTTGCCAGACATGTCTTTAGTGTTATACATTTTATACAAGTAAAGTAAGCAAATGCAGTTGAGATAACTCCGTGTGACAAGATGATAAATTCTACATGGGTCCAGTTTGCAGACTAGGGAGACAATGTTACACAATATTGGTCTATGGAAGTCTCCTGTAAGAATAAAGGAAACTTAGAGGCCCATGTGTGACCCCCCTCCAGGCCTCCAGCTAGACAACACTGGCAAAAGCTCTTCATGTTTGCCATTTTTAATCACATGGCTTCTCTCTAAATCATACATCCATCATATGTAGCAATTACTCATGAAAGTGGAAATGTAGTGCAGGAAATATTTTTCTCCTGTGCGGCAATGTAAGTGAATTTATCTAAAGACAATATAAAATAAACTTTGTTTATTGCTAAGGAGTTAAAACAAAAGTGAGGAGAGGAACAGAGCCAGGAGTGGCAATGGATAAAATGAAGCCCACCTTCAGAAACAAGTGCTCTACTTAAATAATAAACCAAGCACTATAAATATGATTGGGAAATTGAAGCATTACTTAATATGGAAAATGTGATTAGTATTCTGTAGAGTAAACTGCCACTACAGACAGGCTGAAAACAGACGGCTGCCAGTAGCCAAAGAAAATGAGTCTGTGTAGGAAGGATTGAGTGTGGGTATAATGGCAATTGACATGCTGTAGGAAGGCTGCTTTGGGCAGACTAAAGGAGAATAAGAATATCACCCACTGGTAACTTATTCTCCTATAATCAGAAAATCAAAAGTACCAATAAATAAGCCATATAACCAAGCTGAATGAACAAAGGGCACACTCTGTTCCTGTAAAATGGTTTAAGATGCAGTATCTATGTTGGGAGAAACACATAGCTTCACTGTAGAGATAACAATTAAGGCCTCAAGGCTGAAAAGTTGATAGTTCCTCTGGAAAAGTCAGGTCTAATTATAAAAAGTCTACCCATGATCCGCTATATGTAAAAAATGGCAGTAACGAATGCCTGTTTTTTTTCCTGGAATTCTATATTTGGATACAAATTTGAATAAAATCATCACATAGGTTTATAATTATGTGGATTTTACACGGTATACCGTGGCGTTACTATACAATGAGCTGGTGCAATTAAAAGGAGTCAAATTAAAGGGCAAGGAAGGCAACTGTTGTGTTTACATAATGGTGTCAAGGTGACTTGCCATGACTTAGCAGGCACTAAAGATATCAGCCCTAGTGACAAAAAAAAAAAACGGTGTTAAAGGACAAGGAAAGCTGATTTACAAGAGGTGGGTGCACACCCCACAGTTCGCTGGGCAAATCTAAACCCATACACAGGCAGCTTTTAAAGGAATAGTTCAGTGTGAAAATAAAAACTGTGTAAATAGATAGGCTGTACAAAATAAAAAATGTTTCTAATATAGTTAGTTAGCCAAAAATGTAATATATAAAGGCTGGAGTGAACAGATGTCTAATAAAACAGCCAGAATCCAACTTCCTGCTTTTCAGCTCTATAACTCTGAGTTAGTCAGCGACTTGAAGGGGGGCCACATGGTACATTTCTGTTCAGTGAGTTTGCAATTGACCCTCAGCATTCAGCTCAGATTCAAAAGCAACAGATATGACCCATGTGGCCCCCCCTCAAGTCTCTGATTGGTTACTGCCTGGTAACCAGGGCAACCAGTCAGTGTAAACCAAGAGAGCTGAAAAGTAGTGCTCTGACTGACTTGTTATACATCAAATCACTCCAGCCTTTATACATTACATTTTTGGCTAACTAACTATATTAGAAACATTTTTTATTTTGCACAGCCTATCTATTTACCCAGTTTTTATTTTTACACTGAACAATTCCTTTAACTGCAAAAAGGCCTACCCTACTGATGTCTGGCTGAATATCGGCCAGATAATGATCAGACAGGTCGATTCATGCCCCAGCGGCCATGGCCGGATTTGTGGAAAGGCCACCAAGGCCTGGGCCTAGGGTGGCAGGAGTTTAGGGGGCGGCATGAAGCACAACCATACCCACATTGGTTCAGAAGCTCTGGGCCTGATCATGGGATACAATAGTTTTTTTAAAATTTCCCATGCAATTCCCAGTGCTCCCGATCTGTTGATGAAAATTTGTGGGGAGGGCACAGGGGTGACGAACGGCAGCAGGCCTAGGGGTGTCCGCTTTGTAAATCCGGCCCGGAGTGCCCTGTATGCGTGCTATTGTGATCTGATCCTTCTTTACCCCCCAGTGAATAAGGCAGTTCTTGTCCATTTAAAAAAAAAAAACTACTATATCCTGATTACCAAGTAGGTGTTCGGGGAGGGTTTGTTTTACACATATTAAATAATACAAACATATTAAATTAATTACATTTTGTGATGTGACATGGCTACATGTCTACTATATTATATTAGGCACTGAAATAAAGCCATACACACTTTATATTCTGTAGATCTGCATGGTCACTGTACTCAGTTTCATCAATCTAATCTCTGACATTTACTCAACAAATATTTACCGGAATTGAAATGGGGCCTGAGACGAAGGAGAAAGGTTGGAGCTGTGAAAAAAAAGAACATAAATGGCCTCCACACCCTATAACTAGCCTTAGGTTCAAATCCAATCATTGCCAGACATCATTCAACTGCAACCGCAGTTCAGCAACAACTAGAGAGCCACAATGATGTCCTCTGCATGGGCTATATGGTCAGCATTTTTATTCAGACCTCTCTGGTCTGTACTAAAATCAGTGCAATATGATGCTTTATTAAAACAAGTCCTTCTTATAATTCTAAAACCCTAAATGAGTAGTGCAGTAATCGGACCTGCTATTGAGAATGCTTGGGACCTGGGATTTTCCGGATAACGGATTTTTATGTAAATTTGGATCTTCATACCTTAAGTCTTATATAAAATCCATAATTAATTATATCTTAGCTGAGATCAAGTACAAGGTACTGTTTTAGTATTACAGAGAAAGGGAAATTATTTTCTAAAAATGTGGATTAAGTGGATAAAATGGAGTCTATGGGAGACGGCTTTTCCATAATTCAGAGCTATCTAGAAACCGGGTTTCTAGATAACTGATCCCATACCTGTACTTATTTCTCAAGGCCAAGGAAATGATCTGTAAGAAAACTGAATCATGTATATTACCAAACTTAATGGCTAGAGGCCTGTCTGAAACCTGTTGGGCTGTATTGCATCATACTGCTGGGTGAAGCTCTCCTTAATAATGTTGGCACACAAACAGTAGCAGCTTGAAAGTACAAGTCTAACACCCTGAGCACTCTCCCTGTCAACAAGGCCTCAGTGACAAACGACTGTCATTTTTACCAAACATTCATTATATTACAGCTTTGCATCTGTTTTTAAGTGTCATGAGCTAATTATCTGGGGCCATAAAATAACAAGAAAAACAACAAAACAATAAAAGTTCTTTGGTAACACACCCAGAGCTTCCTGAACATCACATCTCAAAACTAGTCATCAACTCGGGGAAGTGACGGAATCACTGTGCCCCCCACCCCACCCAGGAATATGCAAACAAGCTTTGCTGAAGAAAAAAGTTGTTTCTGCTGCTAATTGAAAATATATATTATTTAGCTTGAATGTCTCTTTTGTTGAGCTTGGAAAATGGCAGACTGCATTCGCCATCACAGCCAATGAGGCAAAGATGGGAACAATTAAAAGATTAGCTAAGAATTTGGCTGGAGGCTTTTGCAGTTTTGCAAGCTATGGAGGCAGAAAAATAAGGATCTAAGAGCAAAGAGTTGCAGCTGCAATGAACATGGCGATTTGCACTTTTCTCTCTGTAATGTTTAATAATTTAGTGTGCATGTATTCCAAATACAGGGGCACTGACCGTGTCAAACAGGTTCTCAATAGAATTCTATTTTGCTTGCCAACAGGGACTGCCACATGTGCAGCTTTTCGTGTGCCCCCCCCCCGAGCTGTAGATCCCCGTCTCTTTGCACATGGTTGTCATTAAGCTGTTTTTTCACAATATTACTGAAACTACAACTGCTCACTGTCATCATATTGTGTATGAGTGAGTCAAACTAAAACAAATTTATGATGTGTGAATACACGGGTTTTGTACTTTTGTAGTGGATACGTGTGTGAATGTACAAACGGGAAGCACATTTCAGAATCTACAGAATCTGTGCAAGGGTAAAAGGCTTTGATGCAGTCAGTGGCCGGAGTTAGAAGGGCCACAAACATTGGTCGGGGAGTTCCAGCCTAAACAATGTGGCCCTCCAGCTGTTGCACTACTAACTTGCAGCAAACTGCTGACAGACAGAGGGTTACTGGCTGCACATTGCCGATGTGGAAGTTACAAGTATCTAGCACTATTATACAATGTATTGTATAATATGTCATTTTTATATAACATTCTTATAGGATCTTAAGCGCAGTGCAAAGGAAGGGCATTCAGCACGGCTTAATTTAGTGGGTTCAGGTGTCTGTGGCAAAACAACTCAGTGCGGCCCCTGGTATTAACATTATGAAGTTCTTTCCAGGCTCCTGTCTACAGCTTTTAATCACAATTGCCAGGGCCTTAGTATCACAAGGGGCTGTAGTTGAACAATAGCCGAAAGGAAATAAGAGCTGAAAGCTCTGCTTCCATCTTGTCCTGAAGCCAAAGGCCCATCCCACATATTATTCTCATGACAGCCACAAGCTCTGCCTGCATCATCAAAACTAAAATTTCTGGTGCAGCAGAGAGCTTTGGTACAAAATTCCTGATTGCAAATTATGTGGGCCCCATTATATGTGCTGCCCTTGGGATGCAATAAAGCCAGCTCTGGATGCAGGCAAACTATGCTCAAAGTACTTGCACTCCTCTGTGCATGGAGCTGCTCCAGCACAGGTAAAACTGGAGCCAACACTTGAGCCAGAGCTGCCCGGTTTCCAGGATCTATAAGGAACATAATCATTAGCCACACGCCCAGTGTTCTACTGGTTAAAACACAAAGGAGCTGATTAAGTACATTCCATGGTGAGTGGAACTCTTGAAACTAGGAATACATTCCACAGAATGGATGTGAGCATGCAGGATCTAAATACGTCACCCCCAGGACACCAATGCATGTAGCCCCCCCTTGGGGGTCGTTCATAGTTAACTCCCTGCCCCTGCATGTAATAAGAGCTATGCCAAGCATGCACAATTAAAAAGCTGATCCCCTAAACCACTGCAAAGTACAAAGATGCTTCTTACCTCTCAAAGGCAAATCTGAGGAGCATAAAAAGCAGAGCCAGAGGGAGTGTGATGTACAGCTGGGACGGTGACACTGACCCAGTTCCTTCTTCATTTTCCAAGTCGTTCCAAGTGTAGTTACACGGCAGCCAAATCCTGTCCCACCAAAACCAGTCGCTTACAGTCTGAAACATCCTAAAGAAGCAAGGAGAGAATCCAGCACGTCAGAAAGGGAGAGGCAGAGAGTGGCAGCGCTGAGCTTGCGGCTCGCCCAAACCCTCCTTTACTTCACTAGACACTAATAGGTCACGCTCTGAAGTTGTTACAAGGCAAGAGTCCTGTGACTGACAAACTACAAAGAAAGGGGAAGTGGATCATTGTGAACTCTTTCCCCCCTCTCCTCTACCTTTTTTTTTTCCAGGGCTTTTTTTTTTTTTTTTTTTTGTACTAATCCAGCTTTATAAAGAGGGAAAAGAGCGCTTGTCAGAGGCAGTGCAATGGCAGAGGATGTGGAGGGCATGTGCTAGATGGGTCTGCCACATCCTGCTTCACAGTCTCTTAAGACAAACATTCACTTGTTTGGCAGAAGCAGCTGGAATGCGTCAGAAAGAGGCAGGTTAACCCCTTCACTCTCAACTCCTCTACTACAGCACTGCTGGATCTTGCCTTTTATTTTCCAGGTTAAATTTAAAAAAAAAATGTGAAAGCTGTCGCTTTCTCCTCTATAGTCAATGATATGGATGTGCCGTTAAATGAAAGCATCGCAGTAATATGAACTGAATCTGTCTCTCTGCACAGAACTGAATCTACGTCCATGGTCTGTTCAGTTACACATTACAGTGACTGCAATAGCCAAGGAAATGACTAGAAGTCTGAAGATGCCAGCATGGCAATATACTTCCTGGTGGCTACACAACGTCTTGGCTACAGGCTGGCATTGCGCCCTGCTTAAATCAGACTGCTGAGACAGAGCAACAGGCAACTAGTGTCCCCTCAGACATGAGAAAATGCCCAGGTATCAGTAGGAAGAGGGGGCAACGCTCCACCCACTTTTCATGAGGCTCCTGCTCCTCCAGCAGCTCTGTAACAGCGGTGTCCTGACTCCGGCACTTAACGGGTTTAGCCTGAGCAGTGGAAATGTCTCCGACTGGCAAGCATCCAGAAGTTCCACCCCTAATAGCAGCCAGACAGCCAACGAGAAGTGCTCACATCATTTCTGATTGGTTGCATGTGCCTAAACCCACTGCATGTTCCAGCCTGAATTATATTGCAACACTTTAACCCCTAAGCGGGTCAGGAACAGTTATTTTAACGACAGTAGCAGCAATGAAGATTTTACTGGCTACTTCATTATTTTCTACCCACAGAGATAAATGCTGGTTAAATAAGGGGAAGCACAGTTTTTAATTGTTTTTAAATTGTAGAGCAGATATGTTTTTTAATTTCCTCGTTATTTTGGGCACCATTTCTGAGATTTTAAAGGATATATAGTGAATAAAGTACCCCCTCTTGTAAAATAGAAGGATATTATAAGTTACCGAGGAGTTTCATGACCATATAAAAACACGAGGCCGAAGGCCAAGTGTTTTTATACAGGTCATGGAACCCCCAAGGTAACTTCTAATGTCCTCATATTTTGCAACTGGGGGTATTTTATTCACTATATATCCTTTAAAATCTCAGAAATGCTGTCCAAAATAACGTACTTTATTTATTAATAACCATACTTTATTTATTATAATACACAAGTTTCAGTGAGTCATGTGACAGAAATGACATCAGAAGTCACCATTTATAACTGATGACATCAGAACTCACTGTTTATAAGGATATAATTTTCAAGATATTCATGGCTTTTGTGTATTATAAACCCAATAATACATTTTGCCCAATGAAGGAAATGTATTTCTAAGCAGCTTTCCTGTATTCCTGACATATTTTCAGTGGTTTAAAGGGGTAGTTCACCTTCCAAACCTTTTTTGGAGTTCAGTTGGTTTCAGATAAATTACCAGAAATAAATACTTTTCCCAATTACTTTCTATTTTCTATGTGTGACTGTTTTACTAATATTGAAGTGTAAAATGTCATTTTTCACTTTCTAAAGTAGTTCTGGGAGGGGGGGGGGTCACTGACCCTGTAAACTGTTCTAAATCCATACATGTAGTTGATCCCTGCTGAGCAGAATCTCTGAGTTTAATTAAAGGCAGCTGTTAGAATTGATACAATAGTTGCTAATACTCCAGAGATGCTGCTGAAAAACATAAATGTTGCAAAATTGTAACAGCCTCAAACACCAGAGACGGACATTCAACTTTAAACTCAGATTTTGGAAAAATGGAAAGTAATTGGAAAAATTATTTATTTTGGGTGAACTATCTGAAACCAACTGAACTGAAAAAACTGTTGGAAGGTGAACAACCCCTTTAAAGGAGAAGGAAAGGCTTTGTACACTTGGGGGTGGCAAATGTTAGGCACCCAAAGTGATTGTATTGACTTACCTGAAACCCTGACCAGTGCTCCCATCAGGGACCGGGATCGCTTTGTGATGCTCACTGGTATAGCACCGGCCCAGGGTTTCAGGTAAGTCAATAAAAACACTTGGAGTGCCTAACATTTGCCACCCCCAAGTGTACAAAGCCTTTATTTCTCCTTTAAAGGTTGCCTGTCCTTTGGTATTCTCTGCACTGGTGGTCTTTGTTTGGACTCCTGCTACATTAAATCAACTTTCAGAAACAGGAGTGCAGAAAGCGACAAATACTGCTTTCAGTAGTAATTACATTTACAGATAATGTACAAATGACCAAATATATTTCATGAATAGTGTATTGGGAAGTTGCTTAGAACTCAATTTTGTTTCATACAACAAAAACTTTATTATTGGGTTAAGTCCACTTTAAAGATTCATTTTCCACCCTATCATGTTTCATAGGAGTAGCTCAGTAAAGGAGGGAGGTTGGGTCACCAACTCTAAAATTTTAAAAGGCAATGTTTAAAAACACATTTCTTGACAGCAGCTATAGTCCCAACTGAGCATTCTCTCCCTGCTTTATAAACATCAGCTATTACAAATCATACAGTAGTTGCTGAAATGTTTCTGATAATGAAGATTTTTCTGCTGAAACATATCAAATAATTTAGCAAACAGTAACCGTTTAGATAATCAGTAACTAAGCGACTGGGAAATAGGTGAGAGGGGAATCAATAAAAGCAAATGCATTGTTTAAGGAGGAAATGGTTAAAAAATATAACATAAAAAAGTAATTATCTCTGGTGTTCTAACTGAACACGACTGAACTGAAAAATAGAGTGGTAAACTGTCCCTTTAAAATGCTTTATGATCTCCCCATCGCTTGACTGCTGTGACTCATTCTCCGCCCAGTTACTAATGTAGCTGAAATTAGCCATGCAGGATCACCAGCACTACAGCTGGCCATACACAAACCAATAAAATTATACCAAAGTCTCATACGATTATTGGCACATGGTAGTCTACCGTGTAAATTTCATCTGCTGATGTACCATGTTGGAAAGGGCATGTTGCAGTGGCAGATAATGCTACTCTTCTTCAATTCCTGCTGTTTTATTGGCTCAACAGAAAGGCAGCCATACTGATACAATCTCTGTCCATTCGGCCCATCACCAATTAGTCAGAGATTGTATCTAATCGGCTGGAGTACGGCCGCCTTGTAACAATAAGAGCAAACGTAACTATTTGTTGCTACCTGTTACTGCATTGGTGCCAAATGAGACTGATATTTTGGAACCCCCCTCATGATTATGCACTTGCAGTAGTACAGGCTATTGTGGTTGCTTCACATACACTACCAAAGGTATATGTACATTTAGCAGTGCAATTATATCTTTGCAAGCTACACTAGCCATTTTTTGGAGCAGGAAAAGTAAAGATATTGTGGGATGAAGCATAATAGAAGGTCAATTTATATTCTTCTCAAGCACAGAAGAACTTAAAACCCTGGACCAGCCTGTGTGGCTTTGTCCCAGGGCTAATTTAAATAGTGACTGTGAAAATGAAATATCTGACTTGCAACCTAGGACACATTTCATTCTCAGTTATACCTACCAGATCCTGCAATCCGGGGCCTGTACCTACTGCTTTGTCTATGATGTAGTAGCAGTGTTAGCATCACACAGATCTCGTGCTGAACTAAGGAGATAGGGTTATTTTTCTTTAGTGGCCTTATATGCTTCTTACAGTATTTCCCTATTAAGTTGCTAATAAAGGGTCATCCACCAAAAAAAATGCTTTTGCAAAAAGTACGAAAATGTAACATATATTACCTTCCCAACCCGGCCCGCTCCATCTCCTCTATTTATAGACCCAGTCTATAAATTGAAAGACCACAAGCCGGCAGCATGAGGTCACTGCCACTGCCGACTTCTGTCCGTCAATTTGTAGACTCGTGCCTGTCCTGCCCCTTTTGTGATGTCAGGGGGGGCGCAGGTCTATAAATAGAGGAGATGGAGCAAGCTGGGGTTTTTTTGTACCTTTTGAAAAAGCATTTTTTAGGTGGATGATCTGAAGATTTTTTGTGGTAGCCGGCCTGAACGCGCCGACCCACGGGTCCTGCTGATTTCGGGCCAGCCACCGCACTGCTGGTTCTGACTCCTGAAGCAATGTGGTAGAAGCCATCTAATTATATGAAATGGAAGAAAACAAATCATGGGCAGGGGTCAAACATGCCCAAAATTACCTATCTATTAAAAAGCATTGGAATCGCCGGATCACTGCAGACTTGAACCCTCAAAAATGTAGCAATGAGCATTTTCAAGGGGTAAAGTGTATTTGGCAGCAGGGATACATTGATTTTTTTGGGTGGAGATAAAATATGTAAACCAAATAAGTAACAAAACACAACACACTATAATAACTATACCAAGGGTTTATCACACTCTCTGTCCTAACCCCCCTCCCTATTTTCTCTATGCACTTGCCCTCCTGAACAGGTTGGGTGCAGGATCTGAGTGAAGATGAAAAGCTTAGAACAGGGCCAGGCTTATACACACTCAAGCACTGTTGTTCTTCCATGAGTCATGCCATATGAGCGAGGACAACAGCAGAAATCATGGTGTGCTGCTCATAATACATGTACAGTATATACAGTACATACGTAACTTCCTAGTTGTTTCTCAGCAGTATATGGAAAAATGCAATTCCAAATACTTCCATAGAAAATGAATATCAATAACAAAATGAAGAGGTTAATTCAACAACAACCAAATCAGCACTGCAACATTTCAATAGATACTCCAATTGCTTCAGTTGAAGGTGTTGTTCACCTTTAAATTCACTTTTAGTATGATGTAGAGAGTGGTATTCTGAGACAATTTGGTTTTATTTTTTTATTATTTGTTGTTTTGAAGTTATTTAGCTTCTTTTTCAGCAGCTCTCTAGTTTGCTATTTCAGGATCCAAATAACCCTAGCAAGCATGCATTGATCTGAAAAAGAGACAGGAATATGAATAGGAGAGGCCCTGAGTAGAAAGATAAGTAATAAAAAGTAGCAATTTGAAATCTGGAAATCTGGAAAATAATTTAAAAACTATAAAAAAAAAAACAAATAATGAAAACCAACTAAAAAGTTGCTAATAACTGGCCATTCTATAACATACTAAAACTAACTGAAAGGTGAATCACCCCTTTAATAAGACAGGCTGTCAGCAGAGCTATAGTTCCCCAAGTTCTCTGCTTGTGTTGATATTGAGGGAGTGAATTTCAGTAAATACATTTATTCCTCAGTTCATTTCTTATTCTTACTCTTATTCCTTTGGTGCTCATAAATCTTCTTTTTGGAGTAGCTTTAGACAGACGTTATGCGACAAATTAGATCTCCTTTACATTATGTTTGCACTTTAACAGTCACCTCTGCCTCTGTGGCAAAGATTACACAGAAATGTTTATTGTTCGCCTCTCAAACAACAATTTTATGCAATAGATGTTATAATAAACACTTGTAGTTACCTCTCATCATTTTTACTTGGCAATTTTGCTTATCTGTCTTTGATTTTCCTTTTCCCTGCTGTTCCTGTCACCATCAGTCATAAAGTCTCTTTATTTGATTGCTCCTTCCCTCTCGCTCTGTTTCAATCTCCTAGTCTCTCTCTCCTTTCCAGTTGCCAATATTTCAGGAGTGGCACCCTCTCTTTTTCCGGGACTTTACATCCATGTAGAGACCTGCACGGATCTGTTTTTTAAAGCCAGCACACAACCCAAACTCACTTTCCCCAACACTGACTGTCTTATCAACCCCATGGATTTTAACATGACTTGCTCCCCACAGTGTTCGCCACGCTGATTGGAAGTGACATCACGTTGACAGGAAGGGACATCACGCCGGTTTTTATGTAAGGAAACTTCCATTTTCAGCAGTCTCCCCTGGATTGGCCACCTGAACCCCCACTTCAGAGGATCGGTTACACATGGGCCACCCGCATTCTGGGCAAATGAAGAATAATCCGCCTGAGTCCCAATCATATTACGGTATTCCATGGGTACCCAACCCGATGCAGGAATCTACCTTCATGCAGTCAAAGCCAGAAATTCTGAAAACTGCCTCAGTTTGATAAAAGCTCCTTCTGAACACACTTCCCGAACTCAGCCTGGCTCACCTGCTGAATTCACCAGTGAAACTAGCAGTTAGCCATATTGGGACTGGCAACGTGCATTGCCCAACTGCCACTCCCTGTCTCACCATAGCACCCCCCTTACCATCAGCAGTACAAAAACCAATAGGAGAGATGGAGAACACCCAGTGTCAATGTCAACTGTTACCCCTTTAGACACAGTCCGACCCTGTTGTTGGCATGCTGCTCAGAATACATTTACAGTATATAAAGTACACACACAACTTCCTAATCGTTTCTCAGCAGACTATGGAAAAATCTAATTTATTTCTGTCTGTGGACAAGATGATTTTCCAGTCATGTGTTCCAATAATTTCATAAACGTGTTTGCTTTAAAACTGTGCCAGTTTGCATGACGGTTTGTGTTACTAAAGCACTCTGGTTGTATTTGTGTTGAGTGCATTCACAGCTCATGCCTGATTCTGTGTCTATGTGTTACAGCCTGCATGAGAAAGGACTGTGGGTCACAGAGTACAAACAGTTTTCCAAAAAAGCCCCTCTTCTTTATTGTGAACAATCCCTACTTGGCCAGCCTTTCTGAACAATGGAGTCATCCTACCCCACATAGACCTCCCTCCCTCCTCACCCCTAGTCTAGCTGCTACCTTTTTACTAACCCCTCGGTGCAGATTCAGGGATCGGAGTTCACGGTAGCCATCTTCTGGGCATTCGTGTCTTATTCCGGGGCTTCTGCAATTTCCGTCCACTTTGTCGCAAGCGCCATTGACGCAAACAGGGAAATTGCTCCAACTGCGCATTGCTTCATTTCTAAAGCACAAATGGATCATTGGTTCACTTACACAGTTACTTCATCCCCTCTTCTCCTTCTACACATACTGCTGCCCCTATGCAAGAAATGTTCAGTGCAAGTTCAATTCACAGAACACATTCAACAAGAAGGTGTACTGCCCCTTTAAGCTACGGGTGGAACAAGAACAAATTACATTCTCTCCTCCAACACTAAATATATCTAGAGTAAATATTAATCTACCAGTCTTCTTGCATGAGGACAGAAGTACATTTTCTGTGTCATATCGTCAGACATATCTATACCAGAGAGATAGAGCGATCTGATAAGTCTTCATTTTCAGCCTTACAAAAGGAAAGTTATTAATAATGTATTCCTAAAATGTACTGTAAACTAACATTATCTAAGAGTGGAGAACACAAGGCAAACATGAGCATAATTGTGGCCATATCATAGATGCTGCTCAGAGGCTGAATCACATGATGAGCAGTCAGCAGATGCCGGAATAGCCAGTCATCGTTATCTTTTTTTTTTTGCACCATGCTGGGAGTCTAACCTGCCAGCATTTATTTAAGTTTCCTGTTAAAAAAAAACGAACCTTGTCCTTCATTCTTTTCTTTAGGATCACCAGTGTGCAAAAGCATTTGGAAACATTTGCCTCACATCGCAGTGTCAGCTGAAATGCTGCGTAAGGACATGATCGGGTTCTATTTGTGAGCATGACTAAAAGGTTAACGGCTGAGATGGTTTCAAAGTTTGCCTTAGAAGGCTGGGATATATTCCAGTAATTCTTTACTTTATTACACAGCTACAAAAAATCCCCAAAGAAGGATTTCTTTACCTTAAGGAACATCCATGCAGCCCAAAGGTTAAAGAGAGACGATCAAAAGGCCATTAGAACATAAAACACTGAAAAATGTGTGTCTAATGCTTAATTAGATGAGTGCTGACACAAAGAAATATTTTTTAACCAAATATAACCAATTTGGTTGCATACGAAAGTATATTTTATTGTACCTTTTTCAATAATAGGATTCTGCTAGTCAAAACAGCAGAAAAGTAGGCGTGTTCAGTGGGCCTTATCTGAATCACTGATTATTAATTTAAAGCCTAGGAAGATAAGAAAGAAGGGATGCTGTAATTAAATGCTTTACTTTTTTATAATTTATTTTCTTATCTCCTGGACTTTTCCTGTGCTAACAACTCATTAGACAGGTTTGTGATTTGAGACACAAAGTGAATTGAGATCACTGACCACTTTTGTGGAGGTGAGAATGACCTAGGAGTCAATTGGCCCATGTGTTCCAGATAAGCAAAGAATCAAAAAAAGCTATAGATTTTCGAAAATAAATTAATAGTTAATTAATATTTTTTCAGGGCTACCCCCATTATTACTACTATTTTACTATTACACCAACATATTCACACCAGTCCCTGTCCCCTATCTAAGCTCCCATTAACACTCACCATGGACAATTTTATCATGAGCCAATTAAGTTGCCTTTGGAGTTGATTTTTGGAGTGTGGGAGGAAGCCAGTCATGCAGACAAGAGAACATACAAACACTTTGCAGACTGGGCCCTTACCGGGTATCAAGCCTAGTATCCCAGGTAAACCAGTAGTTTCAAGCCAAAAGGTACCTGGCCTAAGGTAAGTACAGGTATGGGATCTGTAAGTTATCCGGAAACCCGTTATCTAGAACACTCCGAATTACAGGAAGGCCATCTCCCATAGACTACATTTTAATTAAACAAAATTCTACTTTTTAAAAATTATTTCCTTTTTTTTTTTTACTGTAATAATAAAAAAGTACCCTGTATGTGATCACAACAAAGATATAATGAATCCTTTTTGGAGGATACACAATCTTACTGAGTTTAAAACATTTTAGAATTGTTTTCTAGTATACTTATGGTGATCCAAATTACAGAAAGATTCCTTATCTGGAAAACCCCAAGTCCCAAGCATTACGCCGGCTGCCATTGGTCCTTCGCCTGCTGCAGCGGCAACCCTCTAGTCACCACCATATAGTGATCCTGCTCCCTTTTCCGAAACTTAGAGGAAGCCAGGGTGACTGGTAGGGAAGTCTTCTATAGGGTAGTATTATGTTTTTTGTGTCCCTGGCAACTGCACCCTAGCTGCCTATCCGGCCTACCCCTAGCTCCGGCACTGTAAGCCAGGCATGTCATCCTAAGTAAAAATTTTTTTTATGTTAGTTCCCTTTTAATGGTTTTCAATAGGTGGACTGGCAATTTTTCACATCAACAAAGCTAATAGTTACCCATAGCAGCTGTACTAGAACCCCAAGTTCTAGTTGAAATATTGTTTTTATTCCATAGTCTTTTGTCTACTTCAGATATTTATAATATTACATCTTTTGTTAAAAAAAATCTGAAACACAAGCATACTGTATGTGGTAAGGAGAACAGGAGACTATTCCAACGGGGTGTTAGGAACATTCTATTAACAGAACTAACAGAATGAATAAGTGTTTGTAAAAGTCTGTTACTTACTTGTCCCTGCATGGAATGTCTCAGCTTTCCTCTTCCCAGCTTATAAACTCTACAAAAAGAAAAAGACAAATAAGGATGACTTAGCGCCAGTGTTATCAATGTATCTGCAAATCAGTAACCCTGCTTAGTAACCTGTGTCTGTAGATGATTAAAATGTTAGCAACAGGAATGTGAACACAGAAAGATAACAGATGCATCAACAGCAGATAGCTAAATAGTTAAATAAGAGCAGCCCTGCTGCCTCCATCACTACCTGTCCTCAAACCTAGCACTATGGAGAGAGATGATGCATGGGACACTCTAAAGCAGGGATCCCCAACCTTTACAACCCGCGAGCAACATTCAGAAGTAAAAGGAGTTGGGGAGCAACACTAGCATAAAAAATATTCCTGGCTGCCAAATAAGTGCTGTGATTGGCCATTTAGTAGGCCCTATGTGGAATGTCAACCTACATTAAGGCTCTATTTGGCAGTGCACCTGGTTTTTAAGCAACCAAAACTTGCCTCCAAGCCTGGAATTCAAAAATAAGCACCTGCTTTGAGGCCACTGGGAGCAACATCCAAGGGGTTGGAGAGCAACATGTTGCTCACGAGCTACTGGTTGGGGATCCCTGCTCTAAAGTAGAAACATGCCATAGGACTGGCAAAAAGTAACACATTTCTGAAAATTTCTGGAATTCAAAAATAAGTAAGGGATTGATGAGCAACATGTTGCTCGCGAGCTTCTGGTTGGGGATCACTGAGATAGGTCAAAGCCAATTTTGTTTGCATCTGAGCAAAGTATTCATAAACCCATTCACTTTCATAAGTGAACTTAATAAATGTTTGAAGTTCAAAATTCACTTTCAAGTGTAACTGAATAAAAACATGTTCAATTAAAATCCCACTTGACTCTCAAGGCAAAGATGTCTAATAAGACATTAATTTTAATAAGAGAAGCCCCTCTTCTCTGCTTTACCCGTTTGCATTGGATTTTTAGGGAAACATTCATCAAAGGGTGAAAGTAAAAGTTCACCCTTCTGGAACAATGTGAAATGTAGTAAATGTCACCTGTATAATGAAGGGCCATGCTCACTACCCTAAGCCTACATCATGTGAATTAGATAATCTATATAAAAAAAGAGATGACAGGCACATAAAAAAATATTAATGCATTTTCAAGTGAAAATTACCAGACTCAAGGGAGCAGGTTCTTTACATAGAAATGAATGAGGGGGGCCATGCCAAGTGTTCACCTGCCCAATGAGGTACAAATTGCCCTCTGTAACATGACCCTTAATGTTTTTTATTGATTTTATTTCTGTATTTTTGTAGGGCCTTGAGGCAAAGTAGATTCTTGTAGTAAGAAAAGTCCAAAATTCTGTGTAGAATATACCGATTTGATCAATGTGGAAACTCTGCTGCTCAAAAGTCAGTATACATAATAAGTTAGTTTGAAAAATGAAAGCAAGTCAAGTTCAACATTTAAGCTTTTTTTAACCTGCCTAACTGCTAGTTGATCCAGAGGCAAAAAAAAAACCCATCTGAAGCCTCTCCAATTTGCCTCAGAGGGGGAAAATTCCTTCCTGACTCCATAATGGCAATCGGACTAGTCCCTGGATCAACTTGTACTATGAGCTATCTTCCATAACCCTGTATTTCCTCACTTGCTAAAAAGTCATCACCCCTTTTTAAAGCTATCTAATGTATCAGCCAGTACAACTGATTCAGGGAGAGAATTCCACATCTTCACAGCTCTCACCAGGTCAGACTGAGAATTAAAATAGACCCTGGCATTTCAGGTACACAGAGAATCAGCCCACACAGAGGCCCAAACAGACCCACCAGCCCACTGAATAATGACTTTCTATGGCACCTTATAGCAGCCTCTCTGGCATTTGCCAGAACCCACAGATTGCCAGTCCGGGCCTGCCTTCACCCCTTCCGAATATTTAGGCGGAACCTCTTTTCTTCTAAACGGAATGGGTAACCTTGTGTTGGAAAGACCTACTGGTAAATAAAGCATTAGAGATATTAATATATGATCCCCCTATATATTTATACATAATTATCAAATCACCCCTAAAGTGGCTCTTCTCCAGCGTGACCAATCTTTCCTCATAGCTAAGATTTTCTACACCTTTTACCAGCTTACTTGCCCTTCTCTGGACCCTCTCTAATTCAATAATGTTCTGTTTGAGCACTGGAGATCAAAACTGTACGGCATATTCTATATGGGGCCTTACCGTTGCTCTATACCAGGGATCCCCAACCTTTTGAACCCGTGAGCAACATTCAGAAGTAAAAGGATTTGGGGAGCAACGCTAGCATGAAAAATGTTCTTGAGGTGCCAAATATGTGCTGTGATTGGTCATTTAGTAGCCCCTATGTGGATTGTCAACATACATTGAGGCTCTGTTTGGCAGTAAACCTGGTTTTTATACAACCAAAACTTGCCTCTAATCCTAGAATTCAAAAAATAATCACCTGCTTTGAGGCCACTGGGAGCAACATCCAAGGGGTTGGAGAGCAACATGTTGCTCACGAGCTACTGGTTGGGGACCACTGCTCTATACAGTGGAAGAATGACCCCCTCCTCCCTTGAATCTATGCCCCTTTTAATACATCTCAAGACCTTATTTGCCCTTGATGCTGCTGACTGGCATTGCTTACTACAGCCAAGTTTATAATCTACAAGGACTCCAAGGGTTTGCCTAGTGCAGTCCCATTAAGTGTATAAGCGGCTTGGATATTTTTACATCTCAGGTGCATGACTTTATATTTATCAACATTGAATCTAATTTGCCACTTAGCTGCCAGTTTGTCAAGATTCTGTTGCAAGGATGCCGCATCCTGGATGGAATTTATTGGACTCGATAGTTTTGTGTCATCTGCAAACACTGATAAATTTTTAACAATACCCTCCCCTAAGTCATTAATGAACAAGTTAAATAAAAGTGGACACAATACCGAGCCCTGAGGGACCCCACTAAGAACCTTACTCCAAGCAGAGAATGTTCCATTAACAACCACCATTGTATTCTATCCTGTAGCCAGTTTCCTATCCATGTGCAAACGTCTTCATTATGCCCAACAGACCTTAGTTTAAAAAGCAGTCGTTTGTGGGGCACAGTATCAAACGCTGTGGTAAAATCCAAATAGATCACATCTACTGCCCCCCCCACTGTGCAGCATCTTACTTAAAGCTTACTTATCATAAAAAGCAATCAAATTTGTCTGACATGACCTATCCTTCATAAAGCCATGCTGATTGCTACTCATAATGCCATTTTGAATGTGATCCCTTAACAAGCCTTCAAATAATTTGCCCACCACAGATGTCAAACTTACTGGCCTAGAATAGCCAGGCTAAAATCGTAATCCCTTTTTAAATACTGGAATGACATCAGCTTTTCTCCAATCCATAGCTACTATACCAGATAAAAGCGAATCTGAGAAAATCAGAAATAGGGGCTGGTCTAAAACTGAACTAAGTCTCTTAGAACCTGGGGGTGTATGCCATCAGGCTCTGGAGCTTTGTTTACATACATTTTTATTAAAGCTTAAGGCTTAAGTCATATCCCCTATCACTTTGTATCGCAAACAGTACAGGCCTGGAAATGGGTGCAGGGCAGCAAACATAAAACATTTTAGATGAGTGGGTGGTTTCTCTCTCTTGTAGACTTTCGGATTATTAAGGGTCTAATCTAGACCGCACCTTTATATTTGCTAATCAATCATTAGTCTATTTACAGTCTTGCTCTGAAATTCTGGCAAAAATATCAGTACAATCAACCTTTTAGCTTTTGCATTTCATAAAATCTAGAATCAGATTAGATAAATATAGCTGCTGCCAGTTGGGACGAGGAGATGTGCTTGCGAAATATCTGAAAAAGAGCATCTTTGGAAATATTTAAAAATGTGTATTATAATAAAATAATCTGATTTGACCCTTGGTTATATGTACCTTATGTCTCACTTATTCCCACTTCCTTTAGGCCAATGGCAGACTTGGTGGAATCAGCCCTTATGCCCAAAATCAGCCCCTTCCTTTTCAGCACCCAAAACCAGTGCTCTGGCCTGGGTACAGGCACACATATGAATATGCATTTCAGCTGTAAAATGTGTGTGTGCCTGCACACAAACTGATGCAGTAGTTATGGGTGCATGCAAGTAAGGGGCTGATTCTCGGCCATGTTGAGTATGGGCTCCATTAATTAGCATGTTGCTTTATCTGTATGATGATTGTTTCATAGCCTTATGTAAAGTGCTATGGAATATGTTTGCATGTCATAAATGAATGTGGTTCATAACACATAAAAGACTATATTAGAACCCATACATAAAATATGTCCTTGACTGTGCAGCAGAGATACCCAACGTGCGGCTTTCCAGATGTTGCACTAAAAATACCAGCACCTTCCAACAGGCAAAGTTTATAAATTGCAGCAACAGCTGGAGGGCTATGGATTGAACATACCTGCTGCAAAAAGATATTTAAACATTTGTACTGCTCAAAAATAATTTTACTAAAGTAAACTTAACATTGACCATTTAGCGTCCATATCATACCCCTTCATATATTATCAGCTTGCTACAGCTAGAAAGTTCACTGTATATCTCACTGCCAGCTGGGTATGTAACCTATTACCCATTCCTGTATTCCCACTGTGTATAACATACCTGCACACAGATGTTTCCCTGCTCAATGTATGAAAAGAAGGCTCAGCAAGAGTGCAAATGCAAGAATATGCTGACAGTTGAATGCAGGCACCAGATGAACAGGATCTTGCCCCCCAGGTGTGATTTCCCATGGCAGGTGAACACACCCTTGTCCCAGCTTGTAAAATTCTATCTCCAGCCCCGCCCACTGATGTAACGGCTGAAAAAGGCACAAACCTATTTCAGAAGGTAATTCCATGTGTACAGAAGAGAATCCCTTAGCAATGCTAGTGTGAGATATTGTCAGTGCTTAACACATTACATTCAATAAAGACAGTAAATACAATATACGGTCATATACAGTTCAATTTAAATATATATTTACTGGTTTCCAGAGTACACTGCACTCTCAAAATCTGGGCAGTCATTCATTTCTTGGGCCTTGCAAACAACTCTGCTCTTTTCTGCCTCAGCAGTGCCCCCAGCAGGACATAATGTGAAACCAAAACACAGAAAACCGAATGTTGCAGGTAAACCAATTAGCACAGTCTTTTTTCAATAAAACTGTAGGAAGAATAGATTTCCGCTGTTTGGAAGTGCTGCAAGTTGGACTTCCGCTCATTTTATGCACTGATCAGTAATCAATGAGAAAAATGGGCAAATGGTCAGATGACCACACTCTCTAGGGAAGTTTTAATTAATTATCTCATAACTTTCCTCTGTACTGTTCTGAGAAATGTCAATGAAAGTCTTGCATTATGTATACTATATGCCTTGGTGAGAAGTCTGGTCTCATGTTGGAATGCTTCAGTTTAGTGAATGGTTTGATCTAAATAGGGCCAGCCTGGCTTCAGCTTCATGTCAATTCTATTTATAGGAGAGTTGGTAGAGCTGGGCTGCTAGCCTCTCTTCACAAACAAAACACAGTCAAACTATTCTGAACAACTGGCCCCCATAACTTACCACCTGGAATATGAGAGATAAATTAGTTGGCACAATTTGACTATCCTTATGGAGGGGAACAAGATGCATAAATATTCGTGCAAATGGTCAAAATCATTTATAGTATATTCTTTCCATGAAAGATCATTCGTTTCAATACACATGTGTTAAAGGAGAAGGAAAGGCTAAAATTAAATAAGCTTTATCAGAAAGGTCTATATAAATACACCAGTAAACCCTCAGAGTCCTCTGTCAAAAGAAACACCACATTTCTTTCCTTCTATTGTGTACACATGGGCTTCTGTATCAGACTTCCTGTTTTCAGCTTATACCTCCAGGGCAGGGCTTGAGCATGCTCAGTTTGCTCCTCTCCCCGCTGTAATCTGAGCTCAGAGCTGTAAGTGAGCAGGGAGAGACTCAAGCAAGAAGTGATGTCACACCAAGGTTATATGGTAGCTTCTATCCTAAACAAACAGAGACAGTGTCTCGAGGTGTTTATTCAGGTATGGTAAAGCATTCTGCAGAATAAATATAGCAGTGTAGCTTGCACTATTGTGGCTAATATGTTGGCAACAAACTATGTTGGAGCTTTCATTCTCCTTTTAGCTGAATCGTCAGAAATGCAGGTAGAAACAATAGAATTCTACCTGTATCTGATTCAGCACTAACAATGGGTGATTTTTGGGTGCCTTCAAAGGCAACCGATCAAAATTTTCTGGCCAGCCCGATCGTTGAGCCGACCGATATACAAGTCTTCTGCCGATATCAGTTGGCTCTTTTCCGAAAATTTGTTTCGTACTATATTATCTGTGCATCTATGGCCACCTTAACACATGAGTCAGACAAAGGGATTATTTACTAAAATCTAAATTTATCTCCTTATCCCAATAAAAAAAGCTTGATTTTGTCTTATTTATTAATTAACTCAATTTAATCGGATTGGTTTTCGTGCGAAAACCCGAATTGTAACATTTTTTTCGTCTTTTCTCCAAAAAAAGCTTTATTTTTATTTGAGTTTTTGCCTAAAAACCCTGAAAAAGTTGGATATTTGGGCTAAACCTAGCACACACCATTAAAAGTTCTAACTGATGGTAACCCGCAATTCCCGCCAGGACAGTCCATGTCCCTTCGGCGGGTCTGGCATGACCCCGTTAGCTTTCACTTATGGGACATTATGAATCCTATAACGGGCAAGATTAAACCACTGCCGCAGATACAGGAGAAGATGGGGACTAAAACGATACCATACTATCAATACGTCCAAATCACGAATTATGTCAGAACCATAACTAAAGGACGACTCAACCTATCTCTTCATCCTTTTGAAAGACTTGCCAAAGGCGGGCCCTCCCAGGGAAAACTGATCTCTAACATCTATAACTTGCTGATCACACTGCCTACGGAACCCTTTCCGAAACACGCATATATGCGCTATTGGGAAGAGAACTTGTCAACTAACTTACCCTATGAGGATTGGGAAGACATATGGGAAAATGCCAAAAAATCCTCCACATGTGTTCGGTATAAGGAGAACGTATACAAAATTCTACTTAATTGGTACTACACCCCGGATAAACTCCACGCCATATACCCAACCGCGACAGACAGATGTTGGAGAGGATGTAAACATCGAGGCACATTAGCACATATAATGTGGTTCTGTCCTATAATCGTCCCGTACTGGGAACGAGTATCGACACTTTTGAGTAAAGTGCTTTTCCAGACCATACCACTGGATCCCTGGATGTATATACTGGGTAAACCCCTTGAGGAGAACTCTAACGCAGACCAAAGGTTAATGAACCACATACTCACAGCGGCTCGGAGACTTGTATGTTCAAAATGGAAACAAAGATTAGCCCCTACGATGACTGAAGTGCAAGATAAGGTGGAAGATATACGTAGAATGGAATATATGTCGGCTATACATAGCCACAGCAAGTCGGCTTACGATAAGATATGGACAAACTGGATATACCATTTTCCCAACATTTGCACTACAACTTAGTTGCTTCAACTTTTAGGAGGTTTGGGGCCCAGAGCGCCCTCACTACATTTGTGGTTTGTGGCTGTAGAGATTGGACACAATTGCGTTCCTCGAGTAGGGTTGATCTGCGGCTACTTCCTCTCCGTTCCATTTATTCTGGGATGCTGTAGGCCTCCACCTCCATAATTGATAACCCTTTTTGACTGGTTTGCCCGGATATTACACTCCAAACTCTGCTGTAGGGTGGGTCTGCAACTTGTGAAACCTTATAAAGCTATGACATTGCATTGTATTTAGTCAATCATATCCACAACTATGCATACTTCATTTTCTCAACTGTGTAATTTTCTCTTTTTTCCTTTATGGTTTTTTTTTTTTTTTTTTCTGTTTTCTTATGTCTTTTATTATGTCTTACTTATTATTTGTGTAAAACTCATAAAACAACTTAAATAAAGAGTTATATAAAAGTTCTAACTGAGATAGGTGCCTCTCCTATTGACTTATACAGGACCTCCATAGGTCTGACTGTTTGCAGAACCATGGTATAATCTTAAAAAATTTAAGTTTTGCCTCAAAAAGCCTGACCAGAAAAATTCAACAGGTAAGTTTTGAGAAATGAGCAAATGGGATATTTGCCAGGGCCCACCAGAACAGAGGGGCCATGCAGACATTACACATCGGGTATAACATTTAACAGAAGCATCCCCCATAGATTGCATAGCCCTCATTAAATAATCTAGAAGATATCTATGATATGCCTTTGGATTTTTGTTTTTTTGTGATGACCCCATTTTACCATTTCTCCTCTCCAATTGCTGTGGGTCTATGGCAGCACACTATTAATGGGGAACTACTGCAGCAATGAAAACTTTTATGCAACGGAAATAGGAAACATTTCTGAATGTCATCAATTAAAACTTCTGTACCAATTTCTGAAATAATCCAGTTATTCTTCACTATCCCCCTCCCCCCATCAGGAACCTGTATCTCTGTGTAGAAGTTGGTTATTTTATAAGATAAAACTTTGGATATAACACATAAAAGTAGAGATATAAAGATGATATTTTTATTGGCTGAGAAGATTATCACAGCAGTCTTTCAGCACTTTTCAGTTCCTTTTTCAAAGTGGATTACCTATTTCCTAATATTATGGATAATAATTGTATAGGTATGGGATCCGTTATATGGAAACTTATCCAGAAAACTCCAAATTATGGGAAGACTATCTCCCGTAGACTGTATTTTGGCCAAATTTTTAAAAATGATTTCCTTTTTCTCTGTAATAATAAAACAGTACCATGTACTTGATCCAAACTAAGATATAATTAACCTTATAGGAAGAAAAACCAGCCTATTGGGTTTATTTAATTTTTATGTGATTTTCTAATTAGACTTAAGGTCCTCATACATAACAGCATATCATCAATCATCAACTTTGCAGTTAATATCTCAAACAAATATGCACTCCCTAACAGTGATTCAGTCATTTGTATCATTCAATTTTCAATGATTAAAATCAATTTCTCTAAGGCAATTTCAATGACCTACTAAAAATTGATTGTATTATGTTTTTTAGACACGGTGCCCTGTGATAGCAATTTCCCATTTACATAGCTGGGCTTCTGATTTAGGAATATAGCACTTTGGCATAACAACCCCCAAGTTGCCTTTGTTGTGTTACAATGAACAACTAAGATCCAATTGCCTGCTACCATATGCCCATGCCTTGCCTACTTGAATCCCTGCCAGTTCCTTGTGGTGCCTACCTGATTTATTTCTGATTATTCCTCAACTCAGCCTGGCATGTCCCTCTGTCTGCATGATATCAATAAATCCATTATTTAGCCTGGTTCAGGGCAGAGTTAAAGACTTTACACACAAATAATAATCTGAACTTATAGTTACATTAGAGCAACATGAATATGGGCACCACGCTGACAAACAACTTAGCAGAAGCACAGCCAATACATTTCATTTTCCATTGGGCGAGACATCACCAAAAACTAATTGGCTGAATTGAGGTGCCACACATACATTTAAGTGAGTCAGCCACTAAGGCCCCATTTGAATGTGCACATTAATGGGCAGGGGGTGGAAGTGGCTGAAATGTATCAGGCTTATGGTAGCACAAAGCAATGCACATCAGATCGTGTATATAAGTATTTGGAATCCAGGCATTTGTACAGCAACAAATACTATAAAAATACCCTCTGCAGTGTGTTTCCTGGAAAACTAATTCACTTGGCTACAGCTTAGAGCATGCTGCTTTGGCTTTTTAGCTAATTACTAGAAGCAAGAAAGCCCTGGTTTATATGTGAGTACAGACAAATATTTGTTTGGTTATAATGTTTTGTGAGACTCATATTGCACCCTCCACTTTAAATACAGCACTGAGAATGAATTCTCCATTTATTTCTAAACACTACAGACCTTACCCACTAGGGGGCTGCAGTACAACATGATTCTAAACAATTCAAGATACTTTAGTATTCCCTTTTGTCATTACTAAGGGCTCTCTGGAGGCTGGTTGTGCTCTTTCGTTTAATTAATTATTCATTTAATGCTCTGAACAAAGTATTTCAGAAAAAGACTAATCATGTAATTCAAAATTCACTAGAGTTTATAGTCTTCCAGTATGTACAATCTTAATTCTGTCTTTACCATTAGGGTGGGATATTATCATAAAAAGCCTCTGTAGAATTATGTCCTCCTCATTTTAACCATGTATGTAGTGTGTGTGATTTCAAGTATGATCCTGCAAATTTAGGAACCCATATTACACAAAATTTATAATGGAGCCTCTAGTGACGCTGCATGCACACATTCAAGGTAAGATGGTTTAAAAGTAGAAGAGCCTTGTGGAATGATGATCAGTAACTATCGTTTACAACCACTGTTTATTTGTGTAGGTTGTCAAGATTTTAGCTCTATTGTAATAAGTTTTCTAATATTTCTGCTGGCTAATTCATATCTGTTTGCCTATTTTTAGATGATAGCCATGCATACAAAAGTATGCAGGTATTTATAACCAGACAGACATTCAGTAACATACATAGAAAGGTTAACTGGATCTAGATAAAATTGCCCTTAGTATATCAAGAGACTTTAAATCGTATGTTCCACTGGGGTAGGGACTGCTGGGATGATGTAAAATTACTTTCAGGATATGCCAGTGCTATATGATTAAAGTATAAAAAATTCCATAGAGGAGAAGTGTAGGACCGCCATTAGTAATCATGTGGCTCCATACTTCTAATTTAGCAGGGTCCTCTTTAGCACATCTGAAAACCTACACTACTGTTCAAGTCAGATATTAATGCTCTCCAAAGTGCTGCACCTTGAGTCAGATGCACAATCAAAGGCATAAGGGCACAGAGTGCTCTTGCACTGCACTATACATAAGGCCTTGTGTTCTGATAATCTAGAACTGAAAGATAGAGTGATAAATTGTGTAATTTGGCTCTGTAGCCATATGATAAGGAACAAAGTTCACTTTTGTAGTGCTGGTGCCTGCATACAAGTATGAAGATCTATATACCGTAACATTGTGAAGGTTAAATTCGGAGAGACTCTATTCAAAGGGGCACAAATAACTTGTCAAGTGGTATTTAATAATTTACTTGGCTTGCACTACCCTGCCTTTGGCTCAGTAATACCTTGTTTAATATTGCAAAATGCTGAAAACAAAAACCTGGATAAATGCTGAAAAGCAGGGATGCTAGGAAATAACCCGGTGAGCTTGCTGGGATGCCAGGATCTTGCCCATCATGTCAGCCCACACATATTATGCTTTAAAGTTTTCATATCTGAAGCAAATACACTTACCTCTCCAGGAGAATCCCAGTGGTTGTTATAATCCCATGCGCTCCTGTGATACTTGCTGCCAGGTAACACATACACCGACTGTAACTTGTTTGCCTTTGTCCTCTCACTTGAACTTGCTGCTCTGGGAAAATACAGCGATACACAAGTCACAAACTTGTTCATACACCCAAAAGGTTTCTGATATAATGTATAAGGGATATAAAACACAGTACTCATCCCAGTATCAAATCAACTATAAGGTTGCTCCAACCTAAAAGTGGTGGATACTTACTTATTACTTTACTATAATAAAGTAAATTGCATATGAGATGATTAGAATGGAACGGCACATAGCTGTGGTCAAAGCAAAAGCGAATACACCTGTCTGTAGAAAACCTTTTTAAGTCACAGTTAGGATAAATAGGATAAATGGAAGAGAAGAATACCTAGTTGTAAAAGATAAGCATTGTGCTCAAGAGCAAAAGTACCAATACATGATGTTATATGGGTGGGCAGTTTATCTGATTTTTACCTTATTGCTCAACCTACTGTGTATCTATAGACACCTCAGGGCCAGACATACATGTATCCCATAGGAATGCAGGTAGTCTGAGTCTGCCCATGCATCTTATCAGTCCATCTAAGCAGCATCAATAAATGCTAAAGTGCAGCTCATCTCACTTCCTTGAAGAGCTCATTCTTACTGTTACTATGGAACTAAGGTTGTTTGAAAAAGATGATGTTGGCAATCAACATGCCCATTGGGCCTAGGGCTGCTTGCAGAGTGAAGCTGCACATCAGCTCTATGCCACAACACTAATAAATAGCATTGTGAGCATTGTGAATAATGCAAAAAACAGGCATAACATGTTTTTTTATATTTTAACTAAGCTGTACCTTGCAGTATCTGTGTCCAACGATGCAAGGTGCAATAGCCGTTGCAACCTATTCCAGAAGCGCAAAAATATGTAACTGACAGCAAATGGCATTTAAGCATGTGCAGTTTGCTTCTGCCATTCAAGGGATAGCAAGTGAGCAGTTAAATGGGCAGTTCACAGGTATCAACAAGCATGCCTCCTTATAATGCAACCTTCCACCAGGTACCACCAGAAGCCTGTACTTATTACCTGCTCAAAGTAGAGATTAAAAACAGGCCTTCCTTGTACACGTATAGGATCCCTTATCCAGAAAGCTCAGAATTACAGAAAAGCCATCTCCCGTAGACTTCATTTTAAGCAAATAATTCTAATTTTTGAAAACAATTTCCTTTTTCTCCGTAATAATAAAACAACACATTGGACTTGATAGTAACTAAGCTGCATATATCAATACTGGTGGCAGAAAAATCCTATTTCCTTACTGAAATTATTTTTTTGCAGATTTAGGGTATTCTGATTCAAATTAGAAAAAGATTTCTTATCCAGAAAAACACCAGGTCTCAAGCGTTTTGCATACTTAATTAAGTCTACCTGTTCTGCAAAGTTCTGCACTCTACATCTAAACTGGGTGCAGTATCAAAGGTGCAGCACCATAAATGAGCCCTTATGTATAGCAACCAAATGACACCTAATGTTTTGATAAACTAGTAATGAATGGTACAGAGATAAATTGCATGAAGTAATTCTGTAGCCTCGTGATAACAAACAAAAGCTATTACTGTAATGCTGGAGCCTGCATAGGAATATAAAGAGCAATATATCACTCTGAAGGTTAAACTCTAAAATCTAATGCAGCAGCAACCTTGGGGGTAAGTGGTTCTCAGATTCAAAAATTTGAATATTAACATTTTGAGTAGTGACTGAACAGCTGAGGACACATTTAGGGGGTTATTTAATAAACCTCGAATGTATCTGTTCAGGCTTTTTGGGGGCAAAAACTAATTTTTTTATTTTTTTTAAAACCCTCCAATTTTTCATGTTTTATTCTATTTACTGCTGCAAAAAGCCCAAATCTGAAAATCCGCCATCTCAGACCTGTTGAGGTCATTTATAAGTCAATGGGAGATGTCCCTATGCCAATTGGAAGATATTGTGATCTGTGCTGGGTTTACCCTGATAATCCGATAAATTCAGGGTTTTTTGACAAAAACCCGAAAAAAAATCAAGCGATTCGGGTTTTCTATGGATTTTATTGGGTTTTTTCCCCAATCCGATTAATTCCAGTTATTTTATTAATAAATAATGGGATTTTTAATGGGAGTTTGGTCAAGTTTTTTTTTTATTTAAAATGTGAAAAAAAATCTGATTTTGGTAAATAACCTCCTCAGTTATAATATTCACATTAATATCCACACGGTGGTGCTGTTGCTTGGAATTGCAAAACCAAAATACAACCATGCACATGCATTACTCTGACCACTGCATATTGCTGTTTCTTTCTATTATCTAGTATTTTGAAACTGTTCAAAATGATATAAAGACCTCGGGCATAAATAGGGTTACTACCTTTTCTAGTAAATTATACCCCTTCGCATTCTGTCATTCATATTGCCTATTAGTAACACTGCCATGAGATATGATGTTCAGTGGCCAGGCTACAGAAATACTGCCTAAGTAGCAACCGTTTGCATAAATGACAAAGGGTCACACAACAATTTGTTTGAATTGAGTCTGCAGTTCTCAATATTCTTCTTCACCCTTGATGCTCAAATGTTTTTTTTGAGAATAGTCACAGAGAAACAGATGTTAGCACATGGAGTTTTTAAAGCAAGACAATATTATGGATAAAGTACAATATAGGCAGGGAGGCGCAGAATGAGATGCAGCACGAAGTCCGCTTATGACCGGTGTCTAGAGTTAACGCATCAATTGTGTGACATTACCCAGATATATATTTATATCTAATAAATCCACACTCAGCTACAGTATAGTAGATGAATACCAAGTAGAACACATGCAAAAGTGAAGTTTGGAAAGTTCGGTTCAAAAAAATAAATTTATAATCCTACTAAATACACTTACATGCAATGCTGGTCCTGCTGACCCTCAATTCTCATTTCTCACCCATATTCTGCACCTTAGGCCTAAGTGAAGGGGTTAATACTTACATGCACTCCGAGTTCTCTCCGAGCCCAGAATTTCACTGGAATCCAGGCTGTGTCCTCTTGTGCTCCCACATTCAGCTATTTTTGGGAAAACGCTGCACTCTCAGCGGGCAATCTGCCATCTGTATTCAAGACAATACACAAGCCCTCTGTATTTCTTACCTCTTCCCACAGCTGAGACATGGACAGGGTTAGGATTTCCTCTGTATATGTGGGATCACACAAATGAACCCGTAACTGGGGCGACTCAGAACACAGGGATATACTACAGCTCTATGGGCCCGCACATACACTGAATAGTTATTAACCCTATGATATCGCTTTTTTCTAAAGTGCTCCAAATATATTCAGGTAATTACATTTTTTAATATGCCTACCAACTCAAGCATTTAGCCAAGGCACCTGCATGCTGTATTCTCCTCCTGTTGCTGAACTACCACTACCGCCATCCAATGAAAAATAAAGGCTGTCAATGAACAAACGAAACACTGGCAGTTACGAATCTAGCTAGTAGCTCCCAACAGACATTAAAGGGGAAGGAAACCTAGTCGGCGCAAACCCCCCACCCCCCCTCCCGTTTGTTGCCCACCCTCCCTCCTCCCCCCTGGCCTACCCGTCCTGATGGGCAAATGCCCCTAACTTGTTACTTACCCTTCTGCGCAGGTCCAGTCCAGGGAGTTCACCGACGACATCTTCTTCCACGCGATCTTCTTCCTGCTTTGAACGGCGCATGCGCAGTAGGATCATTTCGCCGGTACAATCTACTGCGCATGCGCGTGACTTTTGGCGCATGCGCAGTAGATCCGTACCTGCGTAATGATCCTACTGCGCATGCGCCAAAACGCCGTTCACAGCAGGAAGAAGATTGCGTGGAAGAAGATGTCGTCGGTGAACTCCCTGGACCCGACCTGCGCATAAGGGTAAGTAACAAGTTAGGGGCATTTGCCCAGCGGGACGGGTAGTCCAGGGGGGAGGAGGGAGGGTGGCCAACAAACGGGAGGGGGGGTGGGTGGTTTGCGCCCGACTAGGTTTCCTTCCCCTTTAAGGGTAAGGGCTAGTCCACACGAGGAGCTTCGGGGAGATTTTGTTGCCTGACGACTAATCGTCTCGTCTTCTGAGCGACTATCTCCCCGAACTGCCTCAGCGTTTTTCCCCATAGGCTACAATGAAAAGTCACCTGCACTAATGCACACGCGGCAATGCGTTTTCTATAGTCGCCCAAAGTTGCCTCAGTGACCCCCAACCCATGTCCTTTTAGTTGTTGTTAAAATGCAACTGTATACACTGGTAGCAAGGGGTTGTAAGATGCCCTATATCTGAAAGCCTAACATGCAATAACTGGGGAGAGGGAGAAGTTTGTTTATACAGAGGGATTCTCAGTGGACTGCTGATTTGTTTTGAACAAATAAAAATGAGACTTACATTTCAGATTTTGCCTTTTACTGCAAGAAATAAAAAACCATTGCAGTATTTCCTAATTATAACTACAGGAAAAAGTGTGTTGAGCACAAGCCCAATGCATTGATATATATATATCACATAACACTACTGCTGCCACAGTCAGTTCCATGTACTGAAAGAAGCAGCATTAGTGATGGGCGAATCTGTGAAGTTTAGCTTCGCCGAAAAATTTGTGAATTTACTGCAAAATTCGTGAAACGGCAAGAATTCAAGCAATTATTTTTTTATGTGTGACTATTTGCTCCAAATGCATTGAAGTCAAAGGGTGTCCAAATAATTTTGAAGTGCATCAATTTTTACCGACGTGGCGGATTTTCACCAACGAATTTTTGCTGCAGTTTTGCAAATTAATTTACTTGTGGCAAAACGTGGAAATTTGCAGCTATTAATGTCTGGCGAATCTATTCATCGATCACTAAGTAGCATGCTTGCAACCTACTGTATATAGGGACTCTGGGCCACAGAAATCAGACTGCATGCGTAACAAAATTGCACGCAAGAGCCCAACATCTAATTTGATTGCAAAAAAAATGTGCAGGCTGTGCCACACTAGTATGATGTGCTTTTTTTAACTAGCACGCAACCCAAACATTGAAACTCTAGCTACATGCAGTTGGCTACTTATGGCATGCATAGTATAGATTTCATTGTTTTCTATGAAGCAAATCACATGGGCAACAGAATGCAGTTGTAACTTCCACTTCTACCTTCCCTCAAGAGATCCATAGATATCTGGTAGGTGGGTGGCTGGCACAGTAGGTATTCCTATAACTTTAATTCTTTTAGGAGAACAAAAGAAAAGGGAGAATTTAATAGATTTAAAGTAGAAACAACGTGTTTAGTATATTGTCATGTTAACAAGCACATTGTTGCTCCTTTAACAAGCCTAAACTTGAGCTTTTTAACACTACACAATTAACCTTTAAAACTACTTGTTAGGGTTGCCACATTTCCGTTTAAAACAAATTACCCTGGGAACAGTGGGCAGCAACCTCTGGAAATGATGAACACCCAGCAATGTCTGTATTCTTGCTGGATGCTTGGCTATTTTTAAAGTACATCTTCCAGCAACCCTCAAGAGACTAAAGGTGGCCATAGACGTAGAGATCCGCCCGTTTGGCAATGTCGCCAAACAAGCAGATCTCTCCCCGATATGGCCTCATTGAGGTGGCCGATATCGGGCTGATCCGATCATGGGCCCTAGGGCCCAACAATCAAATCATAATGCAACCGATACGGGCGGTCGGATCTTGGGACTTTTTTAACCTGCACGATCGAGAAAGTCGGACAGATATCGACTGGGAAGCCCATCAGATGGCCCCACACACGGGCAAATAAACTGCTGACTTGGTCTGTGGGCAGCTTTTATTAGCCTGTGTATGGGTGCCTTCAGGGACATAGCTATTATGTGGTGTAAAGAACGACAGAATAATTCTCCACACGTCACCAAGCATCGGCATGTGAAAAACTGTGTAATTTTTTAAACTGCATTTTTCTATGAGCAACATCCGCCGGAACATACTTATGAAGCTCTGAGGCAGTGTAAAATAATGGCGGCAAATCTGGCGTTTGCATGGAGTAAAATAAAGCACAGCTTTATAAATCTGCCATTTGTTTTACACAGCTTTTTACACTGTTCTCAGCCAATTTCATTTTACACAACATAATAAATATGCCCCTAAAGTTGGCCATACATGGGCAGGTTTTGTTTCCACTCTGCAAACAATCTTAACTGTTAACGACTGTTTAAAATAAACGATTCACCTTACCATGGTAAACGATATTAGGAGACTTTTGTCATATCTTTGTCGTGTACATTACAAGATCGAACATATATTAAAGGAACACTAACATCAAGAGTATTTTAAAGTAAAAATATAATGGAGTTTTGCCCAGCAGAGGTAAAACTGCTGTGTTTGCTTCAGAAACACTACTATTGTTTATATAAATAAGCTGCTCTGTAGCAATGGGGGCAGCCATTCAAAGGAGAAAGGCTCAGGTTACACAGCAGATAAGCTCTGTAGAACATAATGGTGTTATCTGTTATCCACTATTTAACCTGTGCCATTATAGCCTATTTTTCAATTTCCAACATTGCTACACCAGCTTGTTTATATGAACTACAGTACTGTTTCTGAAGCAAACACCAGTGTATGATATTTTCATTATTTTAAAACACTTTTTTGGTGCTACTGTTCCTTTAACTAATTGTTAGCTGTCTCTTACTTTATTTACGTTTGCAAAAGGCATGCGCAGTAAACGATCGTTTAAAGGTGGCCATAAACGCAAAGATCCTATAGTACGAATTGAGGATTCATACGATATTTCGGACCGTGTGTGGAGAGTCCCAGTGATCGGTCGTTTGGACAGGTTTGATTTTGTCCCGACCATCCCGCCGGAGCCCATTGCGCTCTCAACGTGATCCTATCATTCGGCCATAGGGCTGAACATTGAGATTACCCCCGATATAGCCATGCCAGTTAGTGGCATATCGGGGAAAAATCGGCTTGTTTGGCGATGTTGCCAAATGAGGTGATTTTTGCATCGATGGCCACCTTAACAATGATTATCCGACTGTCCCATCCACCGATTGATTTCATCATTCTACGCCAAAAATGTTTAAATCTGTCTGACACTGTTGGTATGAAATCTGCCTGTGTATGGACACCTTAAGGCTGTGTAAGAAAGTCCAATCTCTATCTGGAGCAGGCAGCCTTCATTACTCCAGGTGGTGCAGAACTAAAATTTGCTGCAAGGATCCTCACCAGAATTCTGGGAGTAGTTGTTTCCTATTAAAGGGGTGGCTCACCTTTCAGTAAACTTTCAGTATGTTATAGCATGGCCAATTCTAAGTAACTTTTTAACTGGTCCGTATTATTTATTTTTTATAGTTTTTTTCCTCAAATGGGGGTCACTGACGCCTTCCAAAAAGAAAATACTCTGTAAGGCTAAAAATGTTGTTGCTACTCTTTTTATTACTCTCCTTTCTTTTCAGGCTTTCTCCTATTCCAGTCTCTTATTCAAATCAGTTGATGGTTGGTAGGGTAATGTGGACCCTAGCAACCAGATTGCTGAAATGAAATGAATACCCATTGCATGTAGTAAGTGCCTTTTTATCAGTGAGACTGACTGTACACATTGCAGGTGTATAACTACACAGAAAGCAGACTCTGCAGCTGCTGGAGCTTTACAATTAAAATATGGACCAGTAGGGTATTTGCTAAAACAATAAAGGGGAGGGGCCTTAGATAAATGTCGCCGTGGGGCCCAGAAACGGCAGATGATTGGTTAGTTTAGCTTCACACAATCTTATCCAAAACAATGATCTGACATCCCGGCTAAACGTATTAGGCGTCCATCTCTTTCCTCCCTGTGTGGATTTTCAAGCAACAAGTTGAAAAACTGCGATGGAAGGAGCGCCTGTTTTCCCCTGTGGTTCCTCCCAGCTACAGCACGGCACTAATATCTTTCATTCCTGCCTAATATTCCTCTATGTCTGCCCTATCGTCCCAGCCCAGACGCACGTCTACCACCCTTTCCACAACCATTTCACCGTCTCACCTGCTGCCTTGTCTACGCTCCCTCGCAAACGTCCTTCTCCCCCTACTGGCGGCCAATTGCATTGCACCACAACCACGTGTACCGCTACTTCTTCCCGCCCACCGCTGGGCAGCTAAGCCAATCCCCCCGCCGGAACCTGCACAACTCTAACCCGGCCAGGGATCTGATTGAAGCTACCGCTGCCCGGTGGGCGGGACTTAAAGCTGCAGCTGAGTTTGTCTGTGGTGCTAATTGCTTTTAGCAAAGGCTGTGAGGCTGCAAATCCCTGCTCTTGCGTTGCTTCATCTGCTCCTCTTCACTGAGTGATCCGTTCCGCTCAGCTCTTCATGCTGCACAGGCTATTTGATATAAGGGGAAACACTGGCCTGAACTACTTCCAGTAGGAATACAAGAGCAACGCTTGGCATCCTTGTACCCCCAGTGCCTCTCAGTCTTACTGAAATACCATGTTACTCCTCAGCCTGCTCTGCCTCATTCTACCCCCAGGTACGTGGTTTGATCTGCCTTCAATTACTTTTAATGCGTTGCCATGGGTTACTGCACTTATGCCTTTGTTAATGTACAGAACCCAGTGCAACACATCACCTGCTAGAATTCCTCTGCCTGGTGCAATCATTTGGGTTGCCATGGGTTACTGCACATCTGCAAATGAAATAGACTTCACATGGCACACCTTCAGCTTGCTAGGAGTTGTTGAACGTCAACTTACAGATCCGATGAAAGCCAACACTTTGACTTTATCTATTTGAGAAAATTGCTCTAGTAGACAAATGTTTTGGAATGAGAGCAAATTACCTGCAAGGCTTCGAGTAATAAGCACTACTCTCTGTTGTATAATACTGAGGTCCAGCCTCTGGTCCTCCCTGTTGTTTTCTACATATGACTATTATTATTAACTGGGAGTTGGGAGACCAACATGATGGGCATTTAATATTATTATTATTATTCCTTCATGTTGCACTTCCAACCTTAAAGAGATACTGACACCAGAAAATAAACCATATTTACATCTATCATAGTATATTGGCTTTGTTTGCTACTTATAATTTTGCAATAAAGTATATGCTTAAAGCTTTTCCATTACCCATCTGACTCCCCGTGCTTGTCTATGAGGGGGCTGCCATATTTATGAAGCAGGAGTCTGTTAGCATTAAAAACTTTAACTGACAGGCTGACATGGGACAGTCAGGTTGGCAAAACAGTCAGGTTTAGGAGCATCAACTAACAATTACTTACAAAAACTGACCTCTCACGATCAACATGACCTATAGGTAACTTTTAGTGTACATTAATATTTTAAAAATTAGTTTTTTAGCATCAGTATCCCTTTAATAATTCCAATATGGAATAAGCATCATTACTTTAACAGCATTGGTCCCCTGCTGGCAGGCCGAGGGTTAACCAGCCTTTGGCAGCGCAGGCGCGTTGCACATTCCCATTTGCTGGCTCGGCGTGGTCCTCTCCATTCCAGGCTTCTTGTCTGTGTGCTGCTGGACCTTCCAAGGGCTGTCGGTATTGCTGCCAGAGGCAGGAGTCTGCCACACATGCACCAGACTCATCTTGGTGTGAAGAATACATCTGGACTAGAGTCAGACGCTTTGCACGGAAATCTAGGGCATTTCCAACCTGCTGCCGAATGGGCTTCACCGTCATAAAAAGGCTGAGAGACTCTTAAGATGATATCAGAGGAGAAAATAAAAGTGGATATAATAGAAACGTTAACAACAAGGATGGATGCCTTTTATTCTATTTTTTCATCCAAGGCAGACAAGGGATTAGGTTTAACCTAATGACAGCAGACTGATGGCAATTGTATTGAAATGATTGCTTTCATGAGTAATAATTCCCTATCGGCACACAGGGCCACGGCTGATAAAGCAGTCTAGAAAGGCTTCGGATAGCCACAACTGTTGTTAATACAAAGATAGATTGGTTTAAAATAACATACTAAAAAAAAAAAAAAGGCAGTCGGGCTGGAACATGAAATCACAATCCGTGGTCATTTATTTTGGAAGTTTTTTGGTCACCCCCTTTCTGGCAGTTTGTTTGCGTGATAGCTTAAAGGAATAGTGGTACAACGTTTTGTAGAAAGGAACATGGAGTAGTTCCAAGGATCTGTGCGAGAACGAAGGTATCCTTATGTTGGTAGAAGCTTCGATATCTAATCGTGCTGGTGCTGCTTTTCGTCGAGCTACAGAATAGCAATTTAATTTGATTTTGCCCTTTCCTTTTATGTCTTTTCCATAGAGGCTTTCTCAGATCTTTTAAGCTAAGGTTACTGGGTCTTCTGGAGGGGGCTTTTGGAAAATCCAGCTAGCAGGGCTGCACTGACTAGTTTTACCGTAGAACTATTTGGAGACTTTGGTCGGATAGACTTATCTGTCCAACAAAATCTTGCTGTACAGCACGGTAGAAGATATTGGAGGATTTTTTAACATAAAATCTAACCAGATGCTTTTGTTTCTATATGTGTCTATATCCGGCAGTCCATGTATTTCAATAAGTCTATCCAACTTCATTTTATCTTGGAAATACAGTGCATTAAGTGCAGCATTCCATTTGGACGGTCTTGTTGGGTGCCCAATCTTTAATATAGGTTACAGATCCAATTTTAATATGTTACGTGCATCTGCTTCCATATGAGATGACCTTTTGATAGGGCCACTTCCACTCATGATATGCAGCACTTTGCAGTCGGTGCAGCAATGCTATGTACATTCATTAGATGTATCATTGATGTTTCCTATTCTCTAGTAGCCTTATTTTTGATATGAACCAAGGGTATTAGCCTTTCATGCCAGGAGTTATTAGAGGGCTGTAGGTTGTTAAATGACATTTATATGATGCAGGGCACTGCACTTACCACTGGAAATTTGCCTGGTTAAACTGTAAACCACACTTTATTTCAGTTTCCAGTTGATATTTGTTTCGGGCAGGTGTGTCCAAAGTGTAGATTGTGATCTACCAGTAGATATTAAACTGGTGACCAGAATATCTCTCCACCAGAGAACTGTCCACCAAAAGCTCAATTGAATTATCTTCTTGGTTACTTATATAATGTAATATAATATAAATAAAAACGACTTGAGGAAATGTTGTTATACATTCATCTAAAGCAAAGTAGATTAACAATCCCCATGGTAGATGTTGACAGAATACCATTGATCAAAGTAGACCTGCCATAGAAAAAGTCTGAACAGTCCTAGTCTATAGGTTTATGGATTGCATCAGTCCTCTTCTGGGATAATCCAGCAGGTAAATGTTGCCAGTCTCTTTCTACTGTTGTTAGCAGGAAGACCTTGACTGTGGCTCAAAGGGGCCAAATGTTGCTTGAGAAATTGTGTAAACCTGTGCTTTCTTGCAGTGTTTTTTTCCCATGGGCAATGATTTCTATAAACCACAATGGGAAGCGACTGTCAACAGCTCTGCTGATCCTTTTCCCTGAGGGGGATCTCCGCAATCTATGGGACCTGTGTTCCAAGGTTACATGATTCCTCAATAGTTGCTTTAGACATGGTATAATGAACCAAAGCACCTGGGGGGACAATTACAGCTCAACACCAGATCAGTAATGTGGATGTAAATAAGATGGTAACTTGTTTCAATGTAGATTCAGGGGATTAGATCAAGTGCAGATTTCCAGTTTGTCTCCTCATCTTCAGTGGCCCCTACAGTGTTTAAAATTAATGCATATCAGTCAAGAAATAAAATAATAATGATCAATTGGGCCATCCAGCCTGTGCCGACATACCTTTTTAGAATGCTGTGTTAGGGCAGCAATTGTGTTAGAAATTAGCATCCGGTGGCTCACAGGGAAATCTGGTAATTGGATTTGGCACTGGGACGTCAAGCCCAGATCCCAATACTACTGTGCATGTGTGTGTGTGTGAGGGGGGGGCACAGTTAGGGGAGCTGTGTGAAGAGGCTCTTTATATTTTCATAGCTGATGTTTCAACCTGAGCCAATCCTGGCAGGGTCCCCCAAGCTGAACATCATAGTTTCCGTTCATTAGTAGCTGGAGTCCGTCTAGAAGCAGAGGGTTTGGGGAAGCTGTCTTTAGCACAGCTGATTCTGCTGAGGGGCTTTGCATTTTTGGTAGCGGTACAGAATAGGAAGGACTGCACTTGATGGGTCATCTAAGGATCTATGAGTTGAAAAATGGTGTATTTTTTTTCACAGCAATATTTTGCATGTTGCCTTTCACTCTTTATTAGTAATTCTACACAAGGACCCTAACTGACTAGATCTATAGGCATTTGAATGTGCGTCCACTGAAATTAGGGATGCACTGAATCCATCATTCATGGATCTGGCTAAATAACAAATCCTCCAGATCTGGCCAAATACTATATTGAATTGGAACCCTAATTTGCATATTCAGATTTGAGGATAATTTTAGAAATGGCATCGATTGTAAACAAAAAATTATGTTTTAATACATTCTGGATGCACATTAAAGACATAAAAATGCATCGTGTTCAAGTGGTACAACCAGGTATAATAAAATAAAATCAGTATGCCTGTGTTCAGGTGCAGTCAAACCTGCATAAAATGCCTTAAAGGGCCCTTAAGAATAGCCTCATATAAACTCAGGTGTTTTACTTCACAAACGATTCATTATTCGTCAAAAGATCAGTTATTCTATTGACATACCCCTGTCATCATGTTATTAGATTGTTTGAACATGCTCTGCTGCTGTATGGAGTACCAGCAACATCTTTATGTTTTCTTCAATTGCTTAATAATTATTGCCCTTTCTTGGAGTTTAATTTTTTCCTGCAGTTTACAGTGCTTTTTCTCAAGAGAATCATTAAAGGACAACTATATCTTAATAAAGAAGTTGAGTAGAAAAGCTACACATTATGTTTGGGCTTCCCTGTACGGTAAAGTCAACGGCAACCCTTTAAGCTGGCCATACACAGCTACCCACTCAGCCCCATTAAAACCAAATCTGCAGGTTCTTGGCCCATTGTATGGCAGCTTCCTGATCTGTGATCCACATATCACAATCCATATATGAAAAAAAGGCCAGATATCTCTTGGTCCGGTTTGAAAATCCTGTTCGTAACGCACCACATCAGTATGTTGATGCAGTCTGCACCCTACAGGTCCCAGTAGGCCTAAAGTGTATACAGTAGACATATGGTTGCTAGGGTTTCCACCTGGCCAGTATTTTACCGGCCGAGCTGGCAAAACTTCTGGCAATGCAGTTGCTAGTAAATGTGTAATACCATTAAATGGAGCCCCTTGACCTGCCCCAATCTTACCATTTCTCTTTACTGATCTCTCTATAATCAGCCGATGACCCATTCATTGTGGCATAGCTCCACTCCTTCTGTAGAGACTTCTCCCCTTACATTATGGCCCACACATTTTTTGCACTGCTGACCCCCCCCCCCCATATGCATTTTTCCATTTGTGTGATTAAAACACTGGCCATCGTGATCCAGGGATCTGGTGTTAAATCGCACTTAAGGAAAAACATCCCATTTGTTTACACAATTTTTACATAATTATTCCAGCATTTCCCTATTCCATCTCTTTATAAATAAGGGATTTTTGATTGTATGAAAATGTGGAGTAGGCAGCAAGGGACCCTCTCGGTAAACGAAGCCTGCATGGTAGACATCCCCTTCCTCTGGAATGTACACACACACGCACGCACGCACGCACGCACGCACGCACGCACGCACGCACGCACGCACGTTCTAACTTGGTTAGGCACGTGCCCAATCCAAAACTATTATTACAGATTTTATATTGGTTTTAAAGATAAAATTGTAATTACAATTTAAAAAGGCCTGGGTAAACCGATACCATAGCATTGTGTCAGCACAGATATTCGTATTTAGTCGGCACGACACAAAAGCTTTAGGGGCAGTACCCCCCTCTTGTTCATTATGAGCTCTATGACTTGGGTTTGTGCTGAACATACCTTTAGCCTATTGTTTTATTTATTAAACTTCTTCTAGTTCCTGTTATTTCTTGAGCTAAACAGGTAAGTAGCAGGAGCCCTTTATGCAGGTAGATTATCTGTGCACTGGTGAGTTAATTATCTACCTCACAAGGACCAAAACTCAAGTAGTTTGTTTGCCTTATTTAGCTCAATAAATAATGCACTGTAGGTTAAAACAATAGGCAAAAGTATGTTCAGCACAAGGCTTTTACATCGATCTCATGTTGAACAAAGGGTAGACGACCCTTTTTAAGTCCTTCTAGTTGTAGTGTAATAGTATTACATGATGAATTTGGTTGTTCTGTATAGCTGCATTTACAATTTACAATGCCTCTTCTTTATTAGCTGAATCCTTTGACCCAGAGATGGAGATTGTGATCCCAAAGGTGGTGTGGCCAGCATACACCGAGCTGCCTCACGGAGAGGGACCAAACTACAGGAATCCTAGAAAATCTCGCTCTGTTCTGGGTGACACAGGGAATTACCCAGATATCCTGTACATACAACTGCCTATGGCCAGTAAGAACCTATACTTGAACCTACAGAGGGACCATCACTTTCTGGCTCCAGGATTTATAGTGGAGGAAAAAACCACTGATGGAAACACAATAGAGAGACAAACATCAGTGGATGATCTCTGCTTTTATACTGGACAAGTTCTTAATCACAGCAGTTCTTTTGCATCCATCAGTACATGTGCTGGGCTGGTGGGTACCTCATTCTTCTTATATCCAGTATAGTTGCATGAAAGTTATAAAACTGTTGGATTTTATTTAATTTATGTGTTCATCACCTCGAAAAATATTGGTCATTTTATATTTTCATCAAGGTTCTACATTGTGTTAGAAGTACAAAATGTTCACATACACTAAAGGAAAGCCATCCAATAGATTTTTTTGGAAGAACAATAATTTTCCAGAGAACCAAGCACTCAAGAGAGGCAACCACAAGTATACTGTCATGGATGCTCTCTAGGGTGATTGTCATGATGAACTACAGTTAGTTCCCCCCCACCAGAAGATGCTCCTTGAACTTACAACTTGCATTTACCTTTGGGCCTCGGTGCATGTGTTGACTCAGGTGCTAGTGCAGTGAATCTTGTGGGCCCTACTGGTGGGGGGGGGTGGCCTAGGTGCAGGTTCACCCACTGCTCCCCCAGTAGTTATGCCACTGGGCAGGATCCCAACTGAACAGTTAGTAAGATAAAAATCCTGGTTAAAATCATCTTTCAAAGGTAGTAATTCTGACCCTTATCTAGGATCAAGGGAACCTGTTGCTTAGGCAAGATGTAAATATAATTGATGATTTTAATCAGAATGTGGCCACATGCAAGTTTAAAAGAGAGTTCACTTTCTGTTAAATTTTAGCATGTTAAAGAATGTTATTAGTATGTTTAATAGTTTCTGAATTATTTACCTTTGTCTTCTGTCTCTTTCTGGTTTTCAGATGGGGGTCACTGACCCATCATACAAAAGACCATTGCTCTGGGAGTCTTCTCCTATTCATCTTCCAATATGGCATTCATATCATTGCCTGGTTGCAAGGGTGAATTGGACACTAGTGACCAGATGTCTGCTAAAATCCCAAACTGAAGGGCTGAAAAACCCATATAGTGGAAGAAAGTTCTATTAGCAACAGAGGGACTGTTGTACTCGATGAAAATCAATATAAAGATAGAATAAATGGCCTTTAATGTAATGCAAACTACTTTGTGGATGGGAAGAGCCACTGGATAGGTTAGGCACTAGGAAGAATACAACCTGGATAGGTAGTAGGAAAAAACAATCGCAGTAAGAAACCGGAAAGAGCTAAGAACAGTTACAGTTAGGCCCATAACTCTTTGGACAGTGACTTTTTTTTTTTAATTTTGGTTCTGGTGATGTCCATGAGTTAAAGACTTTAGGCTGTCATTGCCAGCAAAGGTTTTTCAACCATGTATTAGAAATGAACATTTTATTTTCAGTTTTTTAATTTGTCCAATTGCTTTTGAGCACCTGAGTGATTGTGTTAAAAAAGGCTTTAGTTCCTCACATTTTTATGCAATCTTTTTGTTCAACCCCCTGAATTAAAGCTGAAAGTCTGCAGTTCAACTGCATCTGAGTTGTTTCATTTAAAATTCATTGTAGTAATGTACAGAACCAAAATTAGAAAAAAATGTCTCTGTCCAAAGATTTATGGGCCTAACAGTATAATAAGTAAATATTGTGCAAATTTTGAGTTGACCACACAACAAATTGTGGTGTGCAAAAAATAATTTTATGCGAAAAGACATATATTGTACATTGCACACGCAATTTGTAAGTGCACATATGTTCTTAAAAAGTGCACACAACAGATTGTTGTGCAGACGGCCAAATAAAATAGAGCATCTTATGCATTCAGCACCGCATTCATTCTCAAAAAAATGGGTGCCACTGTGTGCTCCATATTCGCCAATTAAGCCTGCTGTATGTGTAGTCACGTTGGTGTAAGTTCAATGACCGTCAGGGATAGCTATGGGGTGCAGTCAGATTATAGTGATACATAATATTTTCATTAAGACTTGACTAGTCCAGTCCGTCCATGATTGCTGTGAGACAATTTGGAGAGTGAGCAGAATGTATTAAAATACTGGAGTATAGTAAATAATAGGAACAGATAGGCTGAAGAACATTTGAGGTCTGGGTCCCCCCCCATAAAAGTAAAAAAAAATATTGGTGGCCAGGGTGCCCCCCACCCATAAAAGTAAAAAAAAAAATTGGTGTTCAGTGGAACTTACCATTAAAATTTGGCAGGCAGTCTTCTTCCTCAGCAGCTTCTTCACTAAAATGATAGAAAGGGAATGGACTTACAAGGGTGGACTATCTCTTTCTATTGAATAAAGTAATAACTATGAGCAAGTTAGTGAGTCATATAAATTGCCTTTGTCTCCCAGGTAAATCGCCTCTCATGTTAAATACCAAAGCACTTGAAAATATTATATAAAGTGCATATAAAGCTTGGGTAGGTCAGGGCTGTGGTACACTAACTCTGGTCAGGGCAGAGGTCAAAACTATCAACTTAGAAGAATGACAAACTGATTTTTGGAAGGTGCTGAGGTACATTAACAGAACATTGCTTTATGGTAGCTTGTTGCTTTGCCACTATTCATGTGACTGAAATGCTTTTGGAGTATCAGTATTTTTCCCATTCCTGGTAAAATACTCCCAGTTAGTGGAAATGGCACTGTTAATTATAGGTATATATAGGTATGCAGGTATTAGGTTTGCAACAAATCCTTTAATTCTGGATTGTGCCAAATACCAATGATTTAACCAAACACAGAACTAAATTCAAGTTGTAATTTGCATGTTCAAAATTTGAGAAACTTTGATACTTGCAAAACACCTATAGCAACTGACCAGAAGGTAGCAATTAATGGTCTACGGTTGAAAGCAAACACTTGATTGGTTTCTTGGTTTTTGAAGACCTAAAACATTATACTTGTACTTGTTACTATACTGCCCCCTAATGATGCCAGATCATGTTACTCTGTAATACCTTTATATCCATCCCTGATACAGTATAGCTCCTCAGTGTTACTTTGTAACCCCATTATATCAATCCCTGACACTGACCCACCTCCCAGTGTTACTCTGTGCCACCATTATATCTGTAAATAATACTGATACCCCATATTTAACTGACTACATTATATCCGTCCCTGGTGTGGTCAGCTCCTATGCACCTTTGTGTTGCGGAGGTTTATTGTAGATAAGTTGTAGTGCTAAACCTGTTTACAGTGAAATTAGAAATGATGCCTACTGATTCTTAAAGCCTTACCATTGCAATATTTAATTTTTAAATTAAATAGCATTGGGCAGTGTTTCTGTTGTAGGGTGCTGTTGTAAGCCCAGGTAGGGTGTACAGTTCTCAACTATAGTAATCTGTTTCTCCTTAAAGGAAAACTATACCCCCAAAATGAATACTTAAGCAACAGATAGTTTATATCAAATTGAATGACATATTAAAGAATCTTACCAAACTGGAATATATATTTACATAAATATTGCCCTTTTACATCTCTTGCCTTGAACCACCATTTCGTGACTCTATCTGTGCTGCCTCAGAGATCACCTGACCAGAAATACTACAACACTAACTGTAACAGGAAGAAGTGAGGAAGCAAAAAGGCAGAACTCTGTCTGTTAATTGGCTCATGTGACCTTACATGTGGTTTGTATGTGTGCACAGTGAATCTTGCGATCTCAGGGGGCGGCCCTTGTTTTTTAAAATGGCAATTTTCTATTTATGATTACCCAATGGCACATACTACTAAAAAAGTATATTATTATGATAATGGTTCATTTACATGAAGCAGGGTTTTACACATGAGCTGTTTTACTCAGTATCTTTTAATAGAGACCTACATTGTTTGGGGGGTATAGTTTTCCTTTAAACCCCACAAGTGGATGCTAGTAAAGAGATTGTATAATGCAGCCCTTAGTAAACTTGGCAAGTTAATATGATGTGTTGGAGGCCCTGTCTAGCAGGGGCTGTATATTCATTATTTTGCTATGTTAGCATTAATTCCACTATAAGGCCCCATTACTAAGGTGTGTAATAAAAGCTGCTCATCAAGACTTTATTTGGAACTCATGATTCATTCAGAACCTGTGCACTTTAGTTACTGCTTTCAGTTCCAGAAGTTAGAGAGCTGGAAGAACTTGCAGTGTGGAACGTTTCCTAGACAGCCAAGCCTTCTCTTTTTCTCATCATGTCATACCTCCTTGGCTTCACCCACACCCAGTTACCAAGTCAACCAAACTGAAATTATCAAAAGACCCCCTCATATATCTCTGCTGTAGGTCCTCTGTGCTCCAAGGGTTTTGTTTATACAGGAAAATCCTTCCGTTGTTTTTGGCAAAAGTTCTATGGAGAAGGGAAGTTTCTCTTCTGTTTTCGGCCCAGGGTGAGCCTCCTTCTGTGCTGTGGTTTGCAGGTCAATGAAGGATGCACTGTAATAACGGCTTCCTAACCAGGCTTGGTGTGTTCGTGAAGCTGTATAGCAGCCAAGAAGTGGCTGATTGCAGATAACGACCCTTTGACCCATATTGTCTGCTCATTTTCTGCTTGCTAGGACAGCAGGAATCAGTTGCACCCAGGTCATTTTAAATGTGTGTTGTCCGGTCAGTTGGAGGAGCTCATTCATCGCTCCCAACTCTGACCTGTGAAGTGGAGAGGGAGAGTGTACAAGCCGCCAGACATCATATTGTTTCCCTTCTGTTTGAACAGCTCGGATCAAAGTCTTTTGCTTGACACCCATCCCCCTTTATGTCCCCTTTGTGTACACTCCAGTCACTTTGTAACGACGTAAGGGGAAATGCCACTGATTTAGGGTGGCCTCGATCCCAGCTGGCAGAAGATATTGGGGTTGTAGTGCACAATAACTGGAGGAATAGAAAGTTTTACATTGTTCTTTTATAGACATGGACAGGCAGTTCGTTATAATCATCTGTAGGTTCTTATGCATTGTTATTGCTATAGAGCTGTGTATGTGAATGTTAATGTGGCTGATATAGGTACCTAATAGCTGCCAGTTGGTAAGGGTAATGTCACACGTGACAGTTTCTAATATCGCATGTGACCAATTCACTGCCATCCACCCCATGTTTTAACTGACGGGCATGTCGTCCACCAGGCAGTGTGCATATGGGGTGGATTTTGGCCCAAAAAAATGCAAAAAGTGGTTTCTATGCCTTACTAATTGCACAGGTAAAAAATCCACTCAGTGTTACATTAGCCTAATTAGTTCTAAACAGCATACTAAGGCTAGTGACAAGCTAAGATTCAGGGAGATTGTTGCCCGGGGGCAAATTGCCTCTTCTTCGGCGACTAATCTCTCCGAAAAGCCTTCCTGCTGGCTAGAATCGAAATTGCCAGCTGGATGGCACATGGAGTGCTTCGTTTTCTGATGTTGCCTCACAAGGAAACTTCGGGCGACTTCGGAAAATAAAGCACAGAGTGCCATCCCGCCAGCGATTTTGATTTTAGCCGGCGAGAAGGTTTTTCAGGGAGATTAGTCACTCGAAGAAGAGGCAATTGGTTGCCCGGCGACTAAATCTCCCGAATCTTCTCGTGTGTCACTAGCTTTATAGTTAGGAAATTTATATCAGAATTCTCTTTTTAATAGTCCATTGGTAATGATTTTTCACTGGCAAACCTGCTCTACTGTCACATGGGAGCTGTAGACCTAGCAGGTTGATGCTACTAATGCAGTCACATGTGGTATCCGACATTCACTGCCCTTTTGGGGGTACAGAATTTAGAAATGTGCTAAAGATGGATATACATATAAACAAGCGGATCTTTACCCAATAGATTCTGGTTGTTTTCCCAGATACTGGCCAATCGCCACATCTGAGGGCCTTTATTTTATAGGGCCTATATTTCAATGCTCATGGTGACGTGGAAAAAACACTTTTTGCCTAATTTACAGCTGTATATTTGTCCATTAATAGTAACTGGAAGCTCAATTATGGTTATCCTACAATATATCTATGTGCCTTTTATTAAAGTGTAATGTACACATTAAGTTATAGTATTCCATACCTATTAACATGCAAGTTGTCTCTCTCTCAGACTGGATATATTCACATAGGAGAGGAGCAGCTCATGATCCAGCCGATCAACAGTACAACAGAGTCCAAGTTTCCGTTGTCTGGAAGAGAACACATTATAAGGAGGAAGCGTTCCGTATCGCCCATCTCACTTAGCCAATCAAATGTGGAGCAGAGTAACTGCCATGTTGTATCAGGTGGGTGTGTTTGTTGCTGTTCTCTAAGTGAAACATGGGAATAAAATTAAGATCAAGCAAGGAATGGCAGATAACCTGGTCTTGGGATGTTAGAGCAACACTTGCATGCAGAAATAGAGTAAAACTGATCCATTATGCACCACTAATGGGGCAACAGGGACGTGAAAAATGTATATGTAGTATGGAGAACAATATTAACTGTGATGTAACCAAAGGACCAAAGTTACCCTAGATTGTCCAGTTTACGTCCTCTAGCTGTTGCTATATAGTCTGGCCATATTTAACGAACAATACACAAGTGTATTACTCAAGGAATGTTTGTGCACAAGTAGCTTTTATGAATAGCTTCAATAAATAGAAACAAATGCTCTGCATTTGTGATCTTCAGTGAGCCCTTAGTACTTTTTGCTAGATACTTTTTCCCTGTGATGCTAGAGGAGCTGGGAAAATACCCCTCTGTACCATTGGTTTGTAGGTTGTTAAATGCCTGAAAGTGCTCTTCTGTGCTGACTGTTGTATACAATCAAGAGCAATGCATTTTTTCTTATCTGACTGATCTAAAAAAGAGGCCTTTTGGCACATGTAGTGTTTTCATCACAGCTGCTTGTGGCACTGGTTAAAACAGTTCTACCTGATTATAGACCTCTTCTCATTTTACTCATCACAGCACTACCAGTTGCCTTACACAGGCAACAACCGGTCCAAAACGTGGCCATGTACATAACTGAGAAGTAACCATGGGTATAAGATGACCTACAGCCTCTAGGCAAGAGAAATTGCCTTTTCAACATTTCAACCTGTATCATATGTACTTAAAGCAAGCTAGTCAAATTGTAAGTGTGCCATGGCACCTTGTTTCTTGCCAATCTATATGGTTTCGGAGCTTGGGCAGCCTGAAAATAGAGCTTGATTTTTCACTGGGCACCAGAGAACAAAGACTTCCAGTGCTCTGTTACTGGTCTGGACTGGGATTCAAAATAGGCCCTGGCATTTCAAGTACACAGAGGTCTAAACACACCCCATCTATGGCAACTTACAGCAGTCCCTCTGGCATTTGCCAGAACTCATAGATGGACAATTGGGGCCTGCTTTGTGAAGTATTTGGGCTGAATTTTTGGCCAATACTAAATTGCCTTTTTCAAAATAACTTTTGAGGTATATGGTCCTGGGATTGGATTATCCTAATTTAATATATGAATTAGATTTGCAGATTTACAGATTTGCCCACTACAGTAGGGACATTTTCGGAGTGCAATGTGGTAACAAAACATGGAGAATTGCACCAGAAAAGTGCAGTAAGCTCTGTGCCTTGCCTCGTAAATGTTCTCTAATGTACATGCCAAAATATCATAAAAACACTTGCCATTTAAAGCCTAGGTAAGCCGTAAAGACACATTGCATACAGCTGGTGTGCACATCTCTTACAAACAACTTTTGCTTAACCTTTCCAGTCCCTTCCAGCTTGTGGCATCAATTTGGCCTGGCAGTGCTCAAGTGTGCAGGCTCTTTACTAAGAAGGGTACACAGTGCAACATGCTCGGACCCAGAATTTGTGAGTAATTTTTGTGAGTTGGGACCCAAAAATGGGTGCTCCAATTTAATGAAATGAAGTTTCTTACTGTGATAGAAAATGAGTTGCATAACTGGTTCTAAACCAATTTTTCAGGCACAAAGCTGATCCATTACCTTAATTCTGGACTCATACGAGATAGATTAAGAAATACAGGTATAGGGTGTTCCATATGCTTAATATTTTCATGTAAGCATTTGTATTGTATATTGTGCCCTTTATAAAAGCAAAAAAAGTAATGTTTTTTTCAGTTGGATAGATGAACTTTAAGCCCCCATTTTGTGGTCTAGTATTTGCTTGCCCACCCCATTTACGTTTTTAATAAAGCTAGAGATGCATTGACTGTATTGCTGTGCTATACAGACAGTGGTAAACAAATAACTAACCCCTACTTTTACATTAATTGCTTTTCAGACTGAGCTCCCCTCACACTGTGAGGGGGTAAAACCATTGCAATAGTTGTCAGAGCATGTACCATTTAGATTGAAACGTTCAGGATTTCATTTCTCGTACTAGGCTAACCCCAATGTGTTCTAATTAAACATTAATTCCTCTTATGCCTTGACATGCTTTATAATTACATATAATTATCCTTTTAGATGTTGCTATCTTTACAGTAATGAGCAGGATTTCCGTTTTTGCTTCAAATAAGCCTAAAAATAATTATATTTCCTATATTTCTCCCCCTCAGAGGCATTTATATAGCCTCACCCTGGGTGGAATTTTGGCGTGATCTAATATTTTCGGTGATCTAATATGCATGCATGTATCCAAATAGAAATATCCGTATCATTAATGCCAGGGAAGCCCCATGCTGCGACCATAAATTGTAAGTAACTATTTTATTTATAGAGTAGTAAAATAAGCTATGTTTTCATGTTAAAAAAAATAGAAAGATGACAGGGAAAGTCTGAAATTAAAATGACTATAGGGTATGCGGAGCTGACTAGACCAGCTTTTTATATCCATCTATTTATTCATGACTTGTAATGGAAATTAAATACTTTAAAATGTTTTTATTACATTAAAATGCTGACATAATAAATGCAATTTCCCAAGGATAATGCTAATATAAATGCTTTTCTGATGCTACGTTTCCCTCCTGATTTGCTTTAAGATTAATTTCCTATGCATACATACCCAACAGTTGGAAACCTGTGTGATTTTTAATCATGCTTTTTAAATCTTCCCTTAGTAAGTGCAAGCCCACTGGAAACTTTAAGCTGCATAGCCTGACAATTTTGTTCTTCTACAGCCCATGTCCTTTTATAAAGCTAAAATTTTGCTTAGGTGCAGGATTTGTAGTACCAGTCCTGTCAAAAAAAATGGAAATAAAAATCCCCAGATATGGAAGATTATGAATTCCATGTAGAAAAAGAGCAGTTTTTATTAGAAAACAAGATAATGGAAATTCGTAATGGAAAGGAAAGCTAATGGAACAATGCTCTGTCAGGCTGCAAAATAGTCAAATCTTGTGGAATTCGTTATACCTACAAGAAGTAAAATAATAGCTTTGTATAAATGTGTTGCTAGACCCCAGCTGACATGTGGGGTACAGATGTGGGAAACGGGAGACATCGAATATAACTAAAGGCAGATTGGCATTTGATCACTAAGAGTTGGAGACCATCTGGATGTTCAAGCGATAAGCTATCTAACAGTTGACAGGAATAATATGAAAGTGTAAAGAAGCACTGATAATGATCTATAATGGACTGTGAATGAAATAGCCATGCCTCATGTGTTTCATGGATCAACCACTTCCTTCAAAGTGCCTGGCCCCGACTATGCAATCCAGCTGTAGTCCAAAAAGCCTCCATGACTGAAGTGCAGTTATAGGAGTTTAAAGCAGCGATTTCTTATTTAAAATGTGGACCCTTTCTGTTACAAAGGGTTAAGGGGACTGGGGAGCAGAAGCCCAAATATAAATAAACATTGTCAGGTCGTGGAAATCTCCACTAGTACCCATACAGCTACTCCAAAACAAGATAAACTGGATTCTAGTCAATGAGAAATTGACAAGCATCCTAAATGAAAAACAAACAAGATTTAAAAAAAAATATGGGACCCATAGATACAATACATTGACCCCTCTGGTATAAACCGTGCCTTCCACTCCAGCTAAATAAAAGGATATTGGAAATGCATACGGGTTAGTGAGCAAATAAGAGCCAAGCAGGATTACTACCTATGATCTCCACTCAATATAGTATACAGAACGGGTACTAACTTACTCACATGCTCCCCAATAGAGACAATCATAAACATGACCGCATACAAGGTTTATCCCTTTTAAGGGAACCCAATGACCCAGAGACAAACTAAAGGAGGCACGCATTAAGTTGTTTGATGGTTTCGTTTTTATGGTTACGTCTTGAAAAAAAATTGAACATTTTGGTATTTAAAACCTGTGGAGATTTTTATTCCTTATTAGAAAACTTGATCATCCAAGGCTACCACAGCCCTTTAGAAAGGAAGATCTGTGTTGATAAATCTCAAATCACTTGGGTGCCAGTGGTTCTTAATACAACATGATAACACTTTATTATCAGGAGGTTACACAATCTCTTTGTGATTTCTACTTAGATGGTACTATCATCATTCGTTTCATAAATGCTTCACACACTTTCATAGCTCTGATGGTACTCTTACTCGGTCACAAGCCCAGTGTTCAAATTACCCTAGAGGTCATACTCGCAGATCATTGAACTTGTCCCCATCTCAGACTCCTGAGCCTAACCCAATACTGGTGGGGGAACTGCAGGGTACTGACCTTTCCTGGCCTCCTCATTGGATCCTCAGGCTGTTCTTGTATTTGGTGGAAGCTGTATGTTTAGTTGGTAGAAGTAAGGACCAGGATTACTTTGGAAACTGTACTGAAGTCTATCCATGCAGCTTTTTCTTAAGGATTCTGAACTTGTAGCCTAAAGATAGACAGATGAATTACTGATGGCTGCGAATTGCTTTGCCTTAGCTTAGCTGATCTCAGAATGCCTGTGTTTGTGATTTATTTTTGTAACTGACAAAGTTATCCACTCTCTGCCCTTCTGTGTTAATAAGCAAGTCAGACACAGGTACCAGCCTTTCTGTCATGCTGGAGCCCAGCTTTTCCTGGGGGACAAGGTTCCTTATGTGTCAGTTAGTCTACCAGTGATGTCTAGCTGGACTGCAGCGTCTATTTTTAAAGAAGTGTTAATGCTAACTCTTGGGAATTAGCTGTTCCAGCAAGACAAATGGAGCCAAAATCTGTGGAAAAAAGAACAAATACATTTGCTTCAGACTAAGAAATAAAGACAAGATCTACTGGTTCTTAATGTTATTTATTTCTTTTAGTTTGGGGGGGGCATATAAGTAGTAGTGATGCAGCCAACAACAGATCCATTACAGATTATGAAGTATATGTTTGTGGGTGACACAATCCATTTGCCATTGGGCAGTAATAGAGCTATTAAATGTACTATCTTTTACAAAAGAGACGTTTGATATACAGTATCTCTGGCTGTAAATCAGTCCCCGGCCTTAAACTGCGATATAAATCTTTGTGGATCTGACTACATAGATCTGAACCAAATCTGTTTCTTTTCACAAACTGTACCCAAACCTTTAAAATAGCATATTTGCTGGCATCGTTAGGCAAAATCTCCAAATGACCAGTTTCTCTGTAATGCTTACAGCGGGGAGCCTCTGTTACTGCATTTAGCAACTCACTGGGGAGTGGGTATGGCGGAAGCCCAGGGGTGTACCCATAGACAATTGGAGACTATGACATATGAAAGAAGTTTTTATGGCAAAAAGCAATAATCATGGTCAGGCCAAGGTCGTCGCTAGGAAATCCAGGAGGGTCAGGAGAAAATGGGGAACAAGGCTAGGAACCAGGATAGCAGGAACAGGGAACACTGGAACAAGGTACTCAGGAATAAGGTCAGCAGGTCATGCAGGGGGTACAGGAACAAACACAGTGACTCCGCGCTGACCAAAGCTCAGGGCTGGGTTTATAAAGGGATGGTGATGAGAAATGGGAAACGAGGTGGGTGGAGAACAGGGAGGAGACAACTATAGACCAGGAAAACAACCGAATCTATAGCATAGGGAACAGGACCAGCCCTAAGAGCCTCCAGTGGCTCATGGAGTAGGTGCAGCACACATGGAGCGCACCTATTACAGTTCAAGTCCCGGGCTGATCCTGACATGTACAGTGGATTCCTTACCTAGAAGTCTCCTTCTAAGGGCAGTGGTCGATGGGAAGATTTGTCACCCTTGATTATTTGTGCATGACTGCAGGTGATAAATTGGAAATAAGTGCAATCGCTTGCAGTAAAACCAATATATTGCGAAATCACATGGTTACCTCCCGAGGTAACTTCGGGTGACTTCAGAAGAATGAAGCGATGCATTGGTTTTAATGCCAGCGATTTATTTCCAATGGAGATGCATTTTTAGGAGACTTGTTGCCCGCAGTCGTGCGTTTTTATTGCAGGTGACAAATCTCCCCATCCGCCACTGCCCTAAGTAGTACTGAACTACAGAGACTGGCTATAGTAAGCCTATGTCATATAAAGAGAATATTATGCAAAAGCCAGATTTTTACTAGCCTAGACCTAGGCATGTCTGTTAGTAAGAATTATACATTGCTTCAATCCCTGTGATGATGTAATAAACCACACCAATATGGGCCTCACCTAGGCTACCATGTAAATAATATTTTACAACTGTCTTTACAATCAATCCCAATCTGATGATGGGGGTTAACCCTGCCCCTGCTATGCTGCTTCACCTACACCAGGGTATGATACTAAAATTTCTGTTAAGACAAAATTCATAAATGCAGTGATATTAGCATTGATGGGTACTGTAAATACTCAGATTGCTGTATAAATGCCAGCTTCTTATTTCTCAAATAAGAAGCTGCACACAGGATTCAGTGCAAAAGAGTTTATTAAACTAATCACATCACAATTGCGGTTTGACCTTTATCATGCCATTTTAAATACAACTCACTCTTCCTGTTGTGTGTGTGTGTGTGTATATAAAGTGAGATACAGGACATGATGTCATTGAATTCGCTCACCACTGTCAAGGTAACTTGTGACATCTGTCATATGGTACACAATATACAATAATATTAATACACCTCAACTAGACCATCAGAATATATCAACATTATAAAAAACAAAAACAGGGCATAATCTGTTATAAACCTGCTGGATAAAGTGCTTTCAATTTATTTATCCACCATACACCCCTCCGGGTCAGAAGGGGTGGTGACCAGGAATTGAAACTCAAAAGGATGGAAGTATGGTGGATTAATAATTAATATTATCCACATAGTTGCAATCGAGATGTGATTTGTTTAATATACTCTTTTTTTGCATTGGATCCTGTGTGCCGCTTCTTATTTGAAAAAGACTGTATTGAGGATTATGGAGAGGTGACGGTGTTGCTGAACTGCTAAGCACCAGGACAAATATCTTAGCCTTCATAGCTTTTCTAGCAGGAAGGCACTTGTGGCGCCCATTTTCTGTTGGCCTAATGATTTATGTACTGGGTAAGTGATACAAGCAGAGATACACTGTCAATTCCTGAAATATTCACAGCCCACTGTGCAATTTGACCTTCTACAACCCAGGAATACATTTCTAAATAATGAATAGGGATATTAAATGACCCTTTGCAGGGAAGAAGAAAAAGCAGCGGAAGAGGGAGGAAGGAGAAGACTGGCGCGGACGCAGGAACGCAATCCGACTGAATGAAGAGCACAGCGTGGAGACACTGGTGGTGGCAGATTCTGACATGGTGCAGTATCATGGAGCTGAGGCTGCCCAGAGGTTTATTCTGACTGTTATGAATATGGTAAGTACTCTTGGGGTGGGAAAAAAATTAAGTTTCTAGTCGTCTGTGGGAGCCAGGGACTTGCTGCCTAGTAGGCGCTTGCATTGTTTGTATGGAAATAGCTCTCTGTGCACATGTATATCATATCTACACCATGTGCTATTTCAACTGCAGCTGTTTCGGGCCACTCCGTGCTTGGAGCCTATGAAGACTGTGTGGAATCTGATTTGAGTCTGTGTCCCTTTCATGGGACAGCATGATGTCACCAGCCCCAAATAAATAAGCGTAAAGCTGAAACATAAGCACCCAGGGTTACAGCATACGTTATTTGCAGAGTGCTCGTTTATGTGTTTATGGAGGCTCACAGGATGCGCTCACCATGGGTTTACTCCTTAACTGTCTGGGTACTGTAAATACTTCATGCAGTTCACTTAAGATACCGCCACATCTGTCAACAAAAATACCATCATGGATACATTTCTTTGAAATAGTCGAGTGGCTTCTTATATGAATGCTGCTTCTTTCACTGCTCACATTAACCAGCTGGGCTCTCCAAGGATCTTGTGAAGGTTACATTTTGTTTAACCTTACATTGTAAATAGAGAGCCATTCCTTAAATCATTTGTAAAGTCTTTAGTCAAGCATGATTGCTTAACCACACCAAGTAGAGTGCTAGCAGTCAGGCAGTCTAGCATATTCTAGAAGTCACAATGCATCAGTGTCATAAACTGCTGCTTCAGAGGTCATAAAGCACCCCATCGGTTTCTGACTTGCTTGAGCTCTGTGGAGTGGAGGGTCATTCCCTTTGCAGCTGAACACTAGGCTTACCATGTCATGACTAATGTAGGTCAAGGAAACAGACACTGGGGCTACAGCCTGACCCATAGTTGCACCATCCTAGCAGGCAGGTCATTTATCAACAGTGGGCAAATTTGCCCATATGCAGTAACCCATGGCAACCAATTAAAATGTTTAAAATATTGTTCTACCTGCAGCTAGCTGAAACAAAAAAAAATCACGGATTGGTTGCTATGGGTTACTGCCCATGGGCAAATTTCCCTAGTGTTGATTATTGAGCCCCATAGGGTGACCGATAGTTACTACCCCCAGAATATTGCAGGCACGCAAAGTAATGTGCTGTTTCTGTTATATACCTGGGTTGGTTTCTAATAAAAAAAAAAAACTGATTTAGATGTTGGGCACTGTATGTCAGAACATTTGCATTCATTGATATCAAAAACAAAAGCTTAGTTATTATAAAAAAACATACTTGTTCTGAAGAGCCCAAAGGCAATGTGGTTTTTAATTCTCATGCAATTTAATGCAATCTATGTCAACAATACATTAGAAACATATAAACATAAAATATAAACATACACATATAACTAATTCCAGTGAGCAAAGCAGGAGTTTAAGAAGGAGTAAAATAAAAATATTTCTGTTATATGTATAAGTGCAGAGCTAGCATGGGAGAGAAGTTACAAGACCATCCTTCTTAAAAAGATTTTGACAGGTTTGCATTTCTTTTCTTAATTTTAAAACAAGAATTATTTGATTGAGACTGAGAGATGACCTTTCCTTAATTCTGAGCTTTCTGGAATAACAGTTTTTCAGATAATGGATCATACCTGTATGTAAGTTTCTCAAGCAATGTGATAGACATATTCTATATCACTACAGTACAGCATATTATATGCCAAGCATGATGCATGTGAACTGGGCAAAGAGCAACAATAATGAGCCCAAGTTCATTAAAAGAAAGACTGATACTTTTGATAGCAATAATATTTACAAATAAGATCATCCAATTCTGCACATGCAGAAGCCAAATTCTTCATAAGGGACACCTGGGAGATTGGTATGGTGGAGGCGTAAGTCTTCTTTAGAAAGTTCCATGGCTGGTGCAGAAAGAACCCTAGCATTTGGTTTCACTGGGGTTATTTAACATTTTGTATTTTGTCACCCAGAGAGAATGAGATTTTGTTTGTCACCTAATGTAAGCTGCCTATAGTTGCATTATATAGGGAAAGCCTTATCATTGGCAAACAAAGATGGAAACTGCCTTTAAGGGGAATTCTGTGTAGGCAGAGCAACCAGTGAACGCGGAAAATGTATATTCTGCCAGCACAATAAACAATGTGCTTATTCTTGCCTGATGGGTAATAAAGATGAAAATAAATTTAGTTGTAGTATTTCAACCGATATAAAAATGCCTGATCATCTCCAGAGATTATTTTTACCTCTCAGCATCTTATTTTTGTGTGGCCCATTGGCAGCGACTACCAAGTAGTTATAGAATACGTGAAATTATTAGGCTAGGCATTCAGTATTAGGTTTCGCCTTTGAATTTATCTGGATTGCAGCATCAACCCTCTAAAAAGGGATTCTTGTAAAATACATGTTGCAGATTACTGATTAGTAATTACTCCATGATTGCATGGTAACCACTACAGCATGTGGAATGCCCAGGAACTAATTGCTAATCAGTTCTTTTAACGTTTTGGGAGTGTCTGACGTTAAATGGATTATGTAGTAACTGCAAATAAATGTAACCTCTAATCCAAACACATAAAAGCACTGGTATTCAGTGAATGCTGTTAAAATCATTCAATAAAAAAAAAGTTTATCTTTGTTAGGCAAATTAAATGCATGAAAAGTATTTACATGTATTCTTTCCTTTAAAGTAACCACTTAGTTTTTATATTATATTATTTTATATTCTGTTTTCATCTTCAGGTCATGATATGACTATTAGGATTTAAATGCAATTGATACAGAATTCATTGTATTAATTTACAGTAGCTTGTAGCTAGTGTGATTACTTATAATATAATGTTTCCTTATATTTTCATAGGTATACAACTTGTTTCAGCATAAGAGCCTTGGAATAAAAGTGAACATCCGAGTGACTAAGCTGGTTCTTCTGCACAGTCGACCGGTAAGAAATGAACTGAGAAATACTTTGGGCATTCCTTCTTATTTTCTGTTTAATTTTTCTGTTTTCATTCCAGCTATAGTTTCTTGTAAGTTTAGGCAAGTAATGTTGTTATTTCCACAACATAACAAGGAATGGTTCCTCAAGTGCTGTTAAAACATAATAGTATTAGGTGGATTTTATTTGTATATTAAAGTACACTGAAGACCAGTTTCATATTGCATTAGAACAGTGGTCCCCAAACAGTGGCCTGCGATCAGCCTGTTGCTCACCAGCCCCTTGATGTTGCTCCCAATGGCCACAAAGCAGGTGCTTATTTTTGAATTCCAGGCTTGGAGGCAAGTTTAGGTTGCATACATAGGCTCTACCAAATAGCCAATCATATCACAGAACATTTTTCATGCTTGTGTTGCTCCCCAACTCTTTTTAAATTTGAATATGGCTCACAGGTAAAAAAAAAAAAAAAAGAGGAGACCCCGCCTTAGAATATCACCGTCTATAACAGCAGTGTCCAAAATTTTTGCAACGAGGGCCAGATTTAGTGAGGTGAAAATGTGTGAGGGCCGACCATTCAGCCTGACATCCATTCCGAGATAGCTAGCTTGTGATTAGGATCATTCACTCCTGGAGATGGACGCCTACACGACGGAAGTGGAGTCTGTTTGGTCTTATTCTCCGCGCCTCATTTAGACAAGGAATCGCACAGCCGTAGCAGTAATATTTGGGCACATGATTTGTGAAATGATCATCTATACTGCTGCCTGTGTGCTGAAGGTGTTGGCAAATAGACACGTCTTTAGTTTACTGTTCTGGTACGTCAGTACATCCATTACACCTTCAGCCCTGAAGACGTATACGAGAGCGGCGCATCATTACTTATCTATTGCTAACACCTTCAGCACACACGCAGCAGTATAGATGATCATTTCACTAATGTGCCCGAATATTAAGGCTACGTGATTCCTGATTGCACTGTGCTGTGGGGGGGGGGGCACATTATTATTAATTTCATGATGGAGGCTGAGGGCCAGTGTAAATTTGAAAATGGGCCGCAATTGGCCCACGGGCCTGATTTTGGACATGCCTGGTCTATACAATACTAAAAGTTTATGGACTACCCATTTAACCCAATTGATTGATTGGTGTTTAGCATTTGAACAGGCAGTCTGCCAGTATTTTCCCTCTCAAGTCTTTGAAACCCTATTATTTTTGATTTTTATAAAGAAAAGTGATAGATGAAGAATGGGAGAATTTGGGGGTCCTCAGCTGGGATCAGAGATCATTAATATGGGGCTTGTATAAGTTTTAGGGCCAGCAGAGCCCTTGTTTATTGCTTAGGAACATCCAAATGTAGGGGCCTTGTCTATATTATATCTGCATACTGCATGAGCCTGCATCAAAAAGTGACAGAGGAAAGATGTATGTTTTTTGCATAACAGTATTCTAGCTAGAGAGTGACACTGCTAAACCAGCTGGAGCTGTACTTGTGGCATTCTTGTGCATTATTATAACAAGGGATCACGTCTTACCCCCTGCTTGCAAATCATCTGATTTACAGGCCAAACTCTCTATTGGTCACCATGGTGAGAGGTCCCTGGAGAGCTTTTGCCACTGGCAGAATGAGGAACATGGAGGAAGCAAGTACTTGGGGAACAACCAAGTTCCTGGAGCGAAGGACGACATTCCTGTAGATGTGGCTGTGTTCATGACCAGGTACAATGAGCACTTCAGCTGATTTTTCAGACAGCTCTGCTTTGTACAAAATGTTCTATGTTTTATTTGGCAGTTTCAGAAATTAAGGTATTCATAAACTAGAAGTCTCCATCTTTCTTTAATATTGTGTGCAGTTATTTTCCTTTTGTTGCAGGATTTATTTTTACTTATCTGTAGGCTTTGGTTACATTAGCTCCATGTGATTTATCCTGAATCTCTAATGTAGTGACTACATAGGAGGATGAGCATAACCAAAGCATAAAAGATAAGACTAAACAAACTAATAACCTTTAAGTGAATGATGAATGAACTACACGCAGTGAACACATTGTATAGAGCTGCTGTAGCCTTTAACTGGTACATCAGCTTTATTTAAACTCCAATCTTGTCCTTAGACAATCCTTCTGTTAATGCTCTGTAAGGTTTCAAATTTAGTTATTGCTACTTTTTATTAATCATTTTTATATTCTGGCCGTCTCCTATTTATATTCTAGTTTCTTATTCAAAACAATGCATGTTTGCTAGGGTAGTTTGGACCCTAGCAACCAGATTGATGACATTTCAACCTATAGAGCTGCTAAATAAACCGCTAAATAGCTCAAAAACACGAATAATAAAAAAATGAAAACCAATTGAAGAATTTCTCAGAAGTTCGATCCCTACGTCATACTAAAAAGTAACTCGAAGGCTAACCGCACCATTGCAGTGCCGGAATACTGAGTCTGCAACCGAATACACTATTTTGGGATTCAGACGAAACCTTTGTGAAAGAACCAAACCCTAATTTAGATATGCAAATTAGGTATAGGAAAGCCTAAAGAGAACCATGAGTGCAGCTCACAGTTAAAAATGTGAAATGCAACCATCTTCAAATATGCAACATTTTGCGCATATGTATAATTCCAGGCGCATTCATTTGTTTTAGTAGATTTTAATTTGTCCTAGCGGATCCGCTCCTACATGTAAAAACGCACATTTTGGTGTTTTTTGGTAGATGTCGGCCGATAAAATGCTGATTTTGGTATTTTCGATAGTTATGCATTGGAACAAAGAAGAATGAATATGGTTGCTGAAATTACATGAGGATATCTTTGTGTATCACTATGTGACATTATTAAGGAATTCTTCCACTATTGGCCTTTTTTTCAGATGGATGGACATATTTGTTGTAGATGTTTTTGGTGTGAGTCATTACCATTACAATGCTCAATTATACATTGCTACAAAAGGTTTACTGTTATTTCACATTGTCCTATTACATGTTGCAGTGTGCATGGCAAAGCTTGGACTGAAATATGTTGTGAGGGTTAATTGGAAATGTGAATTAGTGCAAAGGCTTGCGGGAGAGTAGAACAAATAATGTGCAATATAAAAATATGCCTGGTTGATATGTGCCCTTATGTATTGACATTGAATGGGAATATACTATTCTTTCCTTAACCAGCGATCGCTAAGTTTTATTGATGTCTCTTTTTTTCAGGACAGATTTCTGCGTCCACAAAGATGAACCATGTGATACTGTGGGTAAGTGAAAAGTACCAGAAAATCAAATCTTCCTTCAAGTAGTGCAACAAGGGGCACAGCTTCTTCTCTATTCAGTATGTTTAAATCATGTGGCGCAAAAATAAAGTCTTTAGTAATCAATTCTGGCAACATTTTCCTAGTGTGCAGGGGAAGTAGATCTGCAGGGAGCACTAGGGTCATAATGAATAGCTGTTCTGTCTCACACATGTATTAAAAGATTTTTTTTTTCTCTGAATCTGTAAGAATAGTGAATTGAAGGCAAGGCTCACAGTGAAATGGTGTTCAGGCATGGAGTGGGAGTAAGAACGGCTTGTGGATTTTGGAATTGAATCGTTGGTTCTCAGCAATACCTATTACAGTGCATTATTCTTTTCAGCAGACCTCCAGAACACATAACATACACACAGTTATTTCCTGACTTTATACTTTGCTACTTGGTTTTAGTGGGTAAAGCTCAGTGCCCACTGCTGTGGTGCTGTGGAATATGTAGTGCACTGTGTAATAATAATTTTAAAGGAACATAAACCCCTTGAAAACTTACTTGAATTCATCTAAATACTGAATCCTCCACCACAGGTTCTGGCTAATACTAAAACAAACCTGAACCAATACTTGCCTATTTCAATTTGAGCTTCCTCAACATGCACCATCCAAATAAATGGGTCTCCTTCAAGCCTCTAGCACTTTAAAGCCATGTGACATTTAGGATTTTGCTAGGGTTAGGGCTACGCATTACACCCATATGTAATAAAAGGCATTACACTTTCCCAGGAGCAGTAACCTATAGCAACCAATAATAGTTTGCATTTAAACAGATGACTAGAAAATTCTACCTGCTGATTGGTTGTTATAGTTTACTTCCGCTGGCCAAACTTAGTGCCTTTTATTACATAACCCCATATGGATCTGGCAAATCCTAAATTCGTTGTATCAGTATATTTTAAATTAGTTTTATCTTTTGTATTTGAAATATTGAAATTAAAATGTATCATTTGTATTAAGACCTTACCCTTTCTTTTCTAAAGGTATTTTTAATGTTACATGCAGATTCTACTTTACCTACAGCCATTTTTCTTTGTTTCTCATATACCTGTGTATCTTTATATTCATGGGCAAAGCTTGTACAAAAATTCTTGCCCACTATAACGCTAAGCCATTTGGATCATTGTGCTGTTACCACAGTTTGTTTTGGGTGTTTCCCCCCCGTAATAAAAGAAATGGGTTTGAATGCAGTCAATGCAGTATCAATCATTTACAAATTTTTTAGTAATGGGCAGGCAATACAAGTTTAATTGTTTAGACTTTAATCACTCTTAGATGCCCGGTATCAGATCTAGATATCTGTTACTTATTAGCACTTCAACTGAGATATTGGAAAAAAGAGAAAATTATACACTCCTAAAATGAAGTTATATACTTGTCAAAACCATATTTACAGTTGATTAAAAGGCTGTCTTTAACTGTATATGTAAATGTATTCTGTCCCCAGATCACCCAAAACAAATTGGCTTCATGCCTAGTAGACAGAATCGAGATGTTATCTTTTGCTTAACCTGATCCTGGAGTTCATGATTTCAAAATCTTCTATATTTGATAGAAAACATGCCCTGAACTTAATCAGCAGTAGCTATGTGACAGTAGTAAAAGGAAGGAGAATTACCAAACAGACAGATGGGGTCAAAATAAACAAAATTTTTCAAGTTTATGATACTTCTGTGAATAGTATCGCTCACATACCTACAGAGCAACAACTGTGTTTCTTTGTAAGCTAGTAAAACTGAAGTTTAGCAAACAAATTAGATAATGCTACACATTATATTTTAGGAATATGCCAGCACAAAGCTTTATAAATAATACAACATTTCTAGCCTTTTTAAAATAAAGTTAGTTAGTATAGTGTTGTCTATCAACTTTTACATAGAGTTGCTGTGAAAAGTTAGAGAAGCTTATTGTATGTCGTTTATTGTACTTGAATGCCACTGCACCTGAAAGTTTTTTTTTTTTTTTGCAAACAAAATTATAATATATATATATATATATATATATATATATATATATATATATATATATATATATATATATATATATATATATATATATATGTATGTATTTCACAAGAGCCATGAATATCCTGTAAATTATATCCTTCTAAACGTGAGTAGTGATGTAATCAGTTATAAACGGTGAGTAGTGATGTTATTTTTGTTACATGACTCCTAAAATTGTGTATTATAATAAATAAAGCACCCCTTGTTGGAAAATATGAGGATATTAGAAGTAACCTTGGAGTTCTATGACCTGTATAAAAGCACTCTGCCTTCAGCCTCGTGTTTTATATGGTCATGGAACTCCTTGGTGACTTATAATATCCTTATATTTTACAATAGGGGGTACTTTATTCACAATTTTTTTTTTTTTACACAGACATACCTGACTCCACAGGAAAAAAAAAGGTAGTTTGTCTGTGTGCTTGGTGGGACCAGTTGTGCACCCCCTTAGGCTCACTGTGTAGTAATCCCTTCCTCACCTTGTTTCATTATAAAGTAAAACCGGGTGAGGTAGAGGTTCAAGCTGAATGAATTCATGTAAAAAAGGGGGGAGGGGTTATACATATTCTTTAAGTCCTTTAATTTATGCCATGGCCATGGTCAAATGAACATAATTTAAGCAACTTTTCAATTGATCTTCGTTATTTATTTTTTTACAGTTTTTTTTTTTTTGTAGCAATCTATACTGGTCTTTTGTTTTGCAACAGAAGATGTAAGTGATGAAACTGGTCAGGCAGTTGAACCAGAGCATGTTGAGTAAGGTATGTCAGGAATGCCCAATAGGTAGACCTTGATCTACCAGAAGTTCTGTTGAGCTGTTGACCAGTAGATTTCAGCAGTCCAGCATGGACCATAAACAGTCACCTATTTGGAGATTTGCCATTATAAAGATTTGAAATGAACTGTATTTGGCCACTGGTAGTATGTTATTTGATATAGCAATATGTGTTTGGTATAATAAATAGAAGTTAGAGTTTTGATTGCAGGGTAATACATGAGGTGATAGATCCAGCCGACCCAAGAATGGTAATGTCTGGGCCCTCCTGCAGTAGATCAGTAGAGTGGAGACAGGGTAGACTAAGCAGCAGATTATTTTTCTGGCACAGAAATCATGAATTGGCTAATTTTGAATGTATATCAGTGCATGTTTATATTTAATAAATGCAAGTGAAGCTTGTTGTAACATTTTTTAATCTAAATATCCCTAGTTCTATACTATTGTGCTCACAGCAGGAAAGCTTTCTTATATCCCCTTTCTACCCATGTCTTATGAAGGTAAATGCTCTGCTTTTCTGCAATCACCTTGACAGAGGTGATCCTTACTGACCGCCCCATAGCACATACAGCTGTTCCTAGCTCTCCATATACAGGGAATAGCTTTCATTTATTACCATTACCCCTTGGTACCAGGTACTTTTAGAATCTATACATTGGCTTGACTTGGTTATATACTTCCCATATTCATTGGCAGATATGAGTGTATTTCTATATGCGTTTGCAGCCATAATTTATATTGACAAGAATCCCAAATCCTGAAATTTTAATGAAAGAGTGCCATCTGGTGGTTGGGTTATCACAGAAGCATTCTCTTCTGTAATAACTTCTGAGTTCAGCTTCTCCTAAACATTAGAGACGCTTGAATGTTTCAGAAGAAAAATACAACGTGAGGCAGATATTATTGGGTGACCTGGGGAAATCAGACAAGATTCCCAGAAGTTGATGCATTTTGCAATTTAACAGCAGTAGTGATTGTCAAAGTGTTTAACAAATACAGGTATGGGATCTATTATCCAGAATGCTCGGGACCTGGGGTTTTATGAGTAATGAGTCTTTCTGTAATTTGAATTTTCATACCTTAAGTCTACTAGAAGATTATGTAAAAATTAAATAAACCCAACAGACTGGCTTTGCTTCCAGAAAGGATTAATTATATCTTAGTTTGGATCAAGATCATTTTTAAAAAATTGGATAGTTTGGATAAAATGGAGTCTATGGGAGATGAGATGGCCTTCCATAATTCTGAGCTTTTTGGATTCCTGGTTTCCGGATAACGGCTCCCATACTTGCATGCATATTTATAAAAGCTGACACCTGCCGTTCCCATCGAACAGACGAAGAAAACAAATATATATTTTCAGTGAGCGTACTCTTCGCTGATCAGCAGCCACACTACATGCTAACCTGTTGTGGAGGCTGTAGTGAATCCATAATCACTAATGCAAATCAGATGTAGGGATTAATAATTCAACAATAATTTTCCCAGTTTTAATTCTAAAACGATATGTTGTAGTTTATATCTGCAGTAGGCTAGTGGGATGTCCCTTTTGTTTCATAAAGACATGATACCATTGAAACACATGAATGTTAAATGACTATTTTCTGTCAGCAGTCTATTTGCAGTATAAATTTAAGACAAGATTAACTATATCCTAATATTGGGATTGATGGCAGAAGTAACTATCTTCTGATATAAGTATGGCAGCTGTCTTGCTGGAGGAATGCTGGGAGTGCCAGTCTTTGCCTGTCCTTGGGGAAGGTAACCTGGTCATGTTAAATATCTAAAACCAATATAACATACAAATGATTCTATGTATAGGAACTGCTGCATAACTACTATTTGATTTATTTGTGTCAGGTCTGTCTCCGCATGATTCTGTTTAGTGGAATATATCCATGCATTGATGTGGGGAATATAAAAAGCATTGTGCTCAAAGTATGTAGCCATTGGATAAACACAAGAACGTTGTAAGATAAACAAGAAACCTTTCTAATTTCTGCCACACACATACACAGTGCTGCTTCATCAAATCCACAGATAATATGAAATAAGATATACACCAAATAATGGTTAGATAAAGGTTAAACGGAAAAATAACCCCCCTTTTTGACATTCGGCTGGGGTTGTAAAAAAAAAAAAAAAAAAGTGTGCAAACAAATATATGTAACTCCCCTCAAGGCATTTTTAGAAGGATTGTAAGAGTAACAGAACACTGTGGAGAGGATCAGAAACATTGTGGACAGCCATTTTGAGACTTCTTGACACCAAGTCACCATCAATTTCAAGATTGAGAAGAAGGGAAGATAAATAGAGATAGAAATGAACCACTAACCTATTAATATTTATTATAGCAGGCCTAAAACATGACATTTAGAAAAAACTAAAATAAAAGTTTACGGACCACTTGACAAAACCCTTTCTATACCGAATGGGAGTAATCTTCAATAGTGGCTTCAATAGTGGTTCATGACACAACGCAGTTTGCTTCACCATATGCTGAAAAAGAGGGAAGCAACCAATCAGTGGCTGTTGGATCTGGCTAAATACCATATCCTTCACAAAAGTATTCAACCAAATTCCAAACGGAACCCTCATTTTCATATTTAACTTTGAAAAAACAAAACATTGCATTTTCCAGAGTTTCAAAGTCAGATACTTCACAATATTTCATATTTGGTTTATCTGAACACTAGGCATTCAACAGATTCCAAATCCTGCAAAAAAAAAGTGCTTTGAATTGACCAAATCCTGGATTTCATTCATCCCTACAGAAAATACAGCGCCTTAAATAGCATTAGCATAATTCTGTTTAGCTTGTTGTGCAACCAGACACTCATTTTGGGGTGTTTGCTCTGACACTGTCAAGCTATTGGTGGGCTTCCAGGGAATTGAAGTTTAACAAAGCAATAATTGCTGTTCAGACCTAGAATAGTAAGTAATGTTCATCTATTGCTTTCTCAAAGTGCAAATATGCCCTTTATGTCTCCAAAGCACAGGATGTAATTTGTGATTTATATACTGCCACGTTCAAGGCATTCATATTGCAAACAGTGGTCACACCAGATACATTTTGTCATACACTTGAAGGTTATTGTGGAGCTGTAAATACACTTACCCTGAAACATTTCATTTGACGTACCCTTACTACATACATGCATTGTACTCTAGGCAGTTTTAAGGGAAAGGAAATTAAATGTTATTTGTACAGGTGGAAGTGCAGTAGAGGGCATTTTCAGATGAAGCTACTTGTACATGTGAGGTTACTATGGAAAACTGCACTTCTAGGACAATTGAAAGTCCAGCAATTTAAAGTACAGGAATTTTTAGCACAAAATATAGGGGCAGATTTTTAAAATTTGAATTTTGAGGTTTATTTAGTGCAATTCGACTAGGGAATCGTTAAAATTCGATTCGCGTTTAAAAAAAAATAAAAAATAGATTTTCCAAATTTATCATGTACCGGCCCTTTAAGAATTTGAATTGGACTATTCAACACCTTAAACCTTAAGTAGCATCAAGTTTTTTCTCTGTATTCAAGTTTGCGGGTCCATCCCATTCACCCGAGTTTGAAAAATTAAAATTTTTTGAAAAATCTCGATTAGTCTTTTTTTATTTGAATTTCGAGTTTGAGTTTTTACAAACTCCCATGAACTCTAAATTTGACCCTTGATAAATCTGCCCCATAGTGTGAGACAGAGTTGGACAGCAGTTGGATCAGTAGTTGGATTGAAACTCCCAGCAAACATTGGACATCTCATCTAGACATCACTGCTCATCATTACTTTTGTAAACAAATCTCTTAACCTTCTGGCTATCACTAGAATATGTCTCTCTCCTACCGACACTGCTTCACCTGCTGCCCTCTCCTATGGAGGCTTCTCATTTAGTCATACCCCTAGAGGCCCCTAGAGGCTGGATTTGTTCTCTTCCCCCAAATGTAGATTTCAAACTCTAACCACACCAACTTCTCTTTCCTTCAATTCTTTTGAAGTCCACAGCATACGCTTGTTTTCTCCAATCTCTCTGCGTGATGCAGTCATATATCGTCCCCCTGGTTCCTACTCTACTTTCTTAGATCACTTTGATGCTTGGCTTCCATGCTTCTCTCAAGCAACACACCCACTCTCATTTTAGATGACTTCAATATTCTCATTGGGAACTCTGCTTGTCCAACTACCTCTAAATTCCTCTCACTAAAAACTTAATTTGGTCTCTCTCAGTTGACTGACTCTCCTACTCAAATTGAGGGTCATGCATTTGATCTTATATTCTGCTACTCGTGCCACTCTTACAATCTTACTAACTCTCCCTTCCCCCTATCTGACCATCACCTACTTTCCTTTCAGATAACACTTTCACCTGCTCTATCACAACATAGTTACATAGTTAAATCGGGTTGAAAAAAGACAAAGTCCATCAAGTTCAACCCCTCCAAATGAAAACCCAGCATCCATACACACACCCCTCCCTACTTTCACATAAATTCTATATACCCAAACCTATACTAACTATAGAGCTTAGTATCACAATAGCCTTTGATATGTCTGTGCAAAAAATCATCTAAACCACTCTTACAGGCATTAACATAATTGACCACCGCAACATCACCCGGCAGTGCATTCCACAACCTCACTGTCCTCACTGTGAAGAACCACCTACGTTGCTTCAAATGAAAGTTCTTTTCTTATAGTCTGAAGGGGTGGCCTCTGGTACGGTGATCCTCTTTATGGGTAAAAGGTCCCCTGCTATTTGTGTATTTATGTCCTCTAATGTACTTGTAAAGTGTATTCATGTCCCCTCCCAAGCGCCTTTTTTCCAGAGAAAACAACCCCAACCTTGACAGTATACCCTCATAATTTAAGTCTTCCATTCCACTCACCAGTTTAGTTGCATGTCTCTGCACTCTCTCCAGCTCATTAATATCCCTCTTAAGGACTGGATTCCAAAACTGCACTACATACTCCAGATGAGGCTTCACCAGGGACCTATAAAGAGGCATAATTATGTTTTCATCCCTTGAGTTAATGCCCTTTTTTATGCAAGACAGAACTTTATTTCCTTTAGTAGCCACAGAATGACACTGCCCAGAATTAGACAACTTGTAATCTACAAAAACTCCTAGATCCTTCTCATTTAAGGAAACTCCCAACACACTGTCATTTAGTGTATAACTTGCATTTATAATATTTTTGCCAAAGTGCATAACCTTGCATTTATCAACATTGAACCTCATTTTCCAGTTTGCTGCCCAGTTTCCCAACTTAGACAAATCACTCTGCAAAGTGGCAACATCCTGCATGGAACCTATAGTTCTGCACAATTTAGTATCATCTGCAAAAATAGAAACAGTACTTTCAATGTCCACCTCCAGGTCATTAATAAACAAGTTGAAAAGCAAGGGATAGGTACAGAGACCTGCAGTACTCCACTAACAACACTGGTCCAATTAGAAAATGTTCCATTTACCACCACTCTTTGTAGTCTATCTTTTAGCTCGTTCTCTATCCAGGTACAAATACTATGTTCCAGGCCAACATTCCTTAATTTAACCAGTAATCTTCTGTGTAGCATTGTAGCAAATGCTTTAGCAAAGTAAATCACATCCACTGCCATCCCAGAATCAAGGTCCCTGTTTACCTTCTAATAAAATTAAATTACATTAGTCTGGCAAGATCTATTACGCATAAAACCATTCTGACACAAACTCATAGTATTGTTATTTGCTATGAAGTCCAGTATCTTATCCTTTATTAACCCTTTGAAAAGCTTTCCTACCACTGATGTCAGACTAACTGGCCTATAGTTTTTAGGCTGAGAACGGGATCCTTTTTAGGGATATAGCAGCACCACATTAGCAATTCGCCAGTCTCTCTGCACCATCCCGGTGAAAAAGTGAATCCTGGAAAATTAAGTAAAGAGGGTTGGCAGTTACAGAGCTAAGCTTGCGAAGTCCCCTGGGATAAATACTATCTGGCCCCGGACCTTTGTTTATCTTAACATGTTCTAGTGTCTCTCGAATTTCTTCATGTGTGAACCATGCATCATTAGTTGTATTACTAGAAATGGGACTATCAATAAGGAAACCTTCATTAGCTGGTTCCTTATTTGTGTAGACAGACAAAAAATATGAGTTCAGAATCTGAGCTTTTTTTGTTCTCAGCACCAGCTAACCTCCCTCTGATATTAAAGGTCCCATCCCTTCCTGCTTATTTTACGGCTTGCTGCAATATCCTTTTCCATATCGATTTTAGCGTGCCATGCTTTTTTGCATGATTTATTGGCCTCCTTGTACCTTATAAATGATTTGGCTGTCCCAACTAACTTGAAAGCCTTAAAAGCACGTCTTTTCTTACCCACCCCAACACCATCCCTTCTATTGAACCAAAAAGGTTTTACTTTGAAACGACCGTTCCTTGCTTACAAGGGAATATACTGACTTGTATATTTATTAAAGGATAAGTAAACTTTTAAAATAAGTGAATGTAAAATGGATGAGGCGGCTATTCTAAGCACTTTTGCAATGTACATTCATTATTTATTTTATTTTTATTCCATGATATTAAGGGATACATGTATTGTTACTATGAATGAATTTTGTTACAACAGCGCCACCTGCTGGTCCGTTTCCCACCAGTCTGACCACCAAGTAGTCAAGGAAGTTGTCAGGAGAAAGAAAGAAGCTGATGTTCTTCTGCTTAGGAAGATGTGAGAAAGGTTTCTAATTTTATTCCTAAGCAAAGGAACATCAGAGCAGCCTTTCTTTCTTTCTTTCTCCTGACAACTTCATTGACTACTTGGTGGTCAGACTGGTGGGTAACTGACCAGCAGGTTGAACAAAATTCATTCATATTAACAGTACATGTTTCCCTTAATATCTTGGAATAAAAACAATATAAATAATGAATGTATATTGCAAAAGTGCTTAGAAAACCTTATTTTAAAGGTTTACCTTTAAGCAGCATTTTAAAGACTTCCCATTTTTGTTTTGTGTTTAACCCTATGAAAAGCATTTCCAACTTAATATGTTGCAGAGATGCCCTTATACTGTCAAGTTTGCACGTCTGAAATTTTAGTGTTTTTGTTACTCCCTTATAGAATTGCCTCTGCAACAGCATCTCAAAGGAGACCATGTTATGCTCATTATTCCCTAAATGCTCCCCCACACAAATGCTTAAGATGAGTTCAGTATTATAAGTTATTACAAGATCCAAAAGAGAGTTATTCCTAGTAGGTTCTTGAACGAGCTGGAATAAAAAGTTGTCATTCAGCATATTTACAAACCTACTAGCTTTTTTTTTTGTCTTGGCAACCCCATTACCCCAGTCAATGTCTGGATAATTGAATTCACCCATAGTAATAACTTGACCTAGTTGTGAAGCCGCTTCTATTTCTAAGAGTAGCTGGACTTTATATTCGTCACTTAAACTAGGTGGTTTATAGCATACACCAATGATGATAATTTTCTTTTTAACCTTTTTCCCAGTCAAAATCTCTACCCAGATGGATTCTACACCCTCACCAGTGCCAGCTATGTCTTCTTTAGTGCATGGCTTTAATTCAGGCTTTACATACAAACACACTCCTCCACCCTTTTTAATCCCTCTGTCCCTCCTTAAAAGGGTGTAACCATTTAAACTCACAGTCCAGTCACATGTATCATCCCACAACTATCTCTCTCCACCCACATGTACATAAACATCAACACATTTGACCCACAACAATTATCAACAGTAGCAGCACAGCGGATCTCTCACATTAACAACCTTTTTTGTCCGAATATGGCAACTTCTCTTTACAACGTTACTCTTTCAACAGCTCTTGACTCTCTTGCTCCTTCTACCACCCGTCACAGTCGGTCCAGCTTATCCCAACCCTGGCACACTAGTTTAATTCGGTACCTCAGAAGATGTAGTTGATCAGCTGAATGACAGTGGAGAAAGTCACAAACTGATTCTGACTTAATCCACTTCAAGTTCCTGCTCTCCTGCTACAGTCAAGCTCTATCAGTAGCTAAACATTTGTTATTCTCTTTTTTTTTTTTTTAATCTCCACTCTATCCTCTAAACCACAAGACTGTTTTCGACTTAACTTATTACTATGAACTTCCTCGCACTCACCACCCATTAATGTAACTGTCCAAGACCTTGCTCATTTCTCTAAAAATTTTTTACCTCATTAGACTGTGCATACCATCTGACAACAGATAATCTCAGATTATTTTGCAGTCCACTCACATCCACTTTGCACTCCGTCACCCCCGCAACACTAGATGTACTTAGCAAACTTCTAGCCTGCTCAAAACCCACAACCTGCTCCCTTTTCACCTCCTTCTGCACTTACCCACCTTTTTTTACCTTTCCCTTTCTACTGGTACTTTTCCATCTTTATACAAACATGCACCAATAACTCCTATCCTCAAAAATACTTTCCCTTCATCCCAGCTCTCCCACCAACTATTGTGCAGTTTTCCTTCTTCCTTTCGCATCCAGATTGCTGGAAAGGCTTGTTTACAAAAGCCTGGTCCAGCATCTCAAGCTGGCCATAGATGTTGAGATTTTTAAAAGATCAGATCCTGATCGTGAGACCACGATCTTCTCAGAACAATCGTACGATCATACGAATTTACCATCAACTAAAAAGACCAATTTACCAGGAAAACAAAGGGGAGCTGCCTGCTTGGCCCTGCAAACATAGATAGATTGCACTGGGACCGACAAAGATTTTTTGACCTGGCCGATCAATTTCCCGACAGATGTCGGCCGAAAAATCGTATGATGTACGATCGTTCGAATACCACTAACCGCACGATAATTTCGAAGGATTGGTCGGGCTTCCCTAAAATCGGTCGTTCGGCAAGAAGAATCGTCGCGTCTATGGGGACCTTAACTCACAACTCCCTTCTCGGCCCCTTGCAATCTGGCTTCTACTCACCAAGTAACCAATGATCTTCTACCGGCAAAGTCTTACACACACTATTCCATACTCATCCTTCTAGATCTTTCTTCAACCTTTGGCACAGTTGACCCCCCACTACTCCTAGACATTCTATACTCCGCTGATATACGTGACACTGCTCTTTCATGATTTACAACGTATCTGTCTGTCCGTTCCTTTAAAGTTGCTTTCTCTAACTCTACTTCTACGTTCCCTCTCTGTTTGAGTTCCTCAAGGCTATGTCTTAGGCTCTCTGGTGTTATAACTATACTTCTTCACTAGGAAAACGTATTCAGTCGTTTGGACTTCAGTATCCCCTTTATGCTGATGACACCCAACTCTACTTGTCTACTCCTGACCCCTCTCCTTCCATCCTTTCCTAAGTTACAGACTGCCTTTCTGCTGTCTCCTCCTGGATGTCACAGCGCCACCTGAAACAGAATCTTTCTAAAAGAGAACTCCTATTTTCTCTAAGATCCTCCCCTGTCCCTCAGATCTCACTCACAGTTATCAACATCACCTTTAATTTGACCACACTGCCTAGGAATTATCTTAGACACTCATCAGTCTTTTTCACCACACATCAAAACACTCGCAAAATCTTGTTCTATTCAGCTGTGCAACATTGCCCGAATACAGGGCCTTTTACTGCAGTCTGAAGAAAAAGGCGAATAATGATAAACATATTTAAAAAAAAAAAATAAGACCATTGAATGTTGGTTAAAATTTGCCATTCTGTAACATACTAAAAGTTTACTTAAAGGTGAACCACAGTTAATGCATTTTGGGGGTGTTGTTTCAACCTTTTTCATCTGGTACCTCTACTGAAATAAATGGGGTCTCCAACCTTGCTGTTGCCTGGTGTTCTAGCTTGGTTTTTTAATACATTTTTTATTTTGTTTCAGGACTTTATTGGTGGCTTGCTATATTATGTTATATTAAACTGGTGTGCCTGAGCATTTGTAAATTGTACAAATAATGTCATGTCTGCATAGAATAACAAGGACATCTGGTTTAAATACTTCCTCTACTAATTATGTTTCTGTCCATTATGATGGCGGAAATGCTCAGTGTATGGGAAAGTTTTGATATTTGCTGTTCCTTTGGTCTGATGGTATTAGCCTTCTTATCTCACACCTCCTTATAACTAGAGATAGTTTCTTAACATTCAGCTGGATACTGTGGTTAATGAGTGGGCCAGACTGATTCACATGAAGTCAAAGAGCAGTTAAACATATCCACCCATTCAAGTGCTAGCGTAATCTCCATCCTGACAGCTACTTACTCTTCTTCCCAGAGATGGCTTTACAGCTCTGCTTATTATTTGGGGGCATGTAGCCAGAGGTGCCTCATTACACAGAACATTAACATTTGTGTCATTAACCTCAGTAAGTTTAAGCCTTGCACAAATCCGGTCTATTTGTCATGTGGCAGAAACCAGAAATACTTGAGGAGATCAGGACTGGTTCATTAAGTGCATACTTGAATTAGATAGATTTGGGGGTTGAATCTGCATGATGAATACATACCGTGGCAGAAGAATGTCAGCAGATTAATGATAACAGGTGGAAGAAATTTTATGCATCACTTGCTACTTGGAATTGTTTAACCCTTGTATCATTTGCCTGGGTCTCAATCACCCCCTCTGTTAAAGAAAGGTATAGATACTTCATTTACCATTGTTTTTATCTGTGCTTAAAAAAATACAGAAAGATGTTCCACACCATTGGGTCTGTTATAAACAACTGTCTTCTAACTTGTTGAGATAATGCCTCTGGGGAGGCATGCCAAAATTAGCAAAAATTGGGTGTTTGAAGAAAAGAAGTTGAAGCAGCTTTTGGTTTAAATGGCCAGCAAAACAGTTTGTCATATTTTTCAAGGGAAAGGTTGGTCACAAAACATTGTACTTGTATAGGAAGGATCTGTTAACTGGAATCTTGTTATGTAGAAAGTTCCAAATGATAGGAAGTTCTTTCTATTTTAAGGAAATAATTAACATTTTTAAAAAAATATTTCCTTTTTCTTTGTAATAATAAAACAGTAGCTTGTACTTGATCCTAGCTAAGATAATTAATCCTTATTGGGTTTATTTAAGAGCAGATTTATTAAGGGTCAAGTTGTTTTCTTCCTAGAAAATTCGAGTTTTCGAGTTGTATTTTTGGGTTACAAAAAAACTCAAATTTAAAAAAAAAAAACTAGATTTATTATACCCTGACCCTAGAAATAGCTTGAATCTGAAAATTGTTGTTAAAGTCAATGGCAAATGTCCCTTGAACCATTTGAAAAGGTTAACGGCCTTGATGTTAATTTTCTTCTGAGGGTTTTGCCCGAAAACTTGAATGATCAAGTTTTCTTTCTTCGAAAACTTGATCAATTCGAGTTTTCAGGTTGCAGGACTCGAATTTGCACTCTTAAGTAAGATACCATTCGAGTTTTGAGGTCATTCCAGGTGAAAAATATAACACTCGACTTTTGATAACTCGGCCCCTTTATGTTTAAATAATTTTTTAGCAGACTTAAGGTATAGAGATTTAAATTACAGAAAGATCATTTATCCAGAAACTCCAGGTCATTCTGGATAACAGGTCCTACCTGTGCTGTCTTTATGTGTTTTTTTTCTTTTGAGTAGTGGTTTTTTAGCATGTTGTATTTATTTACACAAAATGGCACAATTGTTCTCATTTCATAAAGTTTGGTAGAAAACCATTTTTTTAAATTTTCAGTACAGGTATAGGACCTGTTATCCAGAATGCTTGGGACCTGGGGTTTTCCAGATTAGGGGTCTTTGTTATTTTGATCAACAAATAACAATACATAAAAAGTGTTAAACTAGTGTTAAAACAAGTTTTTTTTGGATTTATTTGTTCATAATGGAGTCTATGGTAGATGACTGTCCCATAATTTAGAGATTTCAGTATATCAGGTATAAAAAATCCCATACCTTGAGATAAAGGATCCCATACCTGGATAGCAGATCTCACACCTGTATTCCCTGATTTTGAAATTTATAAAAAAATTACAAAATTGAATGGGAAAAAAAACCTTGCACCTACAACTTGCTGTGATTTTGGAAGACAATTGGAGTTGTTTTTTCAACAAGGTTCTACTAGACAGTAAACACAATTACGTTTTTACAATGTGAAAACTCCATCACGTTTAATTTTGTGGGGTTTTATCCCAAAAAAGAATTGGATTTTGTGGGCACTTGAACACTATATATTCCAGTTTGGCTTTTTGTAGAGGGCATGGATGGTAAAACAGCATTTCAGTTGCTGGTAATCTGCAACCCTAAATATCCTTCTCACAGCAAAGGCTGTAAAGATACTGGGTTGGAAAGTCAATAAGAAAGAATTATAAAAATAATCTGCTTATTCATTTTTTGTTCTGTACAGTGTATTAGTTGGGCTGTCAAGAATAATCTTCTGATACTTTTCAAAGTAAAATCATTGGAGACCCAGATGAATTGAATCCTTTTATCTAATCATGGGAAAGTAGGCGCCAAAAATTGCTGACTTTTCATTTTCTGTCTAGCGCTACTTCACATAGGTTCTGGACCAAAAATAATAATTTATAATGCCGTTCTGCTAACTGACATTTATACACATTGAGCATATTTTATGTTTATTTTGCCATTAATCCAGTGGATTTGCTAAAAATGTTCAGCATTCCGTCATGGTTCTTTCAACTTTACGCTCCTTACTATATGACAGCCAGTTAGACTTTCCCAGAAATGAAAATATCATTGGGCCACTCAGTTGTTGACATTGTTTAATATTTGGGACATTCATACCAAATTCTCACATAGAAGTGGATTATAGTGTTACTGCTGTGCTACACAATATTGAGATATTCATAAATTGAATACCTATACAGGTATGGCATCCGTTACCAGGAAACCCGTTATCCAGAAAGATCCAAATTATGGAAAGGCCGTCTCCCATAGACTCCATTTTAACTAAATAATCCTAATTTTTAAAAATGATTTCCCTTTTCTCTGTAATAATAAAACAGTACCTTGTACTTGATCCAAACCAAGATATAATTAATCTTTATTAGAAGCAAAACCAGCCTATTTGGTTTTTGTTTTTTTAGCTGATTTAAGGTTATGAAGATCCAAATCTGTTATCCAGAAAATTCCAGATCCAGAGCATTCTGGATAACAGGTCCCATACCTGTATGAGAAGCAAACACAGCAGCACCTTTGTACTCATTTATATTTATATATCTTGCTTTCTTTATGTAGATTTTAATATAGTTTTTTTGGCAACTAGCAATTCCTTTGAAAATTAAACTTGCCCTGAATCCATATACAATTAATTTCTGCAGGATATGGTTTCAGCGAATCCCTTTGTGTGCAGCTAATCCAAATCCTTAGTCATGTGATTTTAAAGTTCTTGATAACTTGGTGCAGCCTTTTTTTTTTTGACAATTGCTTGAATTTTGTCAGCTGCATTTGGTTTGGAATATTGATGAAGAAGATCCGATACTTGGCCAAAATTAGACAATATGGTTTTGGAGCATCCCCAGGTAAAAGCTGACTAAAAACTAGATTTGCCCCATGTTAAATTCTTGATCTAATATTTGTGTCACTGAGGATTTATGAAATATAGAGATCTGTGTCAGACCTGCTTCCTAACCTTTCCTGCAAGAGCTTTATCTACAACCTGATACCGTAACACCATAAAAATGCATGGGTAGGAGGAAATTCGAATGTAGGTGGAAAAGCATTTGCAACCTGACCCACCTGCATCCACATTTACCTACTGGGATCCCACTCTGTACCCATTTGACCTGCTACAATGCACTTGTAATACCAGTTGTTTTTTCAGCACTTCTGACTCTTGCCAACTGCATTGTTTCCCTTTTTTTTTTAAATAACTTTTTATTGTTTTAACAAACCGTTAAAGTAAACATATAGTAAGAGAGAAAGGAGCTTCACAAGTGAAGTGACCTTGTATATCAAATTTTCTGTCGGACAGAACATTTGATATACAAGGTCACTTCACATGTGCCTCGGAGTATGTTATATACATGCTGAAATGCCCGTGTGGCCTTGCCTATATAGGTGAGACTATACAAACGATCTGTGATAGAATCAGCCAACATAAATCGACCATAAGCAAGGAGGTGCTGAAGTTACCTGTCCCTGATCATTTCCATTCGGCACGACATACACCAGCATCACTCAGGATTCTTTTCATAGAGTCTATGGTCCCCAGGGGGACAACAGACTCTTACAACTCCAAAGGAGGGAGAACATTTGGATTCACACATTGCAGACATTACAGCCTAGGGGACTTAATCAGGAATATGATCTGTATGCTTTCATTTGAGTAAATATAATTAGTGAGTTAACTTTGGGGTAGAATTGTGACTATGTTCAACATGACACACACAAAATATTGTTCTTGTTATAGAATATTGTTCTTATTGGAAAAAGTATCCCTGACGGCAAAAGCTATATGATGATACTAATTACCATAATGCATGTTTCTTATATGTTGGAATACCGCACTCTATGTAAACCATACTATATGTTGAAATTGCTTATAGGAGGATCCTTGTAATGGGAGAGGTGTGTTCATGTTAATGGATTGCCTTTTTATAGGATATGTCAGTAGGCATTATAATGCTTGAAAAAGAGGTGGGAGCCTCGAAACGTTGCAAGATAATGTGGTAAAATCTTTTTTGTTAAAGGAAAACTACACCCCCCAAACAATGTAGGTCTCTATAAAAAGATATTGCATAAAACAGCTCATATGTAAAATCCTGCTTCACGTAAATAAGCCATTTTCATAATAATATACTTTTCTAGTAGTATGTGCCGTTGGGTAATCATAAATAGAAAATTGCCATTTTAAAAAATAAGGGCCATCCCCTGAGATAGTAGGATTCACTGTACTCACAAACATACCAACAAAGCATACATGTTAGGTCACATGAGCCAATTAACAGACAGTTGTGTCTTTTGCTTCCACACTTCTTCCTGTTACAGTTAGAGTTGAAGTCTTTCTGGTCAGGTGATCTCTGAGACAGCACAGAGACCATCACGAAATGGTGGCTCAAGGCAAGACATGTAAAAGGGCAATATTTACTTAAATATATATTCCAGTTTGGTAAGATTCCTTAATATGCCACTTAATATGATTGAACTATCTGTTGCTTAAGTGTTCTTTTTGGGGGTATAGTTTTCCTTTAACCATACAAACAAGTGTCTGGATTTTTTTGTTTGATATATTAATTGTCCACAGCTGTGGACTAGGTCACTGACAGGCACAGTCTCAACGAGGGCATCTGGATTGGTCCGGGTGACCTATGAGGTGCAATTTTTTGTGTGTAAGTAAGTTTGGTGTATAATTTTGAACTGAATTAATTTGAATCTATTGTGCTTATCAGAGGGAGATAGAGGCTCTCTTAGTTCTCTTCCCAGTCCTCAGGATCTAAGTGGATGCCACTTCATTTCCATTTGAGTTTTACCCTGGGTTTGGGGTCATACTTTTGAGTTGCCAGAAGTTCATATGTTTTGGATACTAACTTTAGTTTGTCTAGTGGTTGGGTTATAGATTCTACTGTAGTGTGTTGTATCTTGGGTGGGTCCCCTTGAAATTGTATGTGATACTGATGTTGTATTTGTATTTAGCTAAACACCGACAGGTCTGCCAATCCTTGAGATTGTTGAACGTGTACGTGTTGAAGTTGTTTGCAAAGCAGCTTAGAAGAGCATTGTGCCACAAGGGCATACCTGGTGATATTGAGTTATCTCTATTGGTAGACTTTGTATAGAATGTCCCATGTCTTTTTTTTTGTAGTGTCTAGAAGGGGGATTAAGGAAGGTAGGGATTTTCTAGGTCTATATAGAGCATGATGCATTGATTCTATAGAGCCGAAGTTCAAGGATTTTCGATGTCAAGCGTTTTCCATTTGAAAACAGCATTGCCTCCTTTCTGACTTGCTGTTGCTGTCTTTCTTTTAGAAACAAATAACTTCCTTATAGCTTATCTTTTTCCTTTGCTTTCCTTTCCTTCCAATTTTGTATATGCATTAATTATATCAAATTCTCTCTTATTTTAACATTTTTAACACTGTTGTAAAAAACAAAAACATACTTTCTGTGTAGGTGTCACTCTATTTGTACCAAGTGTTTAAAACAGGGATCAGCTTAAACCCCCTGCCCTGCCTGTGCCCTTTAGACACTCGGTGTGATAGCTTTGGCAGAGATCAGGAGGTAGTGATGGGCTTGGTGTAGGCGAAGTCTTGAGCCAGAGAGTTGAAATGACAGCATGAAACAGGAAGCATTTGCAATTTACTTTGCATTACCTCATTGCACTGCCCCTGGAAAGTGAAGGGCACCCAGTCTAGTTCTGGCAATATTCGTTCAAGGGCAGTGACTATTAACCCCTGTTACTCTGAACATTCGCTAGGAAAGAAGGTTGCACATAAAGTGTTGTGCATGTCAAATGTGGGGACATTTTGCATGCATGAATGGTATATGAAAAAAATGTAGAAAAGGTTTCATTTTAGGGCTAATCTCCACAGGAAATTTTGTCACATGGTGTGAGATCAACACATCCTACAAGTCGAATATAGTCACATGGGTTAAAATATAATGGGACTTGTACAAAAATGTCGGATGCGAACACCGCATGTGTGACATAATCCGACAAGACAAAAACTGATGCTGTCTGACTGACTTTATTTTCCATTGAAATATATTGAATGTCGGATGTAGATGCATGAACAAACCATAACATTCGACTAGCTATAGAGGCGTAAGATTCCTAGCATCAGTGAAGACTGTGCTTGGAGGGAGGTTGGGGGGCCCAGCATTCCTTCCCCCCCCCATCCACTGATGACAGGAAATAATGGGAAATATGTATTCTCTCTGTGCTCTTGGACACTGGAACAATATTGCTGGAACAATAGCCGGTGGAGCGCTTTTTAATTATACCTCTCTAGTGCATTTGTTAACTGCTGCATCTGGGACACGGCTCTGTGTTTGAGGAGTGAGGATTTGTTATGAGAGCAAGCCAGTGGAGGCCTGTCAGCAGCAGGAGGGCCAGCGGAAAAGAGACATGGGAAGAAAGGTGATGGCAGATTCCGAAAGAGATGCTCATTAATGGAAGCACGTTTTATTCGTGCAGATGTTTCACAAGATTGCCTTGGTTCTAATAACTGCTTATCTTAACCCCATTAAAGGGGCTCTATTTTGAAAATTAAAATTTATAATAAACTTTATCTCACTGTAACAATACACTTTCTTAAAACTATCAATTAAAAATTCTGTACTGTTTAAATAATCAAGTTATTCTTCAGTATCTCACTCTCCACAGCCTGTCACTCTTCATGCTGAGGTCTGGGTCAGATTTTGGTTGACCGGTCTAAAAGTGGCCATACACAGGGAGATGTCGCCAAACGAGCGGCTCTATCCCCGATATGCCCACATTGAGGTGGGCTATATCGGGCTGATCCGATCGTGGGCCCTAGGGCCCAACGTTTGGCTCAGAATGGAGGCAATGCGGGCGGTCGGATCATGGGACCGCATCAACGAACAGATGCGGCTGCAGTCCGACGGCATTTTTTACCCTGCCCGATCGTCACCTGGCTGACTTTTGGCCAGATATCATCATCATTTCATCATCATTTATTTATATAGCGCTGTCAAGATACGCAGTGCTTTATATCGATCAGGGACGCCCATCGGATGGCCCTACACACTTGGTCTGTCAGCAGCTGGTATCAGCCCGTGTATGGGGGCCTTAATACATCATTTAGGGGGCTCCCTTTCTGTGCAGATTTACTCAAATAACCAACTCCAGCACAAAAAAAAAGTAACAAAATAACAGATTCTGGCAAACTCCCTGCACACAGAGAAACAGGATTTCCATCAAAGCTGGTTATTTTTATAGTGATCACCTAGGTTTCAGCAAGATGATTATATTAAATCTTCATTTTCACAACTGACCCCCTTAAAAGCCAGTGAGGACTTAAACACCTTAAAGGGGAAGGAAACCTCGTCGGCGCTAACCCCCCTCCCCCCTCCCGTGTATTGCCCCCCTTCCCTCCTCCCCCCTGGCCTACCCCTCCCGCTGGGCAAATGCCCCTAACTTGTTACTTACCCTTCTGCGCAGGTCCAGTCCAGCGAGTTCACAGGCGACATCTTCTTCCACGCGATCTTCTTCCTGCTTTGACCGGCGCATGCGCAGTAGGATCGTTTCGCCGGTACGATCTACTGCGCATGCGCGTGACTTTTGGCGCATGCGCAGTAGATCCGTACCGGCGAAATGCTCCTACTGCGCATGCGCCAAAACGCCGGTCAAAGGAGGAAGAAGATCGCGTGGAAGAAGATGTCACCTGTGAACTCCCTGGACTGGACCTGCGCAGAAGGGTAAGTAACAAGTTAGGGGCATTTGCCCAGCGGGAGGGGTAGGCCAGGGGGGAGGAGGGAGGGGGGGCAATACACGGGAGGGGGGTGGGGGGTTAGCGCCGAGGAGGTTTCCTTCCCCTTTAAATGATGATGAATCATGCAAACGTCATTATGTGAAAATTAACCCAATTTCCCCTGTAACACATTTCATCAGTGGAATGTACAAACATAATAAATGGTCTTAAGTTTGCCTAGTAACCCATAGCAACCAATCAACAGGTAGCCTTTACCAGTCAGCTGTTTAAAAAGAAACACCTGATTATTTTCAAAGGGTTACTAGATGAACATAATCTGGTTCAAGGATTAGCACTGTGCTGTTAGGTTTAGAAACTTCAAGTAACAATTACAAAAGCAGACCTATCGGCAAAAAACTATCAACATGACTTATAGTTAACCTTTTTAAAACTCAAACTTTTCTCATTATTTTAAAAATAAAAATTTGACGTTAACGCCCAACCACAATTTTGCTTAATTTACTAAAAAATCTGAACGAAAATTGTACCTGCGGGAAAAGACAAAAAATAGCGCGACAACTCTTATCGTACTACTTTTTCGAATTATTGCAGAAAACCATTTTCGCATGACAGCCAGTGTCAAATAGCCCAAAAGCCTTGAAAATCATGAGCAGAAAGAACATCTTCCAATTGTAAAAGGGACATCTACCATTGACTTTTACATGACTTTGACATGTTTTAGCAGGAATATTTTCAGATTTGGATTTTTAGCATCTTTGGAGTATATTGAAACTCTCAAAATTCTTTTTTTTTTGCCTCTAAAAATTAGAATTTTTCCCGTAAAGAACTCAACCAGAAAAATTTGAGGCTTAACAAATAGGCCACTTAATGTACATTAATATTTTGAAGAGTAGTTGTTTAGGAGCAGATTTATTATGTGGTGTAAAATAAATAATTTGCCAGTTATTGCCATGTAAAAGGGTAAAAATGCCATCTTTTATTATTATTATTTTTTTATAACGCTTTTTCTCTGAGCAACTTCTGCTGGAACTTACAAGTGTCTGAAGCAGTGTAAAATAATGGAGAAAAATCTGGCATTCGCATGGCGTAAAATACCACATTTTAATAAATTGGCCATTTATTTTACACAGCTTTTCTTGCGCATTTCATTTACACAGAATAATAAATAGGCCCCTAGGTGTCTGTATCACCTTGTCTTCTTTTTCTACGGGTGATTATAGCAAGAGGGGGCGAATGGGGATATAGTGGCACAAATTAATCTGAGGGACGGTGAGACACTCCAGTAACTCAGGTCAAGAGGTATCTTGTTCCTGTCCAGCTATAAATATAATTATACCCCACTCTTAAGATTTATTGGTTTGCTTTTAGAGAAGTGGAGCACATATACCATTTCCTGGCTGGGAAGGATAACTGCTGTAAATCCTCCCTAAAAGGCTCTACCTCTTTGAGACCCTGCACGTAATGGTACCGAGTGCTATCCTGCAGAGTATCCAAAAAATGTTTTTTAAGTTTATCTGGGCAAAGTCTAGGCACAGAATGCCCAAAAAAGTAATGACAATGAGCAGATCTCAAGGTGGGTTAGCTGTATTAAATAACTGCAGGTAATATGAAGCAGCGCAACTACTCCGGATATTGGGCTGGACCACCTGTGCCCCAACAACTAGATGGGCATTCAATAGATTATTGAATCATCTCCCTAGCCGCAATACACTTAAATACGGTCATCTAGCAAACTCCCAAACCAGTTAAGCTCTCATCTAACATTCTAAGACATCCGTGGCGGGCTCCCCTTGCATAATGCAGTCAATCCTAGCCAATCCACAGTTCCCTCCAGTCTCTCCCCTTCTTTCCAAGGACGTTGGTGTTTGAAAAACCTTTTTAGAATATATGACTTTATCAACCCACTAGAGAATAAAATATGCACTTTTGCAGAACTCCAAGAGAGTCATCAAATTCCCCAGATTTGGCACTATGAACATATCCAAATTTCCCATTTTATCCAAGGCATATACAGGGGATCCCCCCCCCCTCCAGCTCCCTAACCTCTTTTGGAAAAAAAAAGTGACTGGGTGGGCTGCCCCAGAAAGCATTAATATCTACCATTTATACCATCCTGAATACAGAAATGGAGGAACCGTTCCCTAAGCATAAATACATGTTACAATGGGAGAGGGAGCTCTCGATTGCCCTCACTTTAGAACAATGGGAAGATATCTAGGATAATGCTTGGAGGAGCGTTACCTGTGTGAGATAGAAAGTGTTTATAAGACAATATTTTCCTGGTATTATACCCCAGTAAAGCTTAGTAAAATAGATCCAAATACCTCAGCAATGTGCTGGAAGACATGTGGACATGAGAGCTCACATATTCTGTGGTATTGTCCAAAGCTATCTGAATTTTGGAAGGGCATCAGGGCAATGATAACTAAGATCTTCTTTTGGGAAATGCCTATTCAGGCCTCTAATGTCCTCATACAGACATTCATCCTCCTGAACAGAAACTCCAAAACATTATCTATACGGCAGCTAGACTGTCAATTCCCTCCAATTGGGAAGCACCCGATGCCCCAACAGTAGGTGAGCCTATCACTTGCATCCGGGACATGAAACTAATGGAGGAGGTGACCGCAAAACATAAAGGGTCTGTTCCTCAACATGAGAAAATATGATCAAAATGGGACTATTTTATATCTCTGAACAATCTACCCAGACTGGCATTCCCAGTAGAGGTGACAATGTTCTCCCTGTTATTTCTTTGACAACGATACTATTAGTGTTAATATTGCCTGTATAAGCTTTTGCAATACCATTACAAGACCATTCTGTAAAATTGCATTCATGACTTTATATATCTATTCTTTGAGAAAAGACGCAATGTCTGGAAATATAACCGTTAAAACCTAATAAACAAACTTTGTTACAAAAAAAGAGGCATCTCGTTTAATTTAAATAGGCGTTTAATTTAAATAGGCAGTTATAGTCAATAAATCCTCATGGTCATAATGACAGATTTCTTTACCCCATGTGCACTGCTGGTCTTCCATTTTCGCCAGTGTATTATGTTTTACCGTTTTCCACCTAGTTTTTTTTTTTTGGGGTGGGGGGGGTTAACACATTGTGAATGGGTAAAGTTGCAATAATTCATTTGAGGTACTGTGAGTTATTTAGATAATTTAGTTAGTTATGGAGTTTCTATCAATTCAGTTAGGCAGTTCTCCTAAATGTATCTTCGAGGCACAGTGACATATTCCCTAGGGAGATATATAAAACTCTTGCTAGTTTGAATTAATTATTCCTGCATTAAAGGCTAAATTTGATCCTTCATATTTTGCCCTGGATTCTCCACTTTACAAATAAGGTATTTTGATCTATGGGATATATTTTGTATGGACACTAATGTATAATTTTATGTATAATTTTTGCTATATTAATTTTACTCCTGTTTCAGACAACCATTTGTTTCTTTTCAGCCATGATTGTACAATATTACTTGCAGCATGACCTTAAATCCTCACTGAGATATTATAAGAAATAATGTCTAAAAATGTAATGGGATAACCAATATTTTCTCAGAGTTGTGACATCTGTATGAAAGCATGCGACATTGTATGGTCACGGAGCACCCTTTAATTCAGTGACAATTTAGGGCAATGACCCCCTACCAGTGCCTTGTGAGCAACCTGATGCTCCCAGTGGCCTCAAAGCAGGTGCCTATTTTTCAATTCCAGGCTTGGAGGCAAGTTTAGTTGCCTAAAAACCAGGTGTACTGCCAAACAGAGACTCCTGTAGGCTGCCAGTCCACATAGGAGCTACCAAACGGCCTGTAATAGCATTTGGCATCACCCAGGAAAATTTTTCATGCTTGTGTTGCTCCCGACCTCTGTTTACTTCTGAATGTTGCTCATGGCTAAAAAAAAAAAAAAGTTGGGGACCCCCAATTTAGGGTCTTTTTTGTCATAGTAAACCTGTTTTGTATTCATTTGGTTGGGCTCTGTAGTGTTTAGCAAGGCTGATTCTGTAATTTCCACCCTGATTTATATGCTTGGGGGGCCACCACTAGTTTAGGCCTGGTCTACAATTGTATTAAATGTTCATAACAATGATCAGAAAAGGAAATTGCTATTTCATTCAGAACAGAAAGCCTTTCCATTGAGTTACACCATTTTGGTAAAAGGCAAACAAAAGTTGTTGGTGAAAGCCTGTTCACAAGACCCTACATTTAAGGGAAATCATTTCTGTTTAGAAGTGATAAAGTAGCTAAAGTTACAGGAAAAACTTTCATGCTAACTAGAACATACATATAAATATAATGCCACATTATATTGAAAGACAGGTGAAATAAATATCTCTGTAGGACTTGAGGTGTAATCATGTATATTATGGGATTATTATTGAGAATCCTGTGGTGTTTGAGTTAATTCTCTTATCGTCAGTTTCTGAACAATTTAGACTTGAAAGAGATTCTTGCTTAGTGCCTGAAGCATCACTCCATTAAATTGGCCCCTACACGCTCAGGGAGTGATATCACCTGAAGTGTGTGAGGAAGCAAATCCTGCAGGGACCTTCTTATCGACCATAAATCACTCACTACCTGAAGCCTGTTGGCAGTAAGAACAGTTTGTAATTAGCACTGGTTCACTTCAGAGTTCAGTGAACACTTCCGCTGTTTATGGAGCAGCCATACAACTCAGGTGTGTTAACAGTGAAAGAGTTCTCAAGCATGCAAGTGACATTCCTGTGGTTCTAGGAATTTCCAAGAGCCACACAAGGAGGCTGGGGCCTGCAGAACTAAGCTGAGACAAAGAATGATGGTCGGGGAATAAGGACAACATTATTCTTAATTAGTGTACCCTTCCCAGAATAGGCAGTAAACCTTTTACATTGGAAAAACAAACTTCCAAAAACCTAACTTCAGCCTGGAATTGCAATCTCCAGCTGGTTGCTTTATGGCTGTGGTTCTCCAAACATGCTCAGATAGCTGAAGGCTTCATGTTGTTGTTCTGTAGCATGGAGCAGGTCTGAACCTCCCTCCAGAAGACTTTTATAATTCTCCCTGCCACCAGTCTGCTGGAGAATTTCATAGACCTATTTGTATGACATTTTTAACTCAGTTCAATGTACCCACAAACAGTCTGATCCAGCAGATCACTGGCCAACCAAATGTAAATAAACTGGATAGCACTAGCATTGACCAAGTTTAACTAGACTTTTCATTCTAGTTACACTTTCTAGTTTTATAATGGTACTGCTATGCCTCTAACAGTAAATATGAGTGGTTGCTCAGACAGCAAAGTGTCTAGGGTCTTTCCTGAGCGCAACTATATTAAAGAACTACCATCTTAACTGGCTGCTCAAGGATTTCCCTTTGCCTTGTTTAAAAGAATAATTCTCTCCTCTGCTTAATGGAATATCTTAAAGAATTATAAGAAGCCTCTTCTATGTGTAGTTTGTGCAAGAGGACATGCAATTTATTCATACAAGCTGACCATGTTATGGCAACTTGTTTATTTTTTATGGTCATCTATGGGTTGACTGTGGTACATTGTACATTAAGGGGTTACTTGGTAACATCTGGCTGCAGCTCATGACTGTGATTATTCTGCCTGTAATATTAGGTTGACTTTTCAGAATTTAGAACATGTGATTAGAATGTTCTGTCTTAGACTTGAAAGCATCCTGTGCTTACCCACAAAGGCTATTTATAAGAGCAGTGTCTAAGTGAAGTTATTATTCTGTGGGTTTGAGGCCATTATTTAGGACATGATAAAAGCAGGGTAAATGTCTTTATTTTTCTGTTGCCTCCACACCCAAGGAAGACTAAGTAGATCATCTCCCTGTGAATTCAAGACCTTACAAACTGCTGACTCTGTATTATCAAGTAGAGACAGATTATACTGTTTAGGGTGGGCACACAGGCGGGGAGTAGGAGAGATGAATAATTCTTATGAGAGGGAACCATTAACACTTCCCGTGTTTCATATGATTTAAGGGGTGTTTGATGTTTTATACTTGCTTGCAAAAGGAAGAAGATTACTTTTGAAGGTTGTAGAGAAAACAGGAACACCTTTATGTTTTAGTGATCTTGGAAGAGCTCTGATTATTTAGTTTGATACTCTAAAGATGTAATATATGTGGTGCAATTTATAGGTTATTGCAGTGAAGTTAGCTTTGTCCCAGTCCCTGGCTTGTTTTATTGTATGACTGAAAGAGCTTTTGCCCCTTGTTCTTGTTGAATGTACAGATTCCATTTTATTACTTTTTAGCTTTTTCTTTTTTGATTTCCATCATCCCTAAGTTGTTGACAGAGCAGCAATTGGCAACACCATAAGAATTACAAAAGTATTTTAATGTTCTGGTCTTCTTGCATTAGAAGAAGTCTAAACTAAGCACATATCGATGCATTTTATAAAGATACTGGGTGGCTGGCCCTTAGCTGGGATCTATAGTAGAACCCCCATTTTACTTTTATTTCAGATGCACAGCCTAAAGCAATAGTTGATTTTTGCATGGCTGTATGTGGTGCAGACTAAGTGGAATTCACTATTTATAGACAGAAACAGGGCAAAGTATGCATCTGCTTATTGTTTCAAACCTCTTTTACTAAAAATAGCATTCACAGAGAACAAACAGCCATTTTTGGCAAAATCAGGACACATTTTTTTTGTAAAATACAGGAAAGGTACCCATTAAAAAGTATTATACCACAAAATAGTGTAAAATGTGGGGAAACTTAAAATCAGGTGATTTAAAATTGAGGTTTGAAACTGTAGTAGTAAACACTTACACCCAAACATGAACTTGAATGCACACATGCAGCTTTCCCATATATACTGATCTCAGTATATATATATATATATATATATATATATATATATATATATATATATATATATATATATATATATATATATATATATATATATATATGGGAAGGCTATAAAGCTCAGTGTACAGTCTGTTCTTGTATTATCTAGTGTTTACCTTGAAACCGACCCAGGCAAAGTATTTTTTATATGTATATATTGAGCTGTATAAACTATTTATTATCACTCTGGTTTGCCTGTATAATCTAGTGGCTCCATATGTCAGAGAAAGACTGGACCACAGATGGTTTATCTGAGGTCGATTTGAGTAGAAGACAAAAACAGTTCATATGAGGAGACCCCATCAGACTTTCCATGGAAGCAGTAAGCTTCTGTCATCTTTTCATAGCCCTTTCTATCCATGTCCTGGGGTAACCTGCTTGTGCACTTTTTTTTTTTTTTTTATAGAAAATCCCAGATAACCTACAGAAGAACTTTATACATGTCCTTAGCCATGGTTTAGCAACATTACTAATAGGAAGACTATTTCTGTGGTTAAAGTGCTGTATATCTGCAGAAACATTGAATTAAACTACATTATGTTGTGCCTACTTTTCCTGCAAACTTCCCCATGTTCCTTTTGAATTGTAAAAAGACAAATGGATGAGTGCACCAGAACATTTCTTAGCAGCAAATGGGTTATTAAGGAAAATGCATATTCGGTGCTATTATTTACATATCTGACGTGCTAGTTCTTTATAGAAATGTGAAATAAACAGGAATCAGTAAACATAGCAACTGTTAGAGCGATCAGAGAAGTGTAGATATGGGAGCTGTAAATAAAACTGTTTCATGTTGGATGAACAAATGCTTGTTCTATGAACAAATGCTCCATGAATATCTTCTTTTGCCTTTACCTTTGTAGTTTTTTAACTTCTCAATTGTGGCGTACTAATGCTCATTTTGCCTTTAGATCCCCAACCAGTGTGCTCTCCAACCCCTTCGATGTTGCTCCCAGTGGCCTAAAAGCGGGTGCTTATTTTTGAATGAATAACACGTTGCTCTCCATCCCCCTTGAATTTTGCACCCAGTGGCCTCAAAGCAGGTGCTTATTTTTGAATTCCAGGCTTGGAGGCAAGTTTTAGTTGCATAAAAACCAGGTGAACTTCCAAAAGAGCCGGTCCCTGTAGGGGCTACTTAATGGCCAATCACAGCACTTCTTTTGCTCCATCTAGGAACATTTTTTTATATATTTGAGTTGCTTCTTAACTCTTTCTACATCTGAATGTGGCTCACAGGTAAAATAGGATGGGGACCCCTGGTCTAACCTTATGGATATGCTAATAGCTCAAGGCCTATAACCTGCCATTTTCTAATTACATACATATGGACAATAAAAAATTTTTTTTAAAAAAAAGACAAAAGTCTTTCTTCATTAGGCAAACATTAGCCCTGTGGCCCAGGCCCATCCTCCATAAAATGGCAGTTGTCTGGGGTACTATGTTTTAGGGTGCCAAGCTGCCATGTATTATCCATTTCTCAGGTTTACCTAGGCAGGCACAAATGCAGTTCTTTGGTGCATTATACTGCACATGTGCCTGCCCTCCATTTTAAAGCACCAGGTACAAAGCCGCACTTGAAGTTATTTCAGTGATGCTGGAATTGTGGATATGGTTATTTGCACTTAAAATGTATTATTGGTAAGTAAATTGAATTACAAAATCCACTGTGGCAGGGGCTGATTAAACTTTTTATACATTTGAGGTGATACACATGTTGCATTTTGTCAGCCATGAGAATCTTCTCTCCTGCGAAGAAGAGAAGAGTCTGGAAATACCTTTGCACAGGGGTTAATGTAAATTGCACGGGTAAAACATATAAATCATGTGATTGCATATTGCATGTCAGTGCATGAATATGATTTGAAACATGCCTTATTGCACAGCAGAATATGGAGCAGAAAAATAACCTCCTGGCTGCTGAACCTTAGTGTTTTAATTTTCTCTAGCACAAGGTGGATACAGGAACCGTTGGCTGTCAGTAGGATCTTGGGTGTTGTAGTTTGACAAGATCCAGATGACTTGCAGTTTCCATGCTGAAGAACTAAGTTATGAGAATTATGGGAGTAAATTATTTTCAGGTTTAGTAAGGACTGACGTGTATGTGTAGCTTGAGAGCAATAGTTTCAGTGCCTTATACGTGTTCCAAGATACCCAAAGTAAAACTAAAGCTGTTCAAAACATAATCCTTATCTTATGGTCTTTCCTTATTTTTCTTCAGCCAGTTACTTTTAATGTTTTTGTCCAGTAGTAGTTGTATATTCTATACTATATAATAATGTTTGTTGTTCCTTTTATCCCCAGGAATAGCCTACCTTGGAGGAGCATGCAGTGCCAAACGCAAGTGTGTTCTAGCAGAGGATAATGGGCTGAATTTGGCATTTACTGTTGCTCATGAGCTGGGCCACAAGTAAGTTTCTGACCTCCATACATTGTTCCATGAAAAGATTCTAAATTCTCTGTACAGCATATTCTATGATTCTTCTGAAATACACCACAGCTGTCCTATCTCACTTCTGCTGTTTATCTTCTGTGAGACCTATTAACAGGCATCAGGGTAAAATATATTGACAGGTTTGAGGTTTTTAATTATTTATAACTGTAATCCCTCAATATCAGCAGATAACTTTTAACTGCAGCTAAATTGTTGTTACTATATATACTCTTGCTTTCCAGCAGGAAAGCTTAAAGGGATACTGTCATGGGATAAACATTTTTTTTCAAAATGAATCAGTTAATAGTGCTGCTCCAGCAGAATTCTGCGCTGAAATCCATTTCTCAAAAAAACAAACAGATTTTTGTTGTATTCAATTTTGAAATCTGACATGGGGCTAGACATTTTGTCAATTTCCCAGCTGCCCCAAGTCATGTGACTTGTGCTCTGATAAACTTCAATCACTCTTTACTGCTGTACTGCAAGTTGGAGTGATATCACCCCCTCCCTCCCCCCCCCCCCCCAGCAGCCAAACAAAAGAACAATGGGAAGGTAACCAGATAGCAGCTCCCTAACACAAGATAACAGCTGCCTGGTAGATCTAAGAACAACACTCAATAGTAAAAACCCATGTCCCACTGAGACACATTCAGTTACATTGAGAAGGAAAAACAGCAGCCTGCCAGAAAGCATTTCTCTCCTAAAGTGCAGGCACATGACCAGGGGCAGCTGGGAAATTGACAAAATGTCTAGCCCCATGTCAGATTTCAAAATTGAATATAAAAAAATCTGTTTGCTCTTTCGAGAAATGGATTTCAGTGCAGAATTCTGCTGGAGCAGCACTATTAACAGATTCATTTTGAAAAAATTTTTTTTCCCATGACAGTATCCCTTTAAGGTTGGCTTTTTGAAATCTATGTACTGAGGCAGCAAATCCATTAAGTGAGCTTCAGCTCATATTTAAACATCAAGTTCATTTATTGTATACTAGGAGGGGACAGCTTTGGGGTATAACATAGCAGGAATTTGCCCTGCCCCCTCCCCCACCAGCATCTTGTAGGCCCAAAATGGAGTGTAAAGTTGGGTATCAGCTGTTGGCTGTTTTATATCAAGCATGTCCAAAATTCGGTTGTATAGCTGTTGTTGGCCTACACAGTGTAGACACCCAGAGCTTGAGTGTTGTGAAGAATTGCAAGTTTTAATTAGTTTATTCTTTTGGATTGGCGACAGTTGTTTTTTTTTTTTTCCTCACGCTGAAATATGCCCCCCAGTATCAATTGCAAAAGTACAAAATGCTTAGCCACTTAGTGTAATGCCCTCTACTGGAACCAGCGGCCATGGTAAGTGAGCATTTGCTTTGGGCTTCCCAAATAAGCTATTCAACTTTCATATTTCTGTCCCCACATGGTTACAAGTGTCAAGATATGCAGGGATGAAAACCATTTGTAATGGGCAGCTAAAGGTACCCAGACCCCCTCTGTAAAGGCCCCTGGTCATGGGGTTAGGGTGTGTATACAACTTCTCATAGTGGGCATTGTGGAGAGGTGGCTGGCTAGGTTTAACCTTTCATAAATTCCCTTAAAGGATGTCAACCCCAAAAATATTTTTTCCTAATAAAAGAAAACACAATTCTAAGCAACTTTTCCATACACATTCAATACAAATTTTCTATGGTTTTTAAGTTATTTATATATGTATTACTACTGAAAGCAGTGTTTGTCTGTCCCTTCCCTGCCTCGGTGGTCTGACTTTTGATACAATGTAAGACAAGGCAGCTGATTAACAGACCTGTTTTTGCTGGGGGACTCTGACTCTTGCAACATTGTATCAACAGTCAGAGCCACCAGGGCAGAGACTAAGCAGGGACAGACAAACACTGCTTTCAATAGCAATACATTTACAAATAACTTAAAAACCATAGACAATTTGTAATGAATCTATATGGAAACATTGCTTAGAATTGTGTTTTCTTTTATGAGGCAAAAAAATATTTTTGTGGTTGACTTATCCTTTAAAGGGATTCTGTGATTTTATGGTGTTGTTTTTATTCATAAATTTCACTATTTGCATTGCAATTACGTCACTCTACCATATAAAATGTTATTGCTATACTAACAAATGTATTTTTTAGCTGTAATATTGGTGTGTAGGCAGCCATCTCAGGTAATTTTGCCTGATTCTGTGCTTTCAGAAAGAGCCAGCAATTCATGATGGAACTGCTTTCAGATAAGCTCCTGCTCAGTATAATTGAAGGAGTTGCAGTGGGACTTGGATTTTTACTATTGAGTGCTAATCCCACATTTTGTCAGGGAGCTGTTATCCATTTACCTTCTCATTGTTCTGTTGTTAGGTTGCTGGAGGGGAAAGGGAGGAGGGCAATATCTCTCCAACTTGCAGTGCAACAGTAAAGAGTGACTGAAGTTTATCAGAGCACATGACTGAGGGCATCTGGGAAACTAACAACATGTCTAGCACCATGCCAGATTTCAAAATGAAATATAAAAAAAATCTGTTTGCTCTTTTGAAAAATGGATTTCAGTGCGGAAGTCTGCTGTATTAGCACTACCAACTGATGCATTTTGAAAAAAACATGTTTTCCTATGACAGAATTCTTTTAACTTGTATAATATTAATGGCGTCAATGAACACCTGGGGGTCTTAATTGATTTTCTTGATGTTCCTATATTTAAACAGTCCAAATCTATTGATTATGGCTTGACATATCTAAATGCTAATGGTGGAAAAATGCTTGCAGCTTTTTGTTTTTTTTCAAAAGATTTTTATTTATTTGTTTGAACTTCAGCAAACAGAGGATAGTCAGACCATGAAAGCAATGGTTACTACTAGTACTTATGCAAATTCTATATTCTGTACAGTACTACCGAAAGGAGCCAATGCTCTGATATTGGGTCAAACATTTTTCTTTTTTAAACATAACTTAGTAGTACAGATTGAAAGGAGAAGAAAAAAAAGGGGGGAGGGGTAGGCCGTGGTAGATGGATCAATAATTATAGGCATACATGCATTTCGTATCCAGTTCTCTGGTGTGGCTGATGAACCAGGCCATACGTGTAGGTAGCTACATACAATGCACCCACAACTTTTTTCAGACATTTTAACTTACTCTCCAGCTGCTATTCCAAGCATGCCTTTATGTGAATAAGGTAAGAGTACTGTATATAGGCAGGGTGAGCAACCGAGAAAAGAATGTCTTATACAAATACATCCAGTTTACTAACTGCCTGTTATGAAAAAAATAGTGTACCAATGGTGTCAATGGTGATTGACAGTATTTTTTTTTTATATGCTAAGCAGTAAATTGCCAATAACCTGTTGGCTATAGTTTGCAGAATAATGACGAGTGACCTCATATGACCAGTAGTGTAGGCACCTGAATTATCACTGGACCTATTCACCAGCTTGCTTGGATACTTAGTATTATGGAGGAGGCCATTAGAACAGCTGTAATTATTAAGAAGACGGATCACAACATGAAGTATCCACTGTGCTGGCAAGCTCTTCAGGCTGCAATTTAAAACCACTAATTTGGCGTCTGTGAATTATTTACATTTAAAGAAAAAAAAGAATTCTGTTTGGTGGAAAATGTATGTAACTATGAAGATCAAGACCCATTTAAATCAACTTCTATATAATGGATTAAAGGCTTCTCTAAGGGGTTTCAGTTTTAATGTTTCGCCTGAGACCAGTGACAGAGGCTAAAGTAAGAAGCAAGTTGGAAGGGATTAGTTCCACATGTTCATAAATTGTCAGGCTGCCAAAGACTGTCAGTGAGACCGTGTAAAGTATACTTTACTGCATATTATTCAGCTGCTATACGGAAAGGAAAAACGGTTAGCTGTGGAAAAGGATGCCATTGGACGCCTGGTATAGTCTTGTTGGTGGTACAAAAAGCTCCTCGTTGGCTGTCACCTCCCTAGAAGACACAGACAGATATACAGCATAGGTTAATCACTGCTAAATGTACGTTTGGCTTTACCGCAGATACCTGACCATGACATCAGTATGTCATTAATATGTGTTTCCTGGATAATGGAAAAATGAATGCAATTATAAGTAGGGAACAGGGAAGAGTAATGGGACCCTTTTGTAAAAATCCGAATGAGCTCACTTGCACAAAAGGCATGGAAAATGTTTTGCAAATCTTGGCAATAAGTTATTTATCATCCTCTGCTCCGTAATGCTAAATTGTTATATATATTCTCTTGTGTCACATCAGTTAATTAAGTGGCCTGTCTTGATGCTCAGACAAATTGAATCCACATGTAATTTTACAAATTGAGCTTGCACTAAGAATCCAAATGAGCTACAGTTTCAGGGAATTGGATAGGATGGCAGCCATTTAAAGGCATTATTGGACAAAACGCAATACTGTATTGCATGTACTTGTTTGCACACACACAGACAAACCTCTTTTAGATTTGTACATCTGGACACTACAAATGTTCCCCCGTTCATTTTGCAAAACCAGCCAAGCTCTGTCAGGTTGCATGGGGATTGTGAGTGAACAGATTTTTTTCAAGTGCATCTACAAATTCTCTATTGAATTTAGGTCTGGGCTCTGGCTCAGCCATTCCAGGACATTATCATTGTTGTTTTTAAACAATTCTTGTAAAGTTTGGCTTTATGTTAGTGCTTATTTGCAGACTGCAATCATGTTTTCTCCGGATTTCACTGTATTTTGCTGCATTTGTTCAGCCCTCTGCCCTCAAAAGCCTTCCATGGCCTACTGCATAGAAGCATCTCCAGAGCATGATGCTGCTGTCAGGGAGCCGGGAGGTCCCTCCAGGGAGGTAGTCAGGATCGAGGAGGAAGCCCTCTTGAGGGAGAGAGGTCGCGGTATCCAAGGGCTTAATCAAAAGAGTAGTCGGGATCCAGGCAAGAGTTCAAAGGCAGGCAGAATATTAGCAAAGTCCAAAAGTCCAGGCAAGAGGTCAGCAACAAACAGGAACAAGATAAGTCTTCAGCAAAGCAGACAGGAAACCCAGGAAACTTCACAGGAATGAATCCTATACTTGGGCGCCATTCTGGCGTCTTGGTAAGGCTTTTATATTTGAATTTGGCGCCATTCTGACGTCATCGGCGTCCTTGCGTCGACGTCGACGCGCTGACGTCATCGCGTCGGCGCCGCTACCCACGTGGCGGCCATGGGCGCCGCCATTTTGGGAGCGACGCCGGCAGGGAAGGACGCGCCGCCCGGAGCTCCTGGACCAGCTCTTGGCGGCGATCATGACAGTACCCCCCCCCCTCACGGGGGGCCTCCGGACCACCAGGACCTGGCTTCTGGGGAAATTTGGAGTGGAACTCCCTCACCAGACGAGGAGCATGGACATCAGAGCGTCCTTCCCAGGAGCATTCTTCAGGGCCAAAGCCTTTCCACTTAATGAGGTACTGAAGAGAGCCCCTGGAGATTCTGGAGTCAAGGATCTTCTCCACCTCATATTCTTGTTGACCATCCACAGAGAAGGTAGGAGGGGGAGGCTGGACAATGGAAAAGCGGTTGGAGGTAGCGGGTTTCACCAAGGAGACATGAAACACGTTGGGAATTCGCATCTCAGGGGGAAGCTGAAGTCTGACAGCCACAGGGTTGATCACCTCCGAGATGGAGAACAGACCTACGAACCTCGGACCCAACTTAGGAGATGGTACCTTCAACCGAATGTTCCTGGAAGACAACCAGATTTTATCACCGACCTTGTAGGGAGGAGAGGGTCTACGTCTACGATCTGCAAACGTCTTATGAACCAGAGCACTCTTCTCCAGGTTTGACTTGGTTGCAGCCCAAATAGCAGACATGTGGGCTGCATGGTCATCAGCGGCCGGAACATCAGACAACACAAAGTCTTGTGGGAAGGCTTGAGGATGTTGACCATACACCGACATAAATGGGGACCTTCCAGTGGAAGTGTGGCAGGCATTGTTATGAGCAAATTCCGCCCACGGGAGGAGATCAGACCAATCATCTTGACAAAGGGAAACGTGGTTCCTCAAGAACTGTTCCAAGGCTTGGTTCACTCGCTCAGCTGCTCCATTAGTCTGGGGATGATAAGCTGAGGAGAACTGAAGATTAATACCCAGATCTTTGCACAGGGAACGCCAGAACTTTGCCGTGAATTGGGACCCTCTGTCAGAAACGATCTCAGCCGGGAAGCCATGCAGGCGAAAAATGAACCGGATGAACAACTGTGACAACTCCACCGCAGATGGAAGCTTCCGTAGAGGGATGAAGTGGGCCATCTTGCTGAAGCGGTCAATGACAACCCAGATCACGGTGTTCCCACTGGAGGGAGGAAGTTCAACAATGAAGTCCATTGCCAAATGCGTCCAAGGACGAGAGGGAACAGGCAACGGCTGTAGTAACCCACTGGGGCGAGAATGGCTGGACTTGGAAGTTGCACAAACAGTACAGGCAGAAACAAAGTCTTTGACATCTTTACGGATTTTCGGCCACCAGACTAGACGCCGTAAAAGTTCAAGAGTTTTAACAGGACCAGGATGTCCCGCTTGTTTGGAACTATGAGTCTGTTGCAGGATAGGCAGACGAAGCTCAGGAGGTACAAAAGCCATTCCGATGGGGGTATCAGGAGGGGCAGAAGATTGACCAGCCAGGATTCGATCAGCAAACTGAGGGTACAATGAAGCGATGATCTTGACAGGAGGAATAATTGGCTCTTGTCTTTCAGGAGAACGATCCACCGGAGAGAAACTTCGCGACAGAGCATCGGCCTTCCGATTCTTGGAGCCAGGGCGAAAAGTCAAGATAAAGTTAAATCGGGAAAAGAAGAGAGCCCACCTTGCCTGCCTGGGGTTCAGCCTCTTGAGAGATTGAATGAATTCGAGATTCTTATGATCGGTGAAGATCGTGACTGGAATCAAGGAACCTTCAAGGAGGTGACGCCACTCTTCTAAGGCGAGCTTGACAGCCAGGAGTTCTCGATTTCCTACATCATAGTTATGTTCAGCAGAAGAAAACTTCTTAGAAAAATATGCACATGGGTGCAGCTTTCCATCAGAGGGATGCCTTTGGGACAAGATAGCTCCAGCTCCAACTTCAGAAGCATCCACCTCAATGAAGAAAGGTAACCCCGGATCAGGATGGCGGAGAACCGAAGCGGAAGTGAAGGCATCCTTCAGGGATTGAAAGGCTTCAATAGCAGATGGAGGCCAGGAACTGGGTTTACCCCCTTTTCGGATGAGGGCCAGGATAGGAGCTATACAAGAAGAGAACCCCTTAATGAATTGCCGGTAGTAATTGGCAAAACCAATGAATCTCTGGATCGCCTTGGTGCTCAGCGGAAGGGGCCACTCTTGGATTGCGGACACTTTAACGGGATCAATCTCGAAACTCTCTGGGGAGATGATATAGCCCAGAAAAGGAATCTTGGACACTTCAAATACACATTTCTCCAGCTTGGCAAAGAGAGAGTTCTTCCTCAAACGAGAGAGTACTTCCTTCACCTGGGAGCGATGGCTTGCAAGGTCCTTGGAGAAAATCAGGATGTCGTCTAGGTATACGACCACAAACTTCCCCAAGAGATCCCGGAAAATGTCGTTCACGAATTCCTGAAAGACAGCGGGGGCATTGCAGAGACCAAAGGGCATTAAGAGGTACTCATAGTGCCCATCACGAGTGTTGAATGCTGTCTTCCATTCGTCACCTTCCCGGATGCGGCTAAGGTTGTACGCCCCACGGAAATCCAACTTAGAGAAGATTTTAGCCCCCTTCAGTTGGTCGAAAAGTTCTGCGATCAGAGGCAAGGGATACCGGTTCTTAACGGTGATTTTGTTTAGACCCCGGTAGTCAATACAAGGACGTAGGCCTCCATCCTTCTTCTCCACGAAGAAGAATCCAGCCCCTGCAGGAGAAGTAGAAGGGCGAATAAACCCCCGCTGTAGATTTTCTTGAATGTATTCTTTCATGGCAGAGGTCTCTGCTGGGGAGAGAGGATAAGTGTGACCTCTAGGAGGCATGGTTCCAGGCAGGAGATCAACTGGACAATCGTAGAGACGATGAGGAGGGAGAAATTCTGCAGACTTTTTACAGAAGACATCAGCGAACTCCTTGTAGAAGGAGGGAAGCGTCTTCAACTCTGACGAAGAAATATTCACCCTCTGGATGGGTTCAGCAGGAAGGCAGTGCTGTTGACAGTAAGGACTCCAACGGGAAACCTGTCCCGAGGACCAATCAATAATAGGGTTGTGCAGGCGTAACCAAGGAAGCCCCAAGACGACTGGAACAGAAGGACAGGAAATAATCAGGAACGATAACTTTTCTTTGTGTAAAGTCCCAACCTGTACAGGCAATTCCCCAGTCGTCATAGAGATAAACTCGGATTCAAGGGGTCGATCATCAATGGCGGTTACACGAAGTGGAGGAGTCAATGGAGACAGGGGAACATTCATATGCTTGGCAAAGAGAGCGTCCATGAAATTGCCGGCAGCTCCAGAGTCAATAAAAGCAGAGCCAACAATGGTCTTAGAGGACAGACGGATCTGTAAAGGCAGAAGAAACCTACGAGAGTTCTCTTGTGACTTGGGAGTAACACCCCCTACATGAGTCTTTGCAAGGTTACCTTGAAGAGGGGAACTCTGAGGCTTCACAGGACAGGAGTTGGCAAAGTGAGATTGACCCCCACAGTAGAGACAAAGTCCAGCCGTACGTCTCCGGAGTTTCTCCTGTTCAGAGAGACGAGCTCTTCCGACTTGCATAGGTTCCTCCGGAGGAATAACAGAAGGCTGCTGGGAGGTAGGAGGTAATAGAGGTCTTTGAAAGCGAGGAGCCAACATGGGTTGAAATTTCTTGACTCTGTCCCTATCAGCTTGATGTTGTCTCTGACGAGCCAAGCTCCTTGATTACAAATGTCTGATCTCCATTTAAGCAAATATATGACTTTAGAAAAAAAACTGGCTGCACCAGTGATGATTTAAATCTAATTCCTTGCTTCTATTTGACTTTCTGTATACATCTTTATATATTCATATTATTAATTGTATTTGTGTTTTGCAACAACATCTCAAGTACACCAACATGTTTTCCCTTCCAAATACAGGCTTAGATTTTCCTTTCCAAACCATGTGTTTCTTCTTAGAGGTACATTATCCAAATGGTCTCCACCTATATTTCAGCTATATGTGTATGCCATTGAATGACTTAAGAATTGGACTAAAAAGTACACAGAAATTGCATAGCCTCCAAGTAGAACTTGAAGCAGAGCCCTCAGTCATTTTATCCACCTTTGTATAGAGGCTACAGACATTAAAGAAACAGTATACCCCTTTGTTCAACTTGAGTTCAATGATAAGACTGAATATGATTTTTTGCCTATTTTCCTTTAATCACAAAATCAAAATCTATGGATTTTGTTATTTCTTGCAGTAAGGGCAGAAACGACGGACAAGAATATTCAGGGAGATCTAGTCGCCCGGCGACAAATCGCCTCTTCTTCAGGCGACTAATCTCCCCGAACTGCCTCCCCACCGGCTAGAATCTAAATCGCTGGTGGGATGACTCTTGGATCGTTTGGTTGGGTCTTGATCCTGATGCATAAAATGCATGGGCATTGTACTGTATGGGAAAAATGTGTTTTATTTGTGTAGTTGCCTTGTCCTGCAGCGGGTTGGGTACCTGCGAAATACCTGCAAAGCAGTCAGGACTCAGCAGGCATATACTTGATGTTCCCAGGTACCCTTTAGCTGGAGTAGGGTGGGCTACACGTGGCCATTTAAGGGGGAAAAAATAAAAATATATGTTTTACAACATTAAAGGAAATGTCAAGCCTTTTTTCAGTTTTGGCATGCCTGTATAGCCTACCTTATCCCAACCCGAACCGCATTAGTTTCGCTGTGAAAATTGCCTCCTTCTCCCTGCACCGATGCATTCTTTGTCTCTCTGTACAATCATTTACTCGGCAGCCATTTTTTCCGGGTTGTGCTCTTCCTGTTTGTATTGCGCATGTGCCGACAGTCCCTCCCGTCTGACCTCTACACTGTGGTTTCTAATTCAATAAAACTTTACGCCTTCTTGAATTTACATAGAAAACATCCTGGTTGGCTAAGGCGCTTCAATAGTTAAAGTCTCAGGCTCTATTCCTCGCTCACTGCAGTCAGTAGAAAGAATAATTGCTAGGAGCAGGGGAGAGGTTAGGATCGTCATCTCTCTATAGCAACCGCCAGTGCCATCTGCTGATTGCCGGATCGACTGAGGAGGCGTGTTAGAGAGTTCATTGATGATGCGGCTGATTTTTTTAACCGAAGCCCAAGTCCTCTTGGGCCTCTAATGCGCATGTGCAAGATTATCTAGTAGAAAGTGCGCATGTGCATATCGCCAAGTGACGAGGCTCTTTCCGAAGGGAGGGGGGAGAGAGTGCTGACCGTGCAGAGAAGAAGCAGGGAGCTGCAATCAACCAAACAGCTCAGCTCTTTGCTTTTCAAGGACGAGAGTAATAGGTATGTGAAGACTGTAGTGAGGCATGTTAATGATTAAATTCTTGTTGTGGGGGTTGACATGTCCTTTAAGGGGCAAATTTACTTAAGGTCGAATATAGAGGGTTAATTAACCCTCGATATTCGACTGTCGAATATCGAAGTCGAAGGATTTAGCACTAATTGTTCGATTGAACGATTAAATCCTTGGAATCGTTCGATTCGAAGGATTTTAATCCATCGATCGAACGATTTTTGTTCGACCAAAAAAAGCTAGCAAAGCCTATGGGGACCTTCCCCATAGGCTAACATTGACTTCGGTAGCTTTTAGGTGGCGAACTAGGGGGTTGAAGTTTTTTCTTAAAGAGACAGTACTTCGACTATCGAATAGTCGAACGATTTTTAGTTCGATTCGAAGTAGCCCATTCGATGGTTGAAGTAGCCAAAAAAACAATTTGAAATTCGAAGTTTTTTTCCTCTATTCCTTCACTCGAGCTAAGTAAATGGGCTCCTTAACGTTCGACGTGCGACAACACTTCCAGTTTATATAACGTCACTTCTGTTCTACGCTGCGGCAAAGGGTCAGATAGAATTATATGGAATGGGTAAGAAGCTTCAGGTTGGGCTTAAGGGGTCATTCGGTAAATGATTACAGGATCCAGTATTTGTTACTTGCAGGTAGCTTAGAGCATCTAAAGAAATGGAGTCAAGAGTAATTTCTGACCCTGTGTATTAATGAAATATCCCTATAAAGCACAAGTCAAAAACATCTGCACTACCAAGGCTCAACTTCAAAAGCTTTTCGAACAGCATGTTTATAGAAAAAGTCCAGTTGTGGGATTGGCAGCCTTGGTCTGAATTGTTTAAACTGGGATAATTTAGGCACTCAAAGTAACCATAAGCATGCAGACCTAGCACAGCAAGCGCAAGACACCGATCAAAGGCTTTCCACCATAATTAAAGATCAGTAGTATCCTATAATATGAATGTTAAAGGGTCTTATTTTAGGTTATACATATAATTATGACTTATAATTATTCTAATGGTTTATAATTATTCTGACCAAAGTGTAAAAAAAAAAATATATATATATATATATATATATATATAATATCTTTTCAATATCTAGACAGGCAGTTTTAAACCTTCAGTGTCTTCTATTTGCAATTAATTTTAAGAAGAAGCAATGATGCCTTCATGCATTTGAAAGAAGAGATGCAAAGAACTATGCTGTAAGGTGTGCAACTTTGCCTAATAAACTAAATACGTTTAACTTCTTGCCTTCATTAACAAGTTGGATGTTCCTGAAGTCTTATCAAAATATCCGACATATATGGCACTCTGTGGTTAGGCTCATGGCACATGGAGTATGCTGTCTGCTGATCCATGGCTAGAAGCCTGTCTTTTTTTTATCGGAAAATGCCTGCCCCTAGCAGTGCTTATTCTGTGATCCATTTACCCAGTCCCATTTGTCAAACCTGTGATATTGGGTTTAAAGCTTTTATTTCCATGTCCTATTCATATTATAGATTTCAGATCTTTTACGGAATTGCTGTTATATATAACTTTAAAGGGGTGGTTCACCTTTAAGATAACGTTTAGTATGTTATAGGATGGCCAATTTTAAGAAACTTTTCAATTAGCTTTCATTATTTTTTATAGTTATTTGCCTTTTTCTTCTGACTCTTTGCAGCTTTCAAATGGGTGCCCCTGATCCCTTCAAAAAAGCAAATGCTCTGTAAGGCTACAAATGTATTGTTATTGCTACTTTTTATTAATCGTCTTTCTATTCAGGCCCACCCGTATTCATATTCGTCTCTTATTCAAATCAATGCATGGTTGCTAAGGTAATTTGGACCCTAGCTACCGGACTGCTTACAATACTAATTGAAGAGCTTCTGAATAAAAAGCTAAGTAAGTCAAAAACCTTAAATAATAAAAAAAAAAAAGAAAACCATTTGCAAATTATTTAAAAATATCACGCTCTACCTCATACTAAAAGTTATCTTAAAGGTGAACAACCCTTTTAAAAGAGCAAATGAGAACTGATTTTGTTGTCCAGTTGATTGGACTTATTTCTACAGATATACCATGACCTGGATGAATGAGATTCTTCACAAATTGATGTGGTAGTTCATAAACCACTTCAGGGCAGACATATTCAGGCTCTTCCATATTGATTTTATGGTTCTCATTACATTTTTCTGTTTGCCTAGAAAAAGCAGCTGTACTATAAAACACATCCCTGCTGTTCCAACTTGAATATTTGCTGTAATAAGTTCATGCACAACAGTATAATTTTCCTTGTAAATATTTGTGTTCAGATAATTTAACAGAATGAAAGCTTTTTGTAAATGCCCTAAACTGGTGCTCAGATTTACAGTTTTGCAGGACATTGTGAAAGAAGCCCTAAAATTTTCCTACAGAGCATGTAAAAGGCAAATACCATTGATAGTAATAATGTACCTGTGGAGAAGCAATGATTTTGTTGGCATAGCCTTAGTAACAGTAAAATGTATATGGGTATAGGTACTTGTATTTTAAAAACTGAATTTTTTCCCCACAGGATTTACAAAGAAAAAGAAATCACACAGGATTTAACAGCCCTAACAATCAGTGTATAGCTGAGATGTTAATTAAAAATTAAGTGTAGCAAGGACACAGGCAGTGCTATATACTGTACCAAACAAGTTATGGGATGTAGATGGTAACATGCAGTTGGTTGGCTTGAATTAAAAATGTATTTCTGCTAGTTTATAACATTGTGCAATATATGAATATCCAACCTAAAGCCTCCCACAGCTGTTAAACTATGATTCTTGTAATCCAACAACAATGTAGGGGACATTGGTTTAAAATATCTGATGTGTGTATTTATAAGTAAATAAATATGAATTCTTAGCTTATTGTTTATAAGAAGGAACTTTTTTTTTTTAGATCTTGAAACTTGGGTCCTTGACCGACTGCATAAACCCCTCTTGTATGTTTCCTGTCTTTATTTTTTTTTCATATTGTGTGTCCCATCTTTCTTGTGCCTTTTCTCCCTTTCTTGTCTTTTGTTATTATTGTCTTCCCTTTTTCTACTCATTTGTTGCCTTTTCTGCTCCTATGAGCTCTGCTTTTTTTGTGAATCCTTGATAAATATCCTTGGGTGACTGTTAAGATGTTTTTTTATAATCTCTGCCTTATAATGAGCTAATGGGTGTGTGTGTGTGTGTGTGTGTGTGTGTGTGTGTGTGTGTGTGTGTATATAGATAGATAGATAGATAGATAGATAGATAGATAGATAGATATCTCAGATATAGTAGCCTGTTTGTCCAACCTCACATGCCCTTTCTTTTCTGTCAGGGAAATCTAACTGCGGGCAAAATGTAGATAAAAGCCCCACTTTAATCAGATTAAAATGTATAAAGGTTATGGTTTAATGTGTCAAAGATGTAATAAATGAGTAGGAGGGATCCTGCCTGCAGTGACAGAGGTTGATCTGTTGTTGCTGCAGGAAATCGGATGAGATGAAAAAAATCCCTCTTTTCACTTCAGAAACAAGAACTATCCTTGACTGAACTCTGTTAGGCTGAGCATCCCTGAAAGAAACCTATTGAGGGGAGATACAGGTTAAACTAATAATAAAAAAAGACAAAAAATGTGGCCTCCACAATATTATTGCATGTAAATGGCACCATTATCAGTGCAGAGTAAATTAAAAATGGAAATTTACATTTCTGTCTTGTGCCATAGTAACATTTCAATCTTCCTGCTCTATAGAACATGAGATGGCTGTGGGTCTCATATTTTAATTCTCATGAGCAAAAGGCAATTTCTTTTCATTAGAGAAATGTGGTTTTTGGTGGTTACGGGTGTTTAAATCACAATGGGGTTTTCCATGAGAAGATTACTATGTAATATTACCCTTTAACAACAGTAGACAAAACACAGGTCCGCATTGGGCTCCAGAAGGGGAAAAAAAACAATTAAAGATGAAGGCTCAAGTGGAACACGTCAGGCATGACATCCTCAAGCTGTGTGGGACAGAGAGAGAGAGATTTTTAAATAAAGATTGCCAACTGTTCTCTTTTTCATCAAGTTCAAGCATTGTAAAGATTTAATTACCAGGCCCATTTGGTTTTATCTGTTTAACTGCAATAAGCACAATACTATATTTTATTACCTTATCAAAGAACGCTATCCGTTGCTTCCTATTTCTTAAAGACTGTTCGCTTCTCCACACGGTTTTCTTCCACAATGGCTTCTTTCATACGACTCTTGTGAGAAGGGCATTTTGGTCACTGTTGTTCTTTATAAGAGGGTTGATACAAATGTTCCACATGTCATTAGCAAAAGATTATAACAGATAAATCCAAAAACCTATTCTTTAGATTCAGTGATGCTTTACTGGCTAGTAAGTGAGCTTGTCTCAATAGTATGGATACAGTTATTAATTTTGTGCCTATGTATAATAAGCTACATCTAAGGCGTAGAAGATAACTGAATGACATTTAAGGGTTAGCAGTGTTGTTGTAATTTGAAGGAACAATTTAATTTGCCAATCAATAAAGATATAAAGTAGAACTCCTATATGTGTACATATGTAAATAGGGTGAGATTTGCCTCAGATGGATCTTTGTAGAGGCACAAGACAGGGAGGTCCTTTATGGCCTTTACTATTCGCTCTGAGTTTCGAACCACCGACTCTCCTCATCTGACAGACACCTGAGGTCATAGGGTTCAAATATAAAAAATATAAAATGTAGAGAAAATATCTTTATGTATCAATGATGTACTGCAGTACCTGGACCCCTCAGTGTCTTGTTTTCTACAAATAAACTACCTGACCTCTCAGATATCCTACAATGGTGGTGAACTCAACTTCAGTTCTTCAAACTCTCTAATACAAATGCCTACAAAACTGCTAGTAAACTTCTAGTAATGGCCAGAATCTACCCTTCTGCTTCCAATAAAGCCTTGCAAGCCACTATGGGGGAATCAATTTTTACCTCAATTCCAGATGTTGGCCCCAGAGGAAAATTACATTTATAAACAGCTACAGATAGAAGGTATTGACCAATTACAAGAAGCTACGAATTCACCCCACTTAATGCAATTTAAACATTTAAAGTTTAGACATGCGTTTAGGAAACAATTTGGGACGTTATCTTTACCCTAACATCATAAAACCCTAGAGCATTGCTTTCCAACTTCTGTGGTACAGATAATGGAAGCCAGTGTTGACCAGCCCCTGTTTTTAAACCACACCCATGCAACTACAAGAACCTTTAAAACCATGTCCACA